>NC_092510.1:41881128-42191454 GCF_047511675.1 Marmota flaviventris | reverse complement strand
TCAGATACATTTCAAAAGACAATGAGAAATATTTCCATGGAAGGAGACAGTTGGGTAGTCTGTTAAACAGATTTACCAATAACACATCAGTGAGTACAGAATGTGGTGCCAACCATTTTGGAAGGTATAAGTGGAAAGCTAGCTGGCAATGCTATTTCTCTATTTTATCAAGATAGGTTTTAGCCTGTGATGGCATCAGCCAAAGAAGTACTGTCAATCTGAAGTTTAATGCTACTGAGCATGAGGCAGTTATGGGAATTGCCAAAAAATTGAACAAAGGTCCCTAAACGGTTTCATTATTTCCCAGAAGTTAATTGCACTTAGGGATTATGGTTTGAAAATGAGAAGTGTCTAAAAGAAATTACAATAATGATTCTCAGGTATTTTTATATGCAGTTTAGTCAGATTGCACATTATTTCTCTTTGGAAGAGTATCCAACTTGTTTGTCAAATACTTTAGTGGAGAGTAATATCCCTGAGTTTAAATTCTAGACCCAACATTGGATAGCTTTGACTTAGGGCATAACTTCTTCCTTGCCTGTAGAATGGAGATAATGCCATTTACCTCGAAGGAGAGTATGAATGGTAAGTTAAAAATATCAATTAACTCTTCTTTTTTAGAGACAGACTGAATGGATGTGGGGAATATTCATCTTTGCTCCTAAGACATAAACATACTGACAAAATATTCTTATTTAAAAACACAGGTTCTAAAGGAAGAAAAGGAAATTTTGAGGTGGCAGAATTGGAGAGAGAACCCACATAACTTTAAATGTGGCCTGTGGAGGTACCAGGACTAGATATATACCTTAGTAATCAGGAGGTTCACTGATTGAATGTTAGGGACTGAGACTGTAGTCATAGTGAACATGAAGGAGGAGAAATGGGGCACACTTAGAATTGAGAAAGCCCTATTCCAATAAAGGGACCAAAATATCCATATGCTCTAACCAGGTTAATAGCAGAAAACAAATTTCCCATCTCAGACCATGGGTTTAAACAAAGTCACCCGACAAGAAACTTGACTGCATGTGACTGAAGAAGTCAATTCATACCATCTGCATAATGAAAAAGTTATATTCAACAAAAACATAACATCTGGTTTAGTTTCAGGAAACTATGCAAGGCCCTAAAAGAAGCAAAATTCTCCAAGGGAAGCATTTGTGTCCATAACCATGCAATAAACAAAACCCTATCTGAAGAAAATAAATCACAGATACAATACATTAGTTCACAGATAAAAAAAATTTTAAATTCAATGTTAAGCACCAACGAATGGCAGAACTCTTAAGAAGTCGGAAATGAGAAATATTAGGACTTTGAAATAAGTATGTTTAAATGCTCAGAGATAATGGAAAGACTAACATTCACAAAAGAGATAAGAGATTATGAAACAAGAAGAGAAAAACTGGAAAACAATTTTCTCAAATGAGAAAATTTAATGAAAGAATGACTTGAAGGAATAGGCTAGAACACAGCATAGGGGGAATAATGAGGTGTAACATGTAATAGATGTTATGGAGGAAAGACTGAAAATTTCTAGCAGTTCTGGAAAGAAACTGAGAGAAGCAATATTTAAAAAGAAAAATTTTCCAGGACTGAAGATGTATAGTTTCAATTTAAAAAATGATGAGTTCTAAATGGAATACAAATTATTAAACACTTTCATTTCAGTGAAACCCAGAAGCTATTAGAAAACACATTCTTCAAAGAAATGACAAATTGACAACCATTTTTTTCAACAATACCTGCCAGAATACAAGACGCTAGCAATACAGAATTGTAAACCCAACCAATTATTAAAAACCAGTGTAAAATCTAAAGGCATTTTCAAACCTACAAAGATTGAGAAAATTTCCTGTTCATAGAATGTCACCAAAAGGTCTCAAGGTACAAAACATCTTAAAGTGCTCAATACGAAACAATGAATGAAGAAATAGACAAAACATATTTATGTGGTGCTGAGGATTGAACCCAGTGCCTCACACATGCCTCACAAGTGCGCTGCCACTGAGCCATAATCCCAGCCTCTTGAGTTGACCTTTACATAGGGTGAGAGTTAGGGGTTAAATTTCATTCTTCTATATATGGATTTCTGTATTGCCAGCACCATTTTTAAAAAAGACTATGTTTTCTCCAGTAAATGTTTTTGGCACCTTTGCCTAGTATCAGATAACTGTATACATGTGGGTTTGTCTCTATCTTCTGTTCCATTGGTTTTCATACCAGTACCATGCTGTTTTTGTTATTATAGCTCTGGAGTATAATTTTACTGCACAGCAAAGGAAACAATTGAAAAACACGAAGAAAGAGCCTACAGAATGGGAGAAAATCTTTGCCACCTGTTCCTCAGGGCATTAATATCCAGAATATATAAAGAACTCAGAAAACTTAGCACTAAAAAAACCCAAGTAACCCAATCAATAAATTGGCAAAAAAACTAAAGAGACACTTCTCAAAGGAAATACAAATGATCAACAAATATATGAAAAAATGTTCAACATATCTAGCAATTAGGGAGTTGCAAATTAAAACTACATTGATATTTCATCTCTATTTAGAATGGCAGTTATCATGAATATCAATAATAAATGTTGGTGAGCATGTGGGGGAAAAAGTACACTTATATACTGATGGGACTGCAAATTAGTGCAACCATTCTGGGAAGCAGTATGAAGTTTCCTCTAAAAACAAGAAATGGAACCACCATATGGCTCAAACTATGGTGCCAACCTAGGTGCCCTTCAACAGATGAATTTATAAAGAAAATGTGCTATATATATATATATATATATATATATATATATATATATATATATATAAAATGGAGTATTACTCAGCCATAAAGAATAATGACATGATAGCATTTGCTGGTAAATGGATGGAACTGGGGACTATCATTCTAAGTGAAAGAAACCAGTCTCTTGAAGTCAAAAGTCAGTTTAATATTTTCTCTGATATGTGGAATCTAATTCATAATAAGATGTGTCTAGGGGAGGGGGGCATTTTAAAAATAGAAGAAAGATCAGTGGAGGAAACAAGGGGATTGAAGGAGTAGGAAGATGATATGATAAGGAAAGAAAAGTGGAATTAATCTGACCTAATTTTCCTATGAACATAAATGAATATATAACAGTGAATCTCATGTATATCCACAAGACATTAAAAAATAAGCTATAAATAGCAGATCAGTAGAGGGAGGGAAGAAGAAAGGGTAAGTACTGAGACTGAATTAGAACAAATTATATTCTGGATATTTATAATTTTGTCAAAATGAACCTTAATGTTATATATAATTAAAAAGAACCAATAAAAAGTATTCACAGATGAATAAATCATTGAGATTAAAACTTACGTAAATTAAGTTCATAATTTAAAAATATAATGGCTTTTTAAAAACATTCCAAATACTAAATATGGGAAATAATGTTTAAAATGTAAAGAGATTAAATATACCTATTAAAAGAGAAGACTAAAGGGTAAAGCTGAATGAGCCAGTTCAGAATATATATAATGTCATTGGTATAAATTTTCATCATAATAGTTAAATTGTTTATAGCTACCTGCATGCATCCTTATCTATGTGTACATGCAAACAATAAGCTGAAAAGGCATCAATAAGGTCATGATATATGAATACACGACCAATGCAACTCATATCATGTTCAACCACGATAACAGGAACAATATCATAATGGTTTGTAGCCCATGTGTGTATATATCAAAATACACCCTTACTGTCATGTATATCTAAAACAAAAAAATAGTTATGATAATTTCTAGAAGGGAATGGGAAGCATGACAAGCTCATCAACTTTACTTGTATTATTTTGTCCTTTTAAGAAATAAAGCATAGGGGCTGAGGATGTATTCCAGTGACAGAGCACTTGCCTATCATTTGCAAGGACCTGGGTTAGATCTCTAGCACTACAAAAAAATAGAAGTTGCATAAGAAATTCAATGTTAACAATGATCAGTACTGTACAGGGTTTGTTATATGAATGTCATTTTCTATATTTTAAACACAAACCAAACAGGCTTAGAACATGGCATAGATGTTACTTTTCTTTATCAGCTGAGCATTCCAAAGGAATGGGAAAAAGGTGACTCAGTAGGAAAAAGTCTATTTGATTATTCTCCCTATTCTAGGTAAATACCATGGGGAGGGGGTGGGGGTGGGGGTGGAAATACCCATTCCCCTTATCACTGAGTCTGGCTGAGACTGTGGAGTAAGGCCCTGTAGACCATCCTTGTCCTATACTGAGTGACCATCTGCAAAGTGGCAGCTCTCTACCAATCCTAACTATAGGTTGAAGGAGGAAAATGGAGAGAAAGGAACTTGAGAAAAGGATTCTTTAAATCTTTGTAGGGGGCTGGGGTTTTGGTCAGTGGTAGATTGCTTGCCTAGCATGTGCGAGGCTCTGGGTTTGATCCTCAGCACCACATAAAAATAAATAAATAAATAAAATAAAGATATTGTGTCCAACTAAAAACAAATATATATATAAAATCTTTGTAGGAAGTCCTGGGCAGACCCAAGGACTTTGAAAACTAAACTGTCTAGCCTGTAAAAGTGGGCGAGAAAATGCACTCTGAACTGTGTGTCAGTTTCTTCACTGCCATAACCAAAAGACCTGACAAGAACAATTTTAGAGGAGGAAAAGTTAATTTGGTACTCATAGTTCCAGAGATCTCAATCCACAGATGTCCGACTCCATCACTCTAGGCCTGAGGGGAGGCAGAACATCATGGCAGAAGAGTATGGGACAAAGTAGCTCAGGACATGGCACCAGGAAGCTCTAGAGTTCTTCACCAGGGATATAACCTCAAAGGTATGCCCCCAACGACCTACCTCTTCGGCACACCCTACTTGCCTACAGTTACCATCCAGTTAATCCCTTATCAGGGGATAAATGCTGTGATTAGTTTAAGACTCTCATAATCTAATCATTTCACCTCTAAACTTTCTTTCATTGTCTCACATAAGCTTTTGAGGCAAAAAGAAAATGAACTTGGAAAAATCAATTTTGGAAAGAGTAATTGCAAGGGAAAATATCTAGGTACAAGTTATTATTTTCTTCTAGAATTTTAAAAGTTATGTTTGATACCAGAAGTATAATCCATAAAATCACAAATTGATAAATTAGAGACTGTATTATAATTAAAACCTTTTCCTGTGTGAAATAGTGGTAAGATGATAAGAACATAATAGGACAGGAAAAATTAGCTGCAAATCAAATATCTAATAAAAAACTAGTATTCACCTAGAGAAAGAACTCTAAACAGTAAGGAAAAAATCTGATCAGAAAGTAGGCCAAAGGCTTCAATACATACTTCATGGATACATAAATGGCAACTAAGTACATGAAAATATAATTAAACATTAGCTATTTGGGAAATACAAAATAAAGTCATAATGAGATACCAGTACACATCTATTAGAATAGCTAAAATAACAATAGAGGGGCTGGGGTTATGGCTCAGTGGTAGTGTTTGCCTAGCACATGTGAGACACTAGGTTCAATCCTCAGCATCACATAAAAATCTACAACTAAAAAAAAAAAGTGCTGGTAAGAATGCACAATTGGATCTCTCATATTGCTGACAGGAATGTAAAATGGTACAGCCCTTCTGGGAAATAGTTTGGCAGTTTCTTATAAAGTTATACACATACCTATCATACAACACTGTGAAAACTTATGTAAATGCAAGAATCTGTATATGAATATTCAATAGCCTTGTTTATAACAGACAAAACCTAGAAACAATACCTAAGTCCTTAAATGGGTGGATGGATGAAAAACCTAGAACACTACCTAACAATAAACAGAAATGAAACTGGGCTGGGGTTGTAGCTCAGTGGTAGAGCACTTGCGTAGCACTTGCGACACCCTGAATTTGATCCTTAACACCATATAAAAATAAATAAGTAAGATAAAAAGGTATTGTGTCTGGATTGGGGTTGTGGCTCAACAGTAGAGTGCTCGCCTTACACGTGGGCTCTGGGTTCAATCATCAGCACCACATAAAAGTAAATAAAGGTATAGTGTGTAATTACAATTATAAAATATATATTAAAAAGGTGTCCATCTACAACTAAGAAAAAATGAAACTATTTGATGCATGTAATAACTTAGATGGATGTCAAGGCTGTCATGCTGTGAGAAAAAGCCAACCTCAAAAAGGTACATATTGTGTGATTCCATTTATTATCATTCTCAAAATGACAAAATTATAGCAATGGTGAACAAACTAATGACTGTCATGAGTTAAGGTTAGGGTATGGCTCTAAAGGGGTAGTAAAAGGGGAACTGTTTAATGATGATGGAACATTGAGTGGTTACAGGAATCTATATATGTAATAAAGTTTCATAGAACTACACATACACTCAAAATGAATTCATGCAAAAACCTTAGTTAATATTGTGTCTTTGCCAATTTCCTAGTTTGGACAACTTACTATGATTATATAAGATGCTATTATTGGGGAAAGCTGGGTAAAAAGTACATGGGAACTCTATTGTTTTTTTAACCCTAGTCATTAATCTAAAACATGAAGTTTTTAAAGTTTTAAAATGTGAATTGAGGGAACAATATAGCTGAAGTGTTTTAGAAAGACATTGTTTTGGGAGGACATACATACTGTTCACAACCCCAGCCCTATGAGATTTCTTAAGTAGACACCAACCAGAAAGTATTGTTCACAATCTTCCAGGGAGGTAGAATAAAGGGTTGTTGTGTATGAAATAAGGGGCACCTCAAAAATTTCATCTAGGAATCTGGCAGAGATTTAGTTAGAAGCTGCTTGGAGACAAAGAATTTCCAGGTAACATATCCACTAGATTGCTGGACTTTCTGCCAGTTATCATTTCTCATTATAATGGACTAGAATTTTTAAGAATATATTTTCAAGAAGAAAAGGCTACCAATGAATTTAAAAAACCTTGGCTGTGATAGGGAAAGAATATTTCAGAAATAAGTGAATTCTTTATATCAAAATCTCAACTAAGTCTAGCAATAGAGCCAATCTTATCGTATCTGGGATGTTTTAAAGAGGAAAAGGGGAAAAAAATAAAGAGGAAAAGGGAATGTTCATAACCATTTGGAGTAAAAAGTGCAAATTGGATTTGTCCTGGGCAAACTGGTATTTAAGGTCACCCTATTTGTATTACTTATCTTTTGCTGCTTAACAAATTATCCTAAAACTTAGTGAATTAAAACAACACAAACAAAAAGAAGAATGAAAAAAAAAAAACAACAGCATTCATTATCTGTTTCTGGTACCTGTGGCTGAAGGTCTTTCACAAGGTTGCAATAAAGTGCTGAAGTCTCAACTTGTGTGGTTTTTGGTAGGCTGAAGGGCTTGCTGAAGGTGGAGGAGACATAAGTTTCTTGCCACACGTCCCTCTCCATATAGCAGCTCATAATATGGCAGCTGGCTTCCTCCAAATCAAGAGAGACTGGGCATCCAAACTGGAAACCAATGGTAACCTTGGAAGTGACATCCTGTTATTTCTGCTGCATTCTAATAATTTAAAAAGAATCTAAGTCCAACCTATACTTAAGAGGAGTATATTAGAGCAGACATGACAACCAAGAAGTGGAAATCATTGAGGCCACCTTAGAGAGTGCCTTCCACACGTTCAACTGCTCATAGTCAATTGACTTAGATATTCCAAGACTTAGTTTAAAAACAATGAAAATCCTAGATAGAAAATTAAGACAAATTAATGTATAATTCTATATTTATAGATGACTAAGGAATTTTTCTGTAAGAATAAACCTAGATCATGCTGTGCAAATAATCAAAAATTTCATGGGTTTGAAAATTTTTTTACTTCTCATGTTGCACGTCCACCACAAGTTGGATTGGGGTTTTATCATTCTCATTCTGTGATCCAAGCTAATAGAAAAGTCTAACCTGCAGAGCTACTGGTCTCCATGAAAGAGAAACTCTGGAGGGCAATGAAATGCTCTGATTAAAATGATACATGGCATTTTTGCTCACAAGTTACTGGCTGTGTTAGCTTTCTATCCCTGTGACAAAATATCTGAGATAAATAACTTACAAGGAGAGAAAGTTTATTTTGGCTCAAAGTTTAAGAGTTTTTAGTTTATGTCAGTTGGCTTATTGCAATGCAGTATATCCTAGCAGGAGCATGTACTGAAGAAAGCTGCTCATTTCATGGTGACTGGGAAACCAAGAGAGGAGAAGCTGGTGTTACAATATCTTCCTCAAAGGGATGCCCCCAAAGATCTTTCTTCCACTAAGTTCCATGTCATAATGGTTCCACTACCTTTTAACAGTGCCATGGGCTGGGGACAAGCACATGGACCACTGTGGGACATTTAAGATCCAAACTACAATATTCCACCTTTGGCTCCCAAAGGTGCATTTCACAATGCACAATGCATTCAGTCCATCTAGAAAAGTTGCCAAAGTCTTAACAGCTCAAAAACAGCACTGCTCAACAAATGTTTTCTTTGACATGAAGATGCTGACTCATAATGGCAATGGGGGGAGGGAACACAAGAGGAATGAAGGAACTTTAGATAGGGCAAAGGGGAGGGAGGAGAAGGGAGGAACCACGGGGTTAGGAAAGATGGTGGAATGAGATGAACATCATTACCCTAAATACATGTATGAAGACACGAATGATGTGAAAATACTTTGTGTACAGCCAGAGACTTGAAAAATTGTGCTCTATATGTGTAATATGAATTGCATTCTGCCATCATATATAACAAATGAGAATAAATAATTTAATTTAAAAAATAGCACTGCTCAAAAGTCATAGTCCAAAGTCTCTTCTAAAACTCAGGGCAAACTCTTAGCTGTAAGCCCCTATTAAAACAAAACAACAATGCTACAATGATGGAACAGGCACAGGGTAAACATTCCCATTCTAAAAGGGAGGGACAGACACAGAAGGGAAGGATCATACCAAAGTGAGATAGAAACCGGTGGTGGTGGTGGGCGGGGGACATTAGTTCCTAAGTCTCCATGTCTGGCACCCAGGAAACACTGTGGCAGAATGTGGGTTCCCAAGGTTGGGCAGCCCTGCCCCTATGGCCTTGCTGGCTGCCACCCACATAGGGCCACTCTCTTGATTTACAGCTTCCCTTGACATCTCTAACTTCCTGGAGTCTCCCCTGCAGCTTTAGATTCACCCACAGCTTCATGTGTCACTATGTCAGATGCTGATTTCAAGAACTCTGACCCTACCACACACTGTATAGGCTTTAAATGAAATTTTGAGACCTTGGTGAAAGTTATGACCCCATTAAGTCTTGCATTCTGCATGCGCACAAAACCAATATCACAAGGATGACACCAAGCTCTGTGCTGTACCTAGGCTGCTTGAATCAAGACTAACAACCTCTGAGAAATAAAATGACTCATTGGGCAAACAATTCCCTAGGCAGTCCTGCAGAAGTAGCAATGAGTTTATACGTTCATTTAAATAGTGAGAACTGCTGAGATGGCTTCAAGTTATGTTTCCTATTGTCCTGGTGCAAAGTAGTTGCAATCTTAATGATGTTAACCTCTTGGGCAACTTCACATCCTTGGAAGCACCTTTGAGCATACTCCTTTTATAGTTATCTGAAAGTTTTCCAAAGTCTTGTGCTGTTTCCCTTGCTCCTGATACTTATAGCATGTTTGGCTGAAAACCATCCAGTAGTACCCATATCACTGCCTGCATAGTTTGCTGACTTGCAAATTCCTCCACTGGATAAACTAGTCTATCACCTTTCAACTCTGCTCCACAAAGTCTCAGTATACAAATACAATTGTATCCAAATTGTTTGCCAGTGTAAAAAGGATGGCCTTTAGTGCAATTTCCAATCGAGTCTATTTGCATTATGAAACTTCATGAGCATTACCTTTACTGTCTCAATTTCTATCAGCATTCTGGTTTTTTTTTTTAAGTCCTTATTAGAATCACCTATTAAGCTCCTTTTACTGCATTCTAGGCTTCCTCTAGCTCACTTCTCCAAACTTTTCCATACTCTTCCACAAACTAATGCCAAAAGCTTCTAAACCATATCATCAGGAATAGTCACAGTAATAATACCATTCTTGGTGCCAATTTTCCATGTTAGATTTCTGTTACTGTGACAAAATATCTGAGACCATCAAGTGACTAACAATGGAAAAGGTTTATTTTGGATCATAATTTCAGAGCTTTCAGTTCATAGCCACTTGGCCCTGTTGCTTTGGGCCTGAGTAGCACAGTACATCATGGTAGGAGTGTGCGGCAGAAGAGGGCTATTTCTCTCATAGTGGCCAGAAAGGAAAAAGGCGTCCCAATATACCCTTCAACAGCATGCTTCTAGTGACCTCAACTTCCTTCTCTTAGACCCCACTTTCCAAAGGTTCCACCACCTCCCTACAGAGCTATGGGCTGGGGCCAAGACTTCAACATATAGACCTTTGGAGTGGATTCAAGATCCACACTAGGAGGTGTGCAGAGCAGGTGTGGAGTGAGGCAAAAAATCTAATGTAGAAATTTGTGATGAAGAGTGTGACTCATCCAAATCAATCAACCAGCAAACTCAAGAGGAGAGTCCTACAAAAGTTCACATTGCTGAAGATGTCCCAATTGTTTCAAAATATATGTGATTTCTGAGGATGATGACATATTGACAGAAGACAATTCCCCCGAGAATCTCCAAGAACAAACTGATAAAAAAAAATCACTAAACTTTGTAAATTTCTTGACAAGAGACAAGCTCTGAATGTGACTGCCCAGCAGAAATGGCCTTTACTAAGATCTTATAGCAGTGGCCTCTATAAAGGTGAACTTTGTGAATTCAACAGTAAACATTTTTTTTTTCTGATTTATAACAGCATATGAATTGCAGCACAAACATACTGATTCAAATGTGTGCTGAGTATACAAGGAAAGCTTCTGTATGAACATGCCTCTGATTAAACATGCAAAACTACATGAAGAAGATCCCTACATTTGTAAACTGTAATTATAGGACAGTAATTTTTGAGAACCTCAGCACATTGCAGAAGCCCACTTTAGCGTTCACCTCTATTGGTGTGAGCGAACTCTACATTTTCAGAATAGTTGTAATGAACAGTATTTGTGTCAACATAAAACAAATGATCCAGAAGACCTGCTTAGCCATATGGTAAATAAGCATGCATGTAAATTAATAAAACCAAGTAAGTATAACAACGACAGCGTTTTAAGCAAAATTACCTTTGACAAATGTAAAAACTTGTCACGAATGTGGTTTTCAGAGTAACTTCATACAAACTTTAAGGGGCATGTTACTATTGAACATACTAAAATTTTTTTTTTAAAAGATCCAAACTATAATATTTGCCAGCCAGTCACATGGCCCTACCCAAACACAAGAAGACTAGGAAGTATAATCCTATCATGTATGCTTCAGATCCAGAAATATTTGAACAACACTTCAAAAATACTTGAGCAAATGACTACCACAATCCACTCCTGTGACCAATATTTAATTCACTCATCTCTTGCTTTCTCTACATTCTCTCTAGAATGATTAAAAATTACAAGAAATGATAAAACCAAGAATGAGGCAACCAGAATTCTCAAACACTGCTGGCATGAATATACAATAGCATAAATCACTTTGAACATATGTCTTTATTTTTCTGAGTAAATAACTATTAGTGAAATGGATGAGTTGTATGGTAAGTGCATATTTAATTTTTAGAGAAACTGTCAAACTATTTTCCAAGGACTTACATATGATGGTTCATAGCAGCTTTATTCATAATAGCAAACTCCTGGAAACAACCCAAATATCAATCAGTAGACGAACAGATATACTGTGGCATATCCATATGCAACAAATTATTTGGCAGTACATTCAAGTTTTGGCAATATCCATTCTGTTTTGTCTGTTGCATTTATTTATACAATCATGTTTAGTTCAGAGAATCTTATTCTCAAATTACTCTTCACATAGCTTGTTTTCACTCTATCAATACAACTTCATACTTTAGGATATAGTTGTAAAACTTTTTTTTTCTTCTTTTCCCCATTGGTGCTGGGGATTGAACCCAGAACCTCACACATGCAAGACAAGTGTTCTTACCTCTGAGCTACATCTCCAGCCCTATTCTTTCATTCAGTTTTTCCGCAGTCATCTGTCTGCTTGGTCCTTCTGAGTAGTTTTCAATTTCTTATATCCAGTGACTGGTATTTAAGTTTTTTTGGTTAATCTCCCCACCTCCACTCTCCCAATATAGGATCATATTAAACCAGGTTACTAGATATCAGGTCCATTCAGGCATTCTTAAAGTCCAGTTGTGGGGATCAAGAATTCAGTGGGCAAGCAAGAGTAACTCTTTCAATGTATGTTAGGGGTAAATGGACCATTAAGCTTAATTCTGGGGAAAGGTTTGATCCTTAATGAGAAAATAGCAGGCAATGGGCAAGGCAGAATAGAACTCTACCCAGTTCTTGTAAAGCAAGCTATATAGTGAAATCCAGAGCCATAAGTAAAGAGGTAAGACCCTTTCTTTTAGCTAAACTGTCGTGTGTGTGTGTGTATGTGTATGTGTGTGTGCGCGCGTGCGCGTGTATGTCTGATAAACTAAGTGTATTAAATTCCAGATTATTTTTAAAGCTCATCTTTCAAACTTAAGCCTTACCGACCCTCAGATATTATATCTCCTGAAGGACAACTATACAACCTATAAAGTTTACCACCTCCCCAAAGTCAAATCCAAATCAGATCATGATTTAATTCTACTACCAATTCACAGAAAATAAAGATAAACATTTAAGCTACACCAAAAGGCTACCTCACCTAAATCTATTTGTTCAGAAGCATTTCAGAACCAACTCAATTTCAACATGCAAAGTATAAATGGTAAATAAAGAGAAAAAAAAGATTTAAGAGGATAAATATTAAGGGGACATATATAGATTTAAAAATACTTAAGTGACAGCAATCACAATGTGAGGTCTTTATTTGGATCCCTAATTCAGACAAACCAACTAAAAATAAAATACCCAACACTCGCGACAAAGGAAATTGGAAAATTTACTAGATACTGGATGATGTAAAGAAATTAGTTTATTTTTTAAAAATGTGTGACAATATGGCGCTGGGGATGTGGCTCAAGCAGTAGCGTGCTCGCCTGGCATGCGTGGGGTTCTGGGTTCGATCCTCAGCACCACATACAAATAAAATAAAGATGTTGTGTCCACTGAAAACTAAAAAATAAATATAAAAAAATGTGTGACAATAGTATTGTGGTTTTTCTTCTTAAAAGTCCGTAAGCACAAACTACAGTATTTATGTAAAAAGAAAAAATTAAAAAGCTTTCTCACACACACACATCTTACCTTTGGGCCATTCTTGGTACTTACGAATGTGTTAAGCTATAAGCAGCCTTTTCTCCTATTCTGTCATGTTATAATAGCACAATTAAGAAAACATATAACTATGAGATTTAGTTATTTTGCTAACAAAAGCATCAGTTTAAACTAGTTTAAATAGCTGAAACTTGGGGATATTTCCCACCCTTCATTTAATATGGCCTATGCTGGAAGGAATGCAGCACTGATAATACAACTTAATGACTCACTTTTAATCTAAGAAGGCTCTAATTAAACTTGATTTTTCACAAATTTGGGGATAACTTACCAATGTTGGAATCATTGTCATCTCCTAATCACTATGCTATAAGTGTTTCTCAGAACCCAGTTTTGAATTTAATTGAATGCAGGAAAGCAATGAAACTAGTATGTTATATATTCAAGGGTGAGAGCCTATGTAGTGGAAGGTAAAGATCACCAGACTGCCTAAGCTTACAGCACAGTTCTGCCACTTATTTGGCATATTATAACCTTTGGCAAGTTATTTAATTTCACCATGCCACTGAGGTTCATCCAAAAATGGGTGTAATAATACCTGCCTCTTAGAGTTGTTTTGTAGGGTCAAACAAATACACATAAAAATGTACAAGTAACTAGCAGAGATTAAATATTCAATAAATGTTGGTTATCTATCTATCTATAGCTATATCTATTTATAGATATATGTATCTATGACTCTAGGGGTGAGAAAACTTACTCAATTGCATCTAAAATTTTCTCTGATGAAAATACAACAGTATAACGAGTAGTACCATGTTTTAAAATATTCATGTCTGAAATAAGCACTCATTATATTAGAGGTGAACAAAAGATAGGAGTAACAGATAAAAGAATAGTCACTGTGTTCTTATTTTGAAAAATTTCCCATTTTTAGTAAGAATAAAAAAAAAATCGGTGAGGATGAAATTTGTCCTTAGTGCTTAAGACTTCATTCTAGTTCTCATTATCAAATTCAGGGTTTAAAAAAAAAAAGTCTGTTTCAATAAAGACACCTAACAAAAATCTCTGGAAATAATTGATCCTTAAAAACCCTAATATAAGCCAGAAAAATGTAGAAAAGTAAAGCAAAATGAACGTTTTTCTGATCATAAAATATTTATTAAGGTATACTTTAAAGGAATATAGTGAATATAAAATTTAGGATCACAATATGAAGCGATTTCAAACCTCTCAAAAGTTAGCGCAGCCCTCAATACTCTGCAGATGTAAAAACACTGGTGAGACTCACTAAAAGCAGTTTGACTAGTACAGAAGTGGCTTTTTATGAACATTTACAACTAGAACATCAGAATACCTCTTTTAATTGCAAAACCACACCACATTACACTTAATGCAGCAACAATGCATTCATATTGTTCTCATTAGTCATTAGTAGTCAACTTGCATAAAACACCAGGAAAAAAAGCACAATGGAGCTCACAAAATTGGCTAAAAAATGAACTTTCTTTGCAAAACACACACTTGTAATGGAGGAAAAGACATTAAAAAAAAGTAGTATGCATAATACAGAAGCTGCGTTCATTCCAAGAATCTCAAGTGTCATCTCCTTTTCTGTAAAATCAAATTACAATAACCAGGCACAACTAATATTTGGGAGGCAGTGTGTAGCTAAAATCTCATTTAACTAATTATTCAATGATTTTTAAAATCCCCATAAATCTTTTCTGTCCTGAGGTAGTTGCAAAATAAATCAAACTTGGATATCAACTAGAGCTGAAGCTTTGACTTTTTAACTCATTAAACTAGTTGTTACTGACAGGAACTACCTTTTGATATTTAAAAGACAGCTGAGAAATGGGCCTCTTACTACACACAAGGTGATGGCTATGTAGGAAAGAGGAATAGCTGCTTCAGAACGTGAGAGAAATGGTCCACCACTGCTTCCACCCTCCCCAACCAGTTTAGATTCTTTATTGTCCAAGAAGCTACCAGGAATAACACAGAAGTAGGTAGATCATCGTCCTTTGCTGTATCCAGGGAAGAAAAGGTCAAGTAGAGTCTGAAGAATCTCATTGGGAATCATGATGTAATTCTGGCCAAGATCATGCCGACAAGCAGGGCAAGAGAAAACTTGGGCTTTAAAAGAACGCTGTAAGCAATCCTAAAGTAAAAAAAAAAAAAAAAAAAAAGAACCACACACATACACACACAATTCCATCAGAGGGTCAAGTATGAACTCACCATCTTAGGCTTTTAAACAGAAATCTGAAGTTTAATTTTTGTTAACAAGAGAAATATACAAACAGCCATCAAGGCCTGAATCTGCACTATAGTCATGACTTTAGTTCCACCTGACACACATTGTGAGACTTTAAGTAAATGATTTAACTATTCTGTGTTTCAGTTTCTTTATTCAGTAAAATAATGGTGTTAGAGAGTATGTATGGTTCCATTAGTCTAATATTTTATGTTGGATTTTAGTCTTGTTTTTTTCTGAGAGAGCCCTAAAGAAGGAAAAAAAAATTTTGGAATTCTCTTGCTTAAAACTAAATTACATATTTCATCAAGTTGCTTTACATATAAAGGATCTTCCAAAAATATATTTAGCTGTACTAAAAATAGAGAATTAACACAAGGTCAGGTACAATAACATTTGAAGGAGGTTTGTTTCCATTTTACAAAGGAAACTGAAGTTCTGAAATTAGGTCAGGGTACAAAACCATCAATCAGTAAACAAGATTCCAACTTTGGCTTGACTAAAATTCAAATTTTCCTTTTATACCACACTGATAACACAATACTCAATTCATTTGAACATCCTACAGAAACAGGATGCTTTTTAGATTTTAGTATTATGTATATGAAACTATTTAAAATTTTTAAAAATTAAGTGCATGAAATCATTTTAGTTTGCACTATAATATATAAAACATATATAAGCCATTACATAGAAAGGAGCAATGATACTTAGTTTCTTTTCCATTTCAATCCCTCTTCAATAATTCCAAAAATAGTAGAATACCTCAAATAATATATTAGTATTATATTATTAAAATATATTTGTATATTATTATATTAGAATTATTTTATTTCAAATAATATGTTAATATATTAAAATTATTATTACCTTAAAGTACTATAAAGATGTAATTAAATGCTTCTTAACTGGTAATGTTCCTTAACATTCTTAACAGGTAACGTTCCTATTCTCCTTCATGAAAAAATGCTTCTTCATGTGCTAAAGCAGGTATACAGTTTAGTGTTCTTTCAGCCCTATCAAGGTAAAGTGAGAGGGGAATTCTACTTACTTTACAGACATTGTGGAAGCACTCAGTTGTCACAGGCTGGTAAACTAGCTCCTGGCAGCAAACACACATAAAAGACTGTTCCAATTTTTTCAGAAAATTCTACATGGTACCCAAGGGGAAGAAAAAAAGGTTATCAGTTCATAATATACTGAAGGAATTCTAAATTATCAGGAGGAAAAAATGTTTCCACATTTAATATGTTTTCTATTAAGAAAACCAAGTTCTAATTTTTTTCTTTTTGGTACTGTGGATTGAACCCAGGAGTGTTTCACCACTGAGCCACATCCCGAGCCCCTATATTTTATTTAGAGACAAGGTCTCGCTGAGTTGCCTAGGGCCTTGCTAAGTTGCTGAGGCCAGCTTTGAACTCACAATCTTCATGTCTCAGCCTCCAAAGAAGCTGTAATTACGGGCATATGCCACGGTGCCTAGCTCCAAGCAGTAATTTTAATTAAAACAAGCAAACATATGAAAGAAATTGAAGAAACCCCCAAGTCCCACTAAATCTCATATTCCAGGGATAACTATTTTTCACCTAAAAAACAAAAGCAAAAACAAAACAGGAGCTGGGGTTGTAGCTTAGTGGTAGAGCACTTGCCTATCATGCAGAAGGCTCTAGGTTCAATGCTCAGCACTGCAAACAACAACAAAAGAAACAACCAAAAATTTATGGGTAGCTTGTCTCAAAGTTATTACATATTGATCTTTTTATCCATCAGCATTCTAGTATATGAAAGGCATTATCTAGTCAATTTTTTTTGTTGTTATAAAACTTCATTTTTTTGAAGATTAAAAAGAAAACACTAGGTAATAATAATTAGTAGTATCTATGCCACAAAGTGTCAACATGTTCATTTTTCTAAAATTTTCTGTAATATTTTGCCTCAATTCCCAAATCTTATTTTTTTCCTGTTGCTAATGTTTACCTGAAGTGGGATAAGATTATAAAAAATAGAGCCATCTAAAGCAAACACGATCAAATGGATACCCTATATCTTCAGAAGCTATTACTGGTTCCATTTTACCCTGCTTATTTTATTTTTAACTAGGAGAAAAAAAGGCATTTTTTGAATAGTTATAAGGATGATCTTCCAGTCAATTACTTTTGGTAGTAAGGGAGTATTTTTATGTCTTTCTTTTTTATAAATAGAAAAAGTAGAATTTATAAGAATTTTAAAAAGTATCACATTTCAAAAGATGCCTTGATATTGATATGTTAACATGGATTATGAAAGTGAATAATAAATTCACTAAAGGAATATGGCACTTAGGGAGAGGTGTTAAAAATACCCAAACTTGGTTATACCAGGCACCCTCCTCTCTTTGACAAGCTACTTTGTTAGTGACTGATATTTTCCTGGTACCTCTACCTCCATAGTGTCTAAAATATGGGTATATAATATAGATATTTTGAGGTTTCATAACATGCTAGATACTCATCTACATAGTGATAATAAAAAGCTTCTTCTCTAATGGAACTTACATTCCTGTTAAAGAGCAGACAAAAAAAAAGTATCTGTTCTAATGAAACTTACATTCCTATAGAAGAAGAGACAAAAAATAAATTAATTTCAGATAGTGGATACTGAGAAAACAAAGCAAGTTAAAGCAAAAAATTCAAGAGAAGCTGTTTTAGAAAAGGGTAGGTGGAGAAGGCTCCTCCGAGGGTATAACATTTGCATGAAGAAGTATATAAATGAATGAGACACATGAATATAGCAAAGGAGAGACTTCTGGTCAGAGACAGTATGTATGTAAAGTCCTATAGACACAAGTCCAGTATATTTAAGTAGTATAGACAGAACTTCAGTCAGCAGTATATACACAAGAGAGTAGCAAGAGGAAATTACTGAGTAGTTGTAGCTGTCAATCATAGAGGGAATCTGGTCAGAAATGTATACACATATATTTATATAAAAGTCATCATTGGCTTACAACTTGTTTTCCTGGCTTATTAAATATGCTTCTGGTTTATCTGAAGAGAATAGATATGAAACGTGTCCAGGGTAACATTACATAGATGTCCAGAGTAATCACTAGCAGCAAGGTCATATTAATCTGACCTAAGTAGGTCAGATCTTGTCATATGCAGGACAATACCCACAGGGAAGAGAATTTCACATGTCCTCAGGTGACTTTTGCTCCCTCTGTATCTGCTACTTTGTCCCCTACATACATACCCCCATATTGGAGACTCACCTGAATTATCACTAACCAGATGTATCCTCCCCAATAAGAGAATAATTAGACACTGATTAACAACTGATTTCTGTATCCTAAGTGAAAATGCATCTAACAGTTATAGTATGCCTGAGTCTCTGAGCTAGAAAGCAAACTTCTTTTTTACTTCTCAGAGAGTAAAATCACTTTCCTGTGTCTTCCAAACATGACTCATTTTATCAAGGGTAACCCAACATATCACATTTACAAGCAAAGAGAATGATGATTCCAATGTAAATCTAAAGAGTTTTTGATAAGTTTCACTAAACTTCACTTTCTAACAATATAAAAAGATATTAGGAAGATTTTTTCTATATTTTTTAAAATTTTAAAATTTGTTCTAATTAGTTATAAGGAAGATTCTTAATATAATAATGTCAACTATCTCCCTAACAAAATGCAACACAAAAACCCTTATAGTTTCCTTCAACTCTAGACAAAAAGCACAGAGATAACTCCACTTCAGACATGAGAATTTCTAGCTAATGCAATGAGAAAAATAAAGGGGATGCTAGAAGGAAGAAATTACTAAAAGATGATAAGATAAAGTTTTAATTAGAGTTTACCCACAATATCTGCACATCACAATACTTTGAAAAGGGGAAAAAAAACCTAACTGTATTGTAAAAAACAAGAGGTCAATATCTAATAGCTGATCACATTTATAAGCAAAATTAATAACACAATAAAAGCAAATAGGAAAGAACTGATTATTTATATTTGAAGTCTCCAACTTTGGGAATTTTTTTTAAGCTTCATTTGTAGAACACAGCTGAATATGCAATCCAAACATTAACCTTGTAATTCTTTTTATTTTAAAATTTTATGAATACCAAACAGAGGGGAAAAAATTTAAAAACGTAAAATATTTAAATAATTCTGGTTCATTTTATCCCTAAGTTGAACACATGTGTTTTGCAAATTGCTTAAGAGATATGCTACTGGATAACTGAACTGTAACAAAAACTTTCCTGGTGAATTTTAGATTCAGCTGACTGTTTCACAACTGAAAATTATTCCCAGGAATAGTAGTACCTCAACGTACATTATTATTTTCACACATACAGAAATAAAAATCCAAACTGTAAGAGGTTTAAACTTATTGCCTGTGATATTTCTGAAAAGTAGTGACACTGAATGATAAAACTGAATAGAAGTCAATTTTGACTGGCTTGAGAAAATCATACTTCATAAGGAAATTACTTTTCATTAGTTGTTAATAGTAGAACATTCTTGTTTAAAAAAAAACTGTACATACTGGTCCTTCCACAAGAGATGCAAGCACTTCATCCCATAGCTTTTGGTTTTGACAGTCTTCTCTAATTAAGTGCTGCTGTTGAGGGGTGAGTTGAAAAGCCTCGACAGCTTCTGCTGAATCTGATGCTTTGAACACTTTAGAGGCACTTGGACACTCATCTATATTTATTAAAAAAAAAATGTCAGCAGACATTCACAGTTCTGTTTAAAACTATTAAATAGAACCAGTTAACAAAAGAGTTAATGAGTACCAGCAATATTTAGAAGGAAGATACCCACATAAAGCAGCATCTGACTTTTTAGCATTTAGGATACCATAATTGCTTCTGTTATGGCTCTGACACTATTAAAATGTATGAAAAGATCCATCTCCCCCCAAACAACAAAAGCCCTTTTCTTTCAATTTCTTATGATTCTCTCAAGATTTCCAATATTAAAATGTATGTTAATAGGATATATACTCTGCAATCATTACTTACCATCTGAGGCTGGTCTTTTTGTAGCTTTGTTGGCCTGCTTCCTTGACTGCCCTTTAGTCTTCTTCCCTTCTTTATCTGAAGGGTAACCTGCTGGATACTGATGGTGGTGGAGGGTGAAAAGGACAACAAAGACTTAAGCCTCACAGAGAAGGGAGACTCTAGATCCCAGTGAGAAATTTTAAGGGAGGTGGTCTATACTTCCACAAATTTTAAGAATTCACACAAAGGAGATACACAATTAAAAAAGAAAATTTCAAAGGATAGAAGAGTAGTAAAATCCCCAATCCAGTATAAAACTATGTAGCTTTTACTGCTAAAACATTCCATTTTATAATATAATGATCTTACTTTCAGATCTAAGAAACAAAAAATCTTAAGTTATGTCTATGTAGTTTGAGAAGTTTAAGAAAAGAAGAATCTAGATAAGGTAAAGTGAAGAGCAACCATAGAACACAACAGACAGTAATCAGATAGATGTATTATAGCAAACTGTGGAGTCAATCTAAAATAGAAAATTAAGGGACAAATTTCTCATCTTCCAAAATTAGGTACGGAGATAGAGAAAGCTTTTATAAAATGTAAATTATTCAATTTTCTACCACATAACAGACTTTAAAAAAAATGCTTTTATTAGTACATTATAGTTACACATAATAGTTAGGTTCATTTTGACATAATCATACATGCATGTAATTTAATTTACTCCATTTCAGTCCCTGGTGGGCCATTTCACTTTCCCTTCCCCTATTCTCCTTTCTCTACTCTACTGGTCTTCCTTTCACTAATTCTTAATTTTATTTTTAAAAATATTTTTAAATTGTATATGGGCATAATATCTTCATTTATTTATTTTTATGTGGTGCTGAGGATCCAACCCAGTGCCTCACACATGCTAGGCAAGCACTCTGCCACTGAGCCGCAACCCCAGCCCTGGTTTTTTATTTTTAATTGGTGCTTTATACATAAAGCCACCTAAGAGAGTTTAAGGGATAAATTCTATCTATTACCCTTATGGGTTTTTTTGCAGATATTAGCTACCATTTAGTGAGCAGTTATTATCTGCCTCACCTTGTTCTAAGTACCCTTATGTTTTATTGATGACCTTTTTCATGGGTTAGAGGTGGGGCAGGTGGAACAGACTTTTATGAGAATGCTCTTGTTTAAAGATCCATGCATTTATGTCCTAATCAATGATGTTACTCATTCACTATAGTAAATGGGCTTACATGCTTCTGCTCACAGTTTCAAATTGAACCTATCTAGAACAATGCTCTGAACACTGGGATCTAAAAAAATCTTTTTTTTTTTTTTTTTTTGTACCAGGGATTGAACCTAGGGGCACTCATCCACTAAGCCACATCCCCAGCCCTTTTTTATTTAGAGACAAGGTTTCACTAAGTTGCTGAGGCTGGCTTTTGAGCTTGCAATTCTCCTGCCTCAGCCTCTTACGCTGAGGGGATTATAGGCATGGGCACCACATTCTGGCTTGAAAAAATCTTTTGAAAATGGATTTGTATATTTAGTTATAAAAATAATTATTTTGGTGATTAGTTAAGCAGCTGGTGGATCTCATTTAAATAATCCTATGTATTTAAAAAGAACAAAAACAGAAACAGACTTGCACTAGAAGACACACACTCACCTGCATGGGTGGTCAGACACTTGCCCATAGTTCAGCCCCTACACATGCAGTGTGGGCAGAGCCAGGGGAAATGACAAAGCTGGCAGTCTCTACAGGAAGCACGACAATGGGGAATGATGGGGATAAACTCAAACCATGCTCTGACATCAGTGTTAGGGACAAAGTCTAGGGTATACAGGCAGTGAAAGGGGAATGCATTCATACCATCCAGTATGCACACAAAACCAACAAAGTCTTTTATGGGTTAGCAGCTGAACATGGGCAAAGGGGAAAAAAAGGCAAAGCACTAAAAATGATGGCAGGGCAGGGAAGCAGCTTTGCAGGGGAAGAGAGAAAAGGGGTGAGGAAAAGTGAGAAGGGTAAAAAGCAGAACACTCTTAAAAGCCACCTCCCCACCCTTCCCCTGCCAGAGATATACCCCCTATGCCCTCTAGAATAAATATCTGGACTCAAGACTTCCTAAACCAAAATTTCATGAATCTCTTTTTTTTATACTTCAAATTGTCTCCAAATCCAATTGGAAATATTTCATTTTGCATTGACAAGATCAGTTTTTCCCAAGCACAACCCTTGGTCCTAGGGTAGTTTGACAATTAGGATGATACCTTCTTACTCCTTTTGCATCTGTATAATTGCATGATCTTATTCCTCACCCCTTATATTCCACTGATCAATTGCTATATGAGTTATATCCACTGTTAGGCAGATAGATAGTATAGAGGTATACATTTTTATGAACAAAAGTATCCTAGTCAAATGTAATCTAACCTGTAAACGCAGACACAATCTCCTTGATCGTTCTATTCCTTCAGAGGTCCAAGGAGCAGGTTCAACATCATCTCTTCTTAAAAGATAACGCCAAACCAAGAATCCATGGCTGGATGAAATCTCTGGCCAGTATTTCACCACCTACATCATAATATTTCAGTACAAGATTGAGATTAAGTTTAGGCTTATTTATAATTATATCAGTGGTTTAAGTAAACTTTCCAGAATTAAGTGCAACTTCATAAGATACTTGCTTTGCTGTAAGAATAGTAAATAATCAAGAATATTCACTAAAATATTGTTTTGACCTTGTCTTCTATTAAGATAGTTCTAATGTTTGAAAACATTGCTATAAATTTAATATATTAACAAAATTATGCTCATTCAGTGAATTTTGCATATTAAGTAGATAATAATGGTGGCAATTGATGCCTCTAATTTTAAACAAAGAATACAATTCTATTTTAATATTATAATGTGTTCTGCTTTGAAAATCTATTAATCATTACAATTAAAAGCATTCTGAAAAGATATGAGAATCAAGATTTATAATGGCCAAATTATTTAAAAGTTTATCATAGAAAATACATACTTATTTAAAAGATCTTAACCCAAAATAACTGCACTTAGAAACTTCAAATAACTTTTTAAATTTTTTTTAAAGTATTAGAGTTAAGAGTTCACTTTGTGCATCTGTTAAATTTCCAGAAAAAGTAGAAATACCAACACTATTCCCACTTTTTCCCTTAGCCCATCCATTTTAATTCCCTGTGGCAACCCTGTCTTGAAAGCCCAGGAAGAATGACTAATAAGATGTCATGCCAGATAGAGCACCTTATAAATGCCATCATATCTGTTGCCTTCTTCAGGAGCATATTTGCTGATCTTCCTCCCTTTAAAACTGCGTATCACTCTGACTGGCTTACCAGCTCTCCAATTCCGAGACTCTGCTCCAATTTTATCATCCAATGGAGCATCACAGTTTAGGGCCAATGCCCTAAAAAATAAAACAAAGTCTTTATACCAAGTAATCTTTCTTCATGTATATAATTGAGTCATTAGCTCCATTAAAAGGTGAATTATGCCTTACCTGATGGTTAAGATTCTATGATTCTTTCCATATTATTCTAGATAATAGGATTTAGCTTTCCCCCACCAGCAGAGAAGACAAATCAGTTTTCTGATGTCACCCCCAAGCCAGGGGATTGGTTCTCATATAGCCTGTAGGGTTCTTCTGAAAGTAACAACATCTGTGCCACGTATAATAGAAAACAACTAAAAATACATGGAATTTTCTTTAAATAACATTTGTTGAAGGAAGGGAGAATGTTGGAAAACTAAAGCAAGTGATTGTTTTAATCTTTTTTTGATAAGGGAGTATAGCAAATTGCTGGAATAATTAGAAAGAAATCCAGGAAAATTAATTTGCCAACAAGGTAAGGTACTTTCCACTTTCCAGACAAGAGAATCCTGAAAGTTTAAGGGATATTAAGAACAAATAAGAGAATATTCTTCAAAGGTCTTCACAGAAAGATAAATTTAAATAAGACTGAAGAATCAAAACACTTGTGCTATATCATGATACTAAGAATTTCTGACTATTTGAGATCACTACCAGTTACTGATGACATATAGACAGGGAGGAACACTGAGCTGGAGTGAGCATCTGACTTAACCAAACTTTTTAGTGTGTGTACTCAGGTAGTAATAAAAAAAAAAAAAAAATCAATGAGGTAATCAGATGTTAGAAGACTTTTCTTGGGAGAACCCAGTCCTACCAAAAATAGCACAATTTGTTTAAAACCAGTATTCTCCTCTGAGATACCTACTTCCTAACTTAAGTGACAAGAAAACACTGAGAACACATAAGGCTTAGGAAAAAAAAAAAGTATTCCCAATCTGATCAAATCGGATATTATACAAAATACTTTTTCAGGGCAAGGTTCTTTTATGTAGTCTCAAAAAAGTAAATGTTAAGACTATGACTAACCTGTTGAAAAGGAACCACTTGATCACAGTTATATATTTAAAGTAAACAAGCTTAAAGTATTTTGTTTTTAAAAACAACTTTTATAGCGGTAGTCAAAATAAAGCTTACCAAATTATCTTTTTTATCAAAAAGGGAGGTAGATACTTTAAAACTTTGGTAGGTAGCCAGGTGTGGTGGCGCACACCTGTAATCCCAGCAGCTTGGGAGGCTGAGACAGGAGGATCACGAGTTCAAAGCCAGCCTCAGCAAAAAGCAAGGTGCTAAGCAACTCAGTGAGATGCTGTCTCTAAATAAAATAAAAAACAACTTTGGGAGGTAGAAGAAAATATAGCCATTAACTCTAGGGCTAGTATTTATATCTTACTTATGAAATACCTATCAAGATATACATACTTTGGCTGGGTGCAGTGGCCCATGCCTGTAATCCCAGCAGCTTGGGAGACTGAGGCAGGAGGATTGCAAGTTCAAAGCCAGATTCAGCAATTTAGTAAGGCCCTAAGCAACTTAGTGAGACTCTGTTTCAAAATAATGAAAATAGTGGGGGATGTGGCTCAGCGGATGAGTGCCCTTAGGTTCAATGACTGATTGAAAAAAAAATTAAAAAGTATATTTCATTTTCTTAAAGGGGGAGGGTAATTACCACCTCATTTCAATGAGAGACATACTTTAAAGCTCAAGGAGTCTTCACTCATAATTACTGCCACCATTGACTGGAACTGTGGACTCAGTTCTGGCTTCAGGTAAGCGCAAAAGTCATTCAATAATGTAAGAAGTGTCTAAAGGATGAAACTAGGCAAAACAACAACAAAGCTCTTCCATTACTCTATCTGTAGCTCCCCCAATCATTTGCTTCTAAATTCCCTGATAAAGGATGGCCAGGTTGCCTTGCTACCTTCTTTAGTTCCTTAAAGTGAAAGAGTTGGGAAGAACTAGGGGTAAACTTTTCAGTAGCAAAAAAATGTTAAATTTTCTCTCAGCAGAGAAGCAAAAGGTAAAGGAATTGTACCATATACTATTTGGGAAAGAGCAACCTATGGGTCAAACTTAAAGGCCTCTCATCCCAGTTTTCGTGTTCCTAAGACATAGGTCTCTTTGCCCTAAAGGTCTTTTTAGTCAGATGGTGTAAAGTTTAATGTTTAAAGTAGCCAAGTGGATGTTAAAGTCTATGTGGCAAGTCAACCCTAAATTTTCTTCAGTTAATATTTCATTTTCATAACTTCCCTTTTAATAGCAAACATTTTAATGGGTCAATTATTTTCTAAAGAGATTTTCACAGTGTTTAGATTTGTATGTATAAACACTTGAAAGGGATCTACATTACAAGTGTGGGTACTGATGAAAGAAGTTTCATACAAGTAAAATAGTCTCATTATTAACGGGACAATATAATTTTCAGATCTGACAACTTTAAAAAGACGTTTTGAACATCCAAGATATATTTTCATTGACAAAAATAGGTCAAAGTACTTTTAACTTTTTTAAAGATCATTCCTCCTGAAGAACTGTCTTCTTGGTGGAAAAGGTATATAGCTAGGGTTTGGACTCCTGCCTCAGGAATGCTTTTTTTTTTTTTCACCAGCAAATCTGACCCGTCTTCTCTGCTGGTTCAGTAAAATAATCCTACTGTCAGAAATAATATACAGGACACAAAAACAGAGATTCTGTGTAACTCAGTATGCAGTAAAGTCTTGAAATCATACTGGTATATTCTCTACTTCACATGGTAATTAGAAATTAAGGGGATGCTTTTAAAACCAAGAGATTTAGATTCAGTGAAAATACTCTTACTAGATAATACACAAAATTTTAACTATATAAAACGATCACAAATACTTACAGTGACATGTTATACTGTGATCTTTGTTATCTGTTGGTTTGGGTTACTTATCTGTTCTTAACATTGATATTAGCATGCATTTACAAAAAAAATTGTGAAATTAAGTTTTATGTTCCCGTGGGAGCCAGAATGTCATTAATATTTCTACAGAATAAAGGTAAGCACAAGGTGGCTCTTTTGTAATGCCTGAAGGAGATTTATTTTGAAAAGATCATTGGTAACCAAACAAAGATTCTCTTTTATAACACTCAAAAGGCAACTTATTAACATAAAAGCTTGAGTGCAGATCTGATTTATCTTATATTTCATTTATGTACATGTGGCTCCTAATCACAACACTATTTCACATTAGTGAGTCTCCTCTAAAAGGAAGTTTGTCAATTTAAAAGAAATCTATGTTGAAGAGAACATCACTTTATTTATTATTATTATTACTATTATTAATATTATTATTTTGTGGTGTTGAGGATTGAACCCAGGGCTTTGTGCATGCAAGGCAAGCAGTCTACCAACTGAGTTATTTCCCCAGCCCACATCACTTTGTTTTTAACTTATGGCACAGTAAACAAGCTGCCTCATTTTTACTTTTACTTAAATTATATATCTTCCTTTTCTTTAAAGATAGACTTTTTTTAAAAAAAAAGTATAACACATGTATTAAGCAAGACTGGGAATTATGCCTTTTGAAAATTAACAGTATTAAAAAAATAAATTAGAAAAAAAATTAGGATGCTTATAAGTATATAATCAGGTGATGGAATTTTAATTTCAATTCTTTAATTCCTAATTTACGATTCTGCCTTGCAGCATAAGTTACAAGTTACGATCCTACAATCAAATTTTCATACAACATCCAAATTCTAAGCATCTTTACAACAGTACCTGTTCATGTTTGTTAATGTTTGATCAGCTGATGGTGCACCAATTCTTTTATTACCAGCAAGATTTTTACCACCACTTCCAGTATATGTGAATTCATCACCTCGGTCCTATAGGAGAAGATTTTTACATTAAGATATTAAATGCAAGTATAATTTCACAAATTCTTATTTTAGAGTCAGAACATTTAATTAGAATATTGTGAACGGACATGTTTACAATATTGAACTCATGGTCTATCAAAATAATGCAAAATTCAGATCAAGTGATATACCTTCAAGATATATCACTTGATCTAAATTAGTTTCACTTTCTAGTTCTAGCTTCCAACATCTCCAAACATGGCTATTCTCAAGCTATATATATGTAGCCAAATAATCCTCAGAATGTTACAAGACAGGGTCTTATGAGTTAGAAATATTAGATTTAATTTAATTCAGTGTTAATAAACATATCAATACTAGTTTATATGCCCACACTCAATACAGGGTATTGAATTCAGGGCCTCACACATGCTAGACAAATGCTCTTCCGCTGAGCTAGACTCCCAGCCCTTTTTATTTTATCTTGAGACAGGGTCTTGCTAAATTGCCCCGGCTGGCCTCAAATTTACAATCCTCCTGTCTCCGTTTTCTGAGTAGCTGGGATTAGAGGTATGTGCCATCATATCTGGCTTTTATTTTTGTGGTGCTGGGGATTGAACACAAGGCCTTGCCCATGCTAGACAAATGCTCTATCACTGAGCTACATCCTCAGTCCTTATATTCTTCATAGGACAGTACCACTTTCACAAACAGTCCATAACTGAATTCATAGCTGTCATCTACACCATACCTAAATTTGGTGACAAATATTCAAATCCTAATGTTGACATTAAAAAATTTTTATGAGGCAAGTTTATCTTAAAATTTCATATTAGAATTCTAATAGCATAATTCATTCTCTACATTTCATACTCTTGAGTTCATCTATATATTTAGGTAAAATACTCATTCTACTATTAAAAAATTTGGAAAATAATTTGAAAATTAAAGCAGTATTTAATATCTACTAAATGTAAAAGAAAAATGCTAAAAGAAAATGTTATATCAACAAACTACACAATTATTTCTGTAATGCTAAAAATTTAGATCAGTATTACTAAGTCTTTAGGTGATTTGGTAACTCAAAATAAGTTGAGAAAAAATAACCATCAGTAGTTGAGAAAAGTAACTGAAGTAACCATCAATACACAACTTCTTTTTTTGGGGGGGGGGGTTGCTAGGGATTGAACCCAGGGTTATTCTACCACTGGGCTACATCCCAGCCCCCCGACCCTGCCCCGTTTTTGAAACAGGATCTTGCTAAATTGCCAATGCTGGTCTCAAACTCATGATCCTCCTGCCTCTGCCTCCCAAGGCACTGTCACTGGGATTACAGGCATACTCCACCACACCCAGCAGCATATAACTAATTCTACCAACATTAGCTAAACATCACTTTAATTGTTTTTTTTTTCTGATGTTTTTCTCATTTTCTCTACTAAATTTTTACTTGCTGAGGTCAATTATACCCCTCTTTTCATTTGTTTCCCTTTGGATTAAAAGCCTAACTAAAATCCTGTCCTTTAAAAGTGTTTTTACTGGCCCCCAAACCTTGAATTCACTTTTTGTTGGTCTAATATTGAGGTCTCTATTTAAAGAAAATAAGACATTGAGGAATTTCATCTTTAATGTATGTTACAATTAAAGGAATTCTAGTAAATATATCTAGAACATTTCTTTTTTTCAATTGCCTCAATTTTTAAAAAAATTTAATTTTATTTATATTTTCAGTACTGGGGATTTAATTCAGGGGTGCTCTACCAACAAGATGTACCCCTAGTCCTTTCATTTTTAGAGACAATTTTGGCTGCTGAATCTGGTCTCGAAGTTGCAATCCTCCTGCTTCAGCCTTCCAAATAGTGGGATTACAAAAACATTTCTGATTGTTCCTCAGGTAACAAATAACAAAATAATCAAGGATCAAAAATAATAGTTAAAATTCTACAATATTAACTCATCTGTAATTCAATGATTATAACAACAAAAACTTCTATATTATCAGAGGAAGGAGAAGACTTGCCAGAGTTCAGTCAACATTATTTCAGATTATTTTTCCTAAGGAAAAATTATCAGCCTAAATTTGTTGCATCTCCAAGTCCATCATCCTCTAACTTGTGCCCCTAGTAGGAGCCTAAATGAGGATACTGCCTAGGAAGAGCTTTTATTTATAAATAAATAAAATACCTGTCTCTTGAAAAGGGTCACGATGCTGCCCCCAGAGAAATGCAATTTCCCAGTCTCTATTCTTATAAGTTTTTGAAGTTGCTGCCCAAGACCAGCTGCATGTTCCCATTCCTATCATCAATCTTATCACATGGAAGACCTTTATCTTAATCTTCTCAACATCCCCCATAAATATTATCAGATAAACTATCCTAAAGCACAATTAAGACCACAACACTTTTCCCAGATACTTTAAGGATTCTTTAATTCAAGTCTATATAGAACAAAACCTCATTTTTTTGCCAGTTTTTCTTTCAATAATAACCTTTACATGCCTGCAAAACTGGGTACTACCACTACAATTGATAATGCCTACTTACCACTTACTGTGTATGTGGGGTTAATAAACATTTTACATATAATTAACCCAGGGTTAATTGAACCCAGGGTTATCTACCACTGGGCTACATCCCAGCCCGCCGACCCTGACCCGTTGTTGAAACAGGATCTTGCTAAATTGCCAGTGCTCGTCTCAACCTCATGATCTTCCTGCCTCTGCCTCCCAAGGCACTGTCACTGGGATTACAGGCATACTCCACCACACCCAGCAGCATACAACTAATTCTACCAACACATTAAGCCTTCACATAATTCTACCTTCACATTAAGTCTATGAGCTAAGTGTGTAAACCTTATTTTACAGATCAGGGAAAGGTTCCATAACATGCTAAACCCATAGCAAGGAAGAAATGGCTCCAGGATGCAAACCCTACAGTGTGGTTTCAAAGTCTTCTTCTAAGTAATCTGCTTCTCAAAATAACTGAGAAGAGGCCAATCACTTTTTAGGGTCCTTACTTTTCAAGAAAGATCACCCAAATACAGGACACAAAAACTAGCATTTGGCTAATTCTCAAGTTTCTAGACTAAATATTAACTAGTTTGTCAACAGGTACTTAAGAGTTTCATGTCCATTCACCCAAACAGAACAAAGATCACTGGCTACATGAATGTTACATCAAATTCAAGGTTACATCAAATTTCTCTCAAATAAAAAAAGCTTATTTTAAAAGAAAGAAAAGCTTATTTAAGTTTCCCTCACCTATTCCTTGCCTATAATAGAGCAAAATGTTGAAAACACTTATACTTTAACATCTGCATATACATCTTAGCTGGCAACTAAGTCTGTATATCAGCTTAGTCCTAAAATAAATTATATTATAAATTATATAATTATAATTATATAATATAAATTATATAAAATAAATTATTATTATAAATTATATTCTTTATATTATTTAACACAGTTAGAATTAACTATTTAACACAAGTAAATACTTAACCTTTCATTTTTCCACAAATGTGTTAGTGTTCAACTAGCAATTATATTAGAAAAATGGAAAAAAAAGAAATAGTAACACCTATTCTTCCACTTAAACTTGGTACTCATATTTAGCTTTATATGTTGAATTTACTTCATATATTTAAGATCTGTTTCTGCTACAGAGAATATAATTACCATCTGAGTCCTCGTTATGTTTCCAGGACTACATAATTTAACATAACCCTCTTCCTGATATAAAATAATGTTACAATTTTTTTATTTTACATATGGGGAAGTTATTGGAGTTAAGTAATTTGCCCAAAGTTTCATACACAACAAATGTCAGATCAAATACAACTTCCCAGATGCTAAAAATAAATGCGAAAGAGATTCCACTTCTAGTTGGTTCTGTTACACAGTTCAAAAAGTTCTAGTCAGTAATAAACTATATAACATTGGCACTATTTCTGATAAAGATATAGCTTCAGAACATGTATATTAAAGAAGTTTGCAAATGACTAACCTGAATATCTCCATTTTCTGCTTCTTCGTCTATGTTAATATAAATACACTGCCAAATTGGCCTATTAGAAAATTGGCAAACTTTTCTATTTTTGTCTAAAAGCATACCACAAATGTGTTCTCTATGCTACTTTAATTCATCATAATATCCCATGAAAGAAAGCAAATAAAACAGAGTGGGAGAAAAAATACATGGTGAACAGCAAAAAACCAAACAACCTAATTTAAAAATGGGTTAAAAAGTTGTGGTATATATGTGTATTAAGAATTGTAATAAAAAAGTACATGTATAAAGGCATAAATTGGCATGAACATACTTTATATAGAGATATGAAAAAGTGTGCCCTATATGTGTAATAAGAATTGTAATGCTTTCCACTGCTGTCATGTAGTTTAAAAAAAATAAAAATTAAAAAAATAAAGATGAAATCCTTCAACCACACACACAAAAAAATTTAGTGTCTTTGGCATACAGATATTTTCCTTAAAACCTTTCATAGAATATATAAATACATTATGGCAGTCATTTTATAATAAAATAACTTTTTAAAAGAAAAATAATTTAGCTTCTGAAAAAAAAAAGGTTAAAAAAAAAAAGCGCCTGAAGGACTATGCTACCAAAGAGGCTATAGAGATGACAAATAAGCCAATGAATGATGTCCAATATCATTAGCCATTAGGGAAATGCAAATTAAAATAAGAAGAACTTCTGGGCAAAGTGACATGCAGCTGTAAACCCAGCTGCTTTGGAGGCTAAGGCAGGAGGAGAGCTCAAGCTCAAGACCTGCCTGGGCAATAGTGAGATCCTGTTTCAACATTTAAAAAAAGCGGGGTGGGAAGGGGAGGTAGTGCAGGCAGTGGCTAGAATATAGCTTAGTAATAAAATGCTTCTGGGTTCAATCTCCCTAAAATCCTAAAAATGAGATAAATTACACACTTATCATTATGGCTACAATAAAAAGTAGCAACAGCAGCAAACGCTGGTGCAATGCAGAGAAATTTAATCACTCATATCTTGCTGATGGTAATGTAAAATGGTATATACAGTTAACTCTGGAAAAGTGTGGCAATCTTTCTTTTCCCCATAGCTTTACTGAGATAAAATTGAAATAAAGTTTGGCAATCTTTTGAAAAAAGCTAAACATGCCACTATCATATGACGTAGGAATTGTACTTCTTGATGTTTATTCCAGAGAAATAAGGATTTATGCTTACAAAAAGACTGTACACAAAAGTCTACTACAATTTTATTCATAATAGCTAAAAACTGGAAGTAATCCAGATAGTCCTTCAACAGGTGAATAGTCAACTGTGGTACATCCTTACCATGGACTAATACTCAGCAATAAAAAGGAATGAATCATTGACACCTGTCACAATTTCTGGAGAATCATGCTAAGTGAAGAAAGTCAGTCAGTACCAAAGGTTATAAAATACATGATTCCATTTATTAAACACCCCCCCCCTCCGCCATGCTGGTGACTAAACCCAGGCCTTTGTGTATGCCAGGCAAATGCTCTATCACTGAGCTACATCCATAACCCCATTTATAAAAATTTCTGAAGTGACAAAATTATATAAATGAAGAGCACATTAATGATTATCAGGGGTTAGGGAGGGCTTGAAGACCTAGTACAATGGGTATAACTATCAAAGGGCAACAAGACAATGGAGATTGTGACAAAAATGTTCAGTAGCATTATTGTGTCAACGTCAATATCCTGGTTGTGATATTGTGCTACACGGTTTTATAAAATGTCACTAATGGAGGAAACTGGGTGGAGGGAACAGGATGTATGCATTATTTCTAATGCTACAATTAATCACTGTGATCTACAATTATTTCAAAGTAGTAAGTTTAATTTTTAAAAATAGTTCCATTGAGGGCTGTGGCTGTGGCTCAGTGGTAGAGCGCTTGCCTAGCACGTGTGAGGCACTGGGTTCGATTCTCAGCACCGCATATATATAAATAAATAAAATAAAGGTCCATCAACAATTTAAAAAATTTAAAAATATTTAAAAAAACAGCTCCATTGAGAATGCAGTATCTCCTCAGGATATTCAGTTACAAATATAAATATGTGTATGTCAAATCAGTAATGTAAAGACTAGACACTGCCAACTGATTTCCCTTATAACTGTATAAAACTGATTGCTTCAATATAAAAACAATGCTAAAAAGAGATAGTATTTGTTGTAGCCTAGACAAAGCTTTTGTAATCTGCTGAATGATCAGGACAGATTCTAAAGAACAAAGTCATATGATGACTTACTACTTCATCCGCAAATCCACCAGCCAGGACAAGAGAATAAGCCCCATCATTACTGCGACCATGAATTCCACCAACATGGGGCCTATGAACACCTGCTTCGCTCACCTATAAAATAAGTAAAATGAGACCACATTACCTCTGAACAGTTGAGTTACATTTAGAAAATTATTTCTCATTTATTATTGTACCTTAAAAATCTAAGCAGAGTTGGGTTTTTTGCTTTTTCATTTAGTTCTCCTCCTAAAACCCCTAAAAGCACTGAGCTAATAAGCCTAAAATAAGTAGGTCTAGAATTCTGAGTTTCATATTATTAAATAATTATCTTCTTTTATAATTGGGACTTTAGCTTAACAGCTAAAAAGGAACTATTAGTTATTGAAACCTCTTTTCCCTTCTTTCTCTTTGATTATGACTGTTCCCTATCAGTTTGCAAAATCATTTTAAACTTTATACTTCTTCCACATTCCCCCAAACCATTTGGTCACAAGGATCCTGATTTTCCCTTCTAAATCCCTTGAATCCAACTTTTTTTCTACTTCAGGTGTGCAACATTAGTTTGAAACATGAATGTTTATAATAGACCATCTTTCATTGCCTCCAGTTTTAGTTACTCAAACCCACTGTATCTATCATAAACAGAATGATTCTTTTAAGAACTGAGTCTCATTTTCAACTTCTTCAAAATATATTCAATAGTCTCACAGTATTCAGCCCAAGTTAAGCATGTCAATACACCTCTCTTAATCTGGCTTCTATTTTCTCAGCTGTATCTCCTGTATCTCCTTCATGGAAAACTATATGCTTATACCAAAATTTTTTGATGTTACTCAACTTATTCCAGTTTAGTGATACTATTCTATTTCAGTTACCTACAGCTTTTTCTCATATATATTGAATTCTGCCTCTCTGAAAAAAGTGTTACTTCTTTGTGTATTTCAAACTCCTTCAGAAAGGTATTATAATTCATCTCTTTGTCATAAGATTGCTCTTAGCAGAGTTAAAGGAAGCTGAAATTTAAGCTTGCATAGGAAGCATGAGAAAAGATGACACTTTAGAAGCTAATAAGAGCAACAGAACCTGGAAAGGCTTAGGTCTTAAAAACATCCACCACTTTAGCAAGAAACCGGGCCATTTGCTTTCCCCACCTCACTAACCTTGGTAAAAACAAATCTGTTCTCTTTTTCTCTAAATAGCAAATCCATCTAATTAGTTGTTGAGGCCAACAACTTCATAATCACCTTAGACCATGTTAAAGGGGCTTTTAAAGTTTGGGAATGAATTAGTGACAGATATATACACACACAAACATAATGAAGTAAATAAAAATATTTACAGCATTTTATATTACATTTATTTATACAACTTTACTTAGAGCCATAAAAATGTAAATCCTGATTACCAATTCAGCCAAAATTATGATATAGTTATTCCACAACAAACATAAGTACTAAACTAAATGTTCATCTTTCAATAAAGTATGAAAGAAAGAAAACCACATAAATATGTTATTTAGAAATAATGAGGTAAATCCGGGGGAAATAATTAAAATTTTCTCTTTAAGAAACAGAAAATGGGGATGAAAAGTAGGGGAGGTTTTAAAAAATACAAATCAATTTAATTTTTCAATCTGTTCCATGTATAATGTTATTTTAATTTTAAAACTGTATTAAAAGTCTAAGTATCAGGGCCACTGAACATAAAAATTAAAACCTATCTTAATTAAAGTCATGAATCATAGATATTGCTAATTGGAAATTGCTTTAGAGATTTTTTTCCACATTAAATTTCCCATGATAGAATTAATATTCTGAAAAGGAAATCAGGAATAAATATAACACTGTCTTCCTCAAGGGGAAAAGAGAAATAATTTTATTCCTGGATTAGCTAGCATTTCCTTCTGCCCAATATCTCAGCATTCATTCAGGAGGATAAGCCTCAAGAAAATACCCAAAGCAAGCTTAGAGTTCAATGACACTAAATGAGAATTTAACATGTGGCTTAAAGAAAAACTTACATTTTATTTTTTAAATAACTTTATTTTATTTATTAATTTTTTTAAGTTGTCAATGGAACTTTACTTAATGAATTTATTTATATATGGTGCTGAGAATTGAACCCAATGCCTCACCTATGCTAGGCGAGTGCTTTACCACTGAGCCACAACCCCCACCTCCTATTTATTTATTTTTAAGTGGTGCTGAGGATTAAACCCAGTGCCTCACATGTGCCACGTAAGCGCTCTATCACTGAGCCACAACTCCAACCCATATATTTTAAATATTAAACTTTTTGTAAGAAAAATTCTTTAGAAAGCTTACCAATAATGTTAACATTGTAACTATAATAGAAGAGTAAAACAATGTGATAAGAAAGCATAGCTCATCACTAAGTCTGTGATATATGTTCCTGTGTGTCATCTGCTAAGGAAGAGCACACCTATCCCAAAGAAAATCTTTCATTCTAACAAATGAACACCACGTGCTAACAGCAAGGTCCATTTACAATCAATATATTGTTAAAACTTACTTCTGTTTTAACTATACCCAATTTTACCATTTCAACTAACCAATTAAAAAACATACCTGAACTCTAAATCTCCAAGTTGATCCAACAGGAATACCAGGAATAGGTCCATAATGATTAGAGGGGACAATAGTACATTCTTTTGTACGACCAACACAAGCCATTCCCTGTAAAGTCACAAAATTAGCTGTTTGAGAAATCAATTATGTTAAATCTTAATGAAAGACAAGATGTGAATAAAACAGAAAATCAACTATTTATGTAATTTAAATATTGCTGATATTAACAATTATATTATTTAACCTTTTATACCATTACTACTACTGGTACTGAAACATTCATTACATACTATAATTTGCTATTAGGAAAAAAAGGAATTCTTCTTTACCCTGCCCCAGTCTCTCCGGCTTTCAGTACTAGCAGATGGCATCTTTGCTTTCTTTTTACTCATCTTGAGTCTTTCACCAGCCTTTACAACCTCACTGGAATCAGTTTTACAGCAAGGACAATACCTTTAAAAGAAAAAAAAAAGAACAAAGGAATTTTGATAATATCATATTAAGGTCAGTAACAGAATAATGGCCTTTCTAGGTTAGGATAAGTTTTAACATGTATTGGTTGGGGTATATTGCAGAGCTTCAGCTGCCATTAACTTCTCAAAATATTTACATGATTAGGCTGCTGTAAAAAAATATTCCTGTCATTCTTTTAGAGAACTTAAATATTTTAATGTTAAAAATCCTCAATTTCAGTTCAAAAGTCAAAGAAAATGATGAGATTCCAATGAAACCATGAACTCTAAACTCATCATTAATCCCAAAAAAAGAAATTACTCATTCAAAATTCTTTTAATTAAAACAAAAATAAAAAGAATTGATGGTTCTGGACCAAACATTGAACTATACAACAGATATATCTCCCCTCAGGGAAGAGATGGTAGTATGGAATGGGATGGGGGTAGGGGTAGGGTGAATGTGGCGCAAAAAAAAAAAAGAGAGAGAGAGAGAGATAGATTCTGGAGAAAAAGATTTACTAATATCTTATATGTAAAGTAGGGAAGAGGAAAAATAATCCTCATTAAAGATGAGGTTTAGCTTTTGGTACAAATAAGTGGATAAGATGATGGAACTACTTACCAAAGACTGGGGGAGGGTTAGGATTTTAGGGGAAGTGTTTATAAAAATCAAATCTCCATTTAGACTAATTTTGTGATGGTGGTCAAGTAGACAAATGGGTCCAGAAATATAAACTCAGGGGAGATTGGATTTCAAGACAAAAATTCAGAACTATTAGCTTGGTGTTTAAAGTCTTATGACTAAATGAGGTCATCTAGGAAGCAAGCATAGAGAGAAAATAAGTGGGCAGTGCTTTAGGTGAACTCCTGAAAGCTGGCAGGTAAGGGGAAAAGAAGAGACTAAAAAGGAAAGGTCAGTGAAGTAGATGAAAAATCAGGATCATATAACATCATAGAATCTATAAAAACAGAGTAACCAGTTGAGCAGTAAAGAGGACTGAGATGTGATCTCTGGGTTTGTAAACAGAAAATATATATAAATTCTACATAAGCATTCATAGGCGAAGTGGGAAGGAAAGCCAGACTGGAGTGCTGTGAGGTGTGAAATGGGAAGAAAGAAAATGAAAACAATTAGTAAGGATAGCTTTTCTATAAAGGGAGTAGGGAAGAGGGTAGACAGATGGAAATCCAGAGAAAAATGGAATCAAGAGAGGTTTTTGTGAGTTTTGAAGGCTCAAGAGATGCTAATGATGATGATCTAGTAATAGAAATTCAGGAGAGGAATTAATTGCAGGAATGAAGTTCCTGGAAAGCAAAAAGATATGTAGCTCTGAGGCCAGGTAGAAGGGTTTCCATTTTAGAGAATCAGGAACAAACTATACACTGAACAAGAGGAAAGAAAAATATGAGACTTTGGAAATAAGAGTTAGAAGCAAAGGTAAAATTTAGAGTATGATCATGCAAGCTAGGAGGTGACAGGAAGTTATATTCCTTTTCACTTTCTCTCACCCCTCCAACCTCTGTCATAACACATAACACAGCAACCGTATTTTTTAACAGGCTAAGGAAAGAGCAAGGAATGGAGAACAATCTGTTCTTCATATTGATACCAGTTATATGCTTGTGACATCAGTATTTCTACCTGTCATATCCTTTACTTAAAAACCCTCAATGACAGTAATATGGCAGCATATAGTTTAAAAAAAAAGAAACAAAATTCCTCATATGGTATTAAAAAGTTCATTATTACTTTGGGCACATTTTCCCCAGTCTTTCTTCTAATCACTTTTTAAAATTGTATTTTAAAATTTCTTTTTAGTGGTGCTATATTTTTAATGCACAAAACATAATTATCAATCTCACTTCCTAGTACCTTCCTTTTCATTCCCCATCTCCTTGTTTTATTCTACTGATCCCCCTTCTATTATTCTAATTACACATATGGCAAGACTCATTGTGGTATATTTATATATGGACATAGCATAATTTGGTAGTTTTTGTTCCCCAGTACTTCTCCTTGTCTTCTTCTTCTCTTTCCCTCAATCCCCTTTTTCTCCTCTATTGGTCTCCCTTCTATTTTCATACTTTTAAAAAATTCTTCTTTTATCCCTCTTTCTAGTTTGCATATGAGAGAAAGCATTTGACTCCCGAGTCTGGTTTATTTCACTCAGCATGATATTTTCCAGTTCTATCCATTTACAAGTATATGAAATAATTTTATTTTTCTTTATGGCCAAGTGAAACTTCATTGTGTATATATACCACAATTTATTTATCCATTCATCTGTTGATGAGCACCTAGGTCAGTTTCATAATTCAGTTTCACAATTCATTGACTATTGTGAATTGTGCTGCTATATACATTGTTATACATGTTATCATTTATAACTGCAGTATGCTGATTTTAGTTGGTTTTTGTTTTTATTTTATTTTGGATAAATACCAAGCAGTGGTATACCTAGGAAATATGGTGGTTCCCTTCCTAGTTTTTTGTGTAATCTCCATATTGCTTTCTAAAGAGGTACTAACTTTCAGTCTCACCAACAATGTATAAGTGTACTTTCCCCCCACATCCTCAACAACAATTATTATTTGTATTCTTGCCATTCTAAATGGAGATGAAGTCTCAGTGTAGTTTTGATTCACATTTCCCTGACTGCTAAGGATGTTGAACAATTTTTGATATTTGTTGGCCATTTGTATTTCTTCTTTTGAGAAATGTCTGTTTTGATCATTAGTCCATTTATTGATTGGTTGTTTGTTTTTATTTGTTAAACCATTTAGATTCTGGCAAGCACACATGAAGCCCTGTTCTACTTACCAACTTCATAGGATTAGATAAAATCATCCATATACAGCATTTTTTAGTGTAAAGCATATGAAATATATAATAATTATTAAGTACTATTATAGAACATGAGAGAGATCAAAACATGGAGCTAAAGACCAGTTCAGAAGCTGCTATGGTAATTGAATAAATACTATCAATGCCAAGTAAGCATTTGTCTCTTAACATTTTAAGCACTTTACTATATACCATTTATCTTTATAAATATACTTTTGGTAGTTCAAATAGATATTTCACATTTGATTCTCTATAAAGCAAAAAACAAATCCTGATGATCATACCAGTATTCTTCTTCTGGGACTTTATCCAAAGGTGGAGTCAGGCAGTAAATATGATAGGCCATATTACATTCGTCACATAGAAGCTGCATGTTGGGTTCATGCTTCTCACCACATTTATGACAAGAGCATGTACGGCATTTCTTATCTGGGTCTCCACCACATAGGTCACATTCAGGGTCATTTTTCCCTTAAGAAAAAAAATTAAAGTAAGTCTTACCTTAAAGTAACTTGTTCATCTATTAATCTCAAAGAAAAACTCATGGAAACAGCATACAACTTTTTTTTTGGGGGGGGGGGGTGGGTACTGGGGATTGAACCTAGAGGTGCTTAATCACTGAGGCATGTCCCCAGCCCTTATTTATTTATTTTGAGATAGGGTCTTGCTAAGTTGCTTCGGGTCTTGTTAAATTGCTGAGGCTGGCCTTGAACTTGCAATATTTCTGCTTCAGCTTTCCAAGCCGCTGGGATTACAAGTGTGTGCCACTACACCCAGCTAGCATATACTTTTTTTAATCAAAGGAACCAAAAGGGATAATCAAATGTGAGAGTTTAGAAATAAAAGCCTGAGTCTCACCTTTGATTTACTGCATTAAAATTTCAAGGATGAGGCTCAAACATAATTCAGTAAAAATCCAATCACCTCCAAACATGATGATAATATCTACTTTTTATTTTTGCATATTCTTTTTCAGGGCTGGGGATTAAATCCAGGACATTGCAAATGTGAGGCAAGTGCTTTACTACTGAACTACATCCTCGCATCATATACTTTTGCCTTAAAATTTTTCTTATAGCAGGGCATAAAGGCACATACATGTAATCTCAGTGATCTGAGAGGCTGAGTCAGGAGGATTGCAAGTTCAAGACCAGCCTTAGCAACTTAGTGAGACCCTATTTTGAAATGAAAAAAAAAAAAAAAAAGTGCTGGAGATGTAGTTCAGTGGTATAGTGCTTGTTTAGCATATGTGAGGCCTTGGATTCAATATTCAGTGCTACAAAAATTAAAAATAAAACCACCCCTCAAATTATATATACACTGACCCAGTTTCCCACAGATGCACCAGACCCTTTAATGAACTCACAGGGCACAAAAGGGAAATATAATTCGTTAAACAAAGTAATTTAATAAATGGAACTGTTCAGTATTTCTTTTGGCCTATAAATGCCAAGAAAAAATTACTGAGACATTGATTGCTCAGTGAACTAAGAAAGCTTGAGAAACTCTAGGCAAAACCTTAGGTAAATTCTTAATTGAATCCAAAGAGAGACAAGTTGATATGTGGGGTCTTTAATCCTCTTGCAAAAAATTTAAAAATGTTCAGTATTGATAGGGTTATGAAGAAACTTGTACACCATTGGTGAGAAATGTATTTGAAAAATTGTTTGAGAATACTCAGAAAAACTTAAGATTTTTTTCATTGGAAGTTATTTCTTCTTTGTCATCCTGAAAGTAAATTTATGTGGTCTACAGTTTTATATTTCCTCCAAATTATCCACTTGTCAGTAAAAACAAATTTCCATAATATATAACACAATCTAAGTTCAAAAGAAAAATGCATACTTAAAAACTTTCCATCTGCAAATGAAATAGGATGCGCTCCGGGCTTCTCAATCTTGAAGATTTCATCTACAAATATTACTCTGCAGTCATTTAAAGTCCCTTCAGAACCTCTGTTTAAAAAAGGAAGAAAAATTAACTTGTACCAACAAAACCTAAACCATGTGCAAATAATAATTAGAAATGAGTTTGGAAATTCACTGAATTTTACTCACGTACATATTGAGATTATACTATTCTAATTATTATGTACTATGGTTTCCAATTGTAGAAAGAGTCCAACAGTGATTATTTAATATTCATAGTTATAACTTTAGTGTAGAATCAGGAAAAAAATGCAGACTTCATTACTTATGTTACTTGGGAAAAAGTAGCTATCTATAAATTTAGCTCAAAGAAAAGATTATTCTGTCAATTAAAATGAAAGATTTCAACATATTTCTAATAAGAATAGTAAATTTCTAGGCAAAAATAAGACGACCTCGCCTCAAAAACAAAATCTTAAAATACAATGCCATATTTTTCTGTCTCAGTTTATGTCTATTTGCATATGCTTCTTCAAGCTTCCTCCTACTACTGTGAATTTGTGCATTTCTCCTTTTTATCTGTCGGCTTTTGCTTTGTATTTCTGAAGACATATTATTAGATGCATACAGATTTAAGAATCCTAAATCATCTTATGAAATGTCTCATTCTCTAGTATTGCAGTCTTCATCATACTACGTTTTTCTTCCCCCCTTTTTTTTTTTTGTTAGCATTTCCTTGGAGACTTTTCCCCCTCTTTTCACCCTTTCTTTAAAAAACTTTTAATATCAAATACACACAAATGCAGAAAGCTACATAGACAAATAAAGAGTTAAACCAACTGTAAGGTGCATATCCTTTGTAAGAGGCCATCAGAGAAGTTAGAACTATTAAGTACCTCTGAAACCATAACAGGCCCCAACCAATGACATCTTCATATTATCCCATGAGTTATATTTACTTTAATTTTCTTCATTCTTGTCACCCATATCCCTAAGCCTATGTTTAGCTTTGCCTGGGTTTTACAAGTGTTAATATATAAATCCCAATACCATCACTCTCTTCCTTGTGTCCAATAATTTCTTAGACTTGATTTTGAAACTTACATTCCAGAAGCATAGCTGAATCAACTTTTATGGATCATCTGTATGTCCATATATTAGGAGTTGGATCTGGAGAAGAGATCAGAAAATCTTGGCCCACTGTGTTTTTGTAAATAAAGTTTTATTGGAACCTAGCTACACCAACTTGATTATGCATCATCTATGGTTATTTCATGCTACAATGGTAGAGTTGAATAGTTTTGACAGAGAGCATTTAAGCATAAAAGTTAAGTTATTTACTGTTGTGCTCTATACAAAAAGTGAAAATGTCAACCCTCACACTAAAGTCTTCATCAGATTTAGGTTCATTTTTTGGTAAACTACGTTATAAGTCTCTTTCCAACTGGAAGTGGTAATTTTTCCCCCCATAATGACAAATACACACTGATGCTCAATGCCTGGATTAATTCATTGGAGGCTGGAAAATGTTGATATTTTAGTTCTATTATTTCCTTTCTTATTTATTTGATGAATAATTTGAGAAATTTTAAAAAGAAACATTTTTCAATATTTGGTGATCCACTGGTATAGCTCATATAATATGCAGTTAAATGCTTATTTGGCATTTTTTAATAAATTACTTTTTTCTTTATATTAGTTTAACATAGCAAAATGTATAAAATGCATATGCTTAAAACAAATATTTAGAGTCTTTTTAAAAATTTGTTTTTTTAGATATACATGATAATAGAATGTACTTTGACATATTATACATACACAGAGCATAACTTATTCTAATTAGAATCCCATTCTTGAGGTTATACATAATGTGGCATCTCACTAGTTATGTATTTGTATATGAATATTGGAAAGTTCTGATTTATTCTAGCTTTCCATTCCCATCCTCCCTCCCTTTTCTTAATTCCCCTTTCAACATCTATTTTTCCCCATCCCCCTTATTGTGCGTCAGCATCCACATATCAGAGACAACATTCCATCTTTGGTTTTTTGAAGTTGGCTTATTTCACTTAGCTTGATAATCTCTAGTTCCATCCATTTACAGGCAAATGCCATAACTTCATTCTTCTTTATGGCTGAATAGTATTCCATTGTGTATACTATTCTAGTAGGCTCAGGATCTCTGGTTGAATATCTAAGTCCTTGATCCACTTAAAACTGACTTGTGTGCAGGGCAAGAGATAGGGATTAAATTTCATTCTACTGCATACAAATTTCCAGTTTTCCCAGCATCATTTGTTGAAGAGGCTATCTTTTCTCTAATGTATACTTATGGTGCCTTTGTCCAAGATGAACTGGATTTATGTGGATTTGTCTCTGTGTCTTCTATTCTGTTCCATTGGTCTTCATGTCTATTTTGGTGCCAATACCATGCCATTTTTGTTACAATAGCCCTGTAGTGTAATTTCAGATCTGGTATTGTGATGACCCCTGCTTTGCTTTAAGGATTGCTTTGGCTATTTTAGTATTTGGCAGTTTTTTAAAAACCAGTTCTCTAACAAGTTTTTGTACTGCTATGAACCCATGGCTTTAAAAATATTTGATGTGATTCAAACTACCATAATTATATTTTTCTTATTAATATTCAAATTATTTCAACACTGGCCTACAGGAGCTTCCAGATGACTCCTACTCTATTGACAAGAACTTAGCAGCATTTGTAGATTTTATTGTTATTTGTATGAAAAGATGTTCTAGGTTCACTTTGAACATTTTTTTTAAGAGAGAGAGAGAATTTTTTTTAATATTTATTTTTTAGTTTTTGGTGGACACAACATCTTTGTTTGTATGTGGTGCTGAGGATCTAACCCAGGCTGCACGCATGCCAGGCGAGCGCGCTACCGCTTGAGCCACATCCCCAGCCCACCTTGAACATTTTCTGTCTTCAATCTGGAGTCTCCATCTCCCAGATACCCTGGATTTTTTTAAGTGCAAAATATTTCAAGATCACAATCTGGCATTAGGAAAGCTTATTATGTCTCCGTTATTACTGTTCATAGGTTTTTTTCAGCATATGAAAGTATAAAATTTAAACAAACAGTACTACACACATTCAAACAAAATATGAGTTCATATTAACACTTTCTGTTCAAATTCAGCACTAAAGTTTTTGCATACATTTATTTACACACACACACACACACACACACACAAACACTTTTTTTGAGGTATTCAGGAATATATGTTTTTTCTTCAACTAGGAAATCCTGGTTCTCAAGGACTCCAGGATGTCTAAATTAAAATAGCATATACCTTTTGCTTTATTTCACATGCAAGACATTCTTGCTGGTTGTCAATATAAAGTTTGAACTTTTTGTACATTTTCCCATTTCTTACATTTGAAATATAGGTGGTTCTTTTCTTTTCTTGGTGGTGATGTTGAGATCAAACCCAGGCCCCTGAGCATTCTAAGCAAGTGCTCTACTACTTAGCTGCACTCCAAGCCCCCTATCCCTAGTTCTAAATATAGAAATATTTTAGCAAAGTGAAGCAGCACAGGCCTGTAGTCCTAGAGACTCAGTAGGCCAGCCAGGAGGATCACAAGTTCAAGGCTGCCCTCAGCAACTTAGTAAGACCCTGTCACAAAATAAAAAAGGGCTGGGGAATTAGCTCAGTGATAAAGTGCCCCTGGATTCAATCCCCAGCATGTATGTATAAAAATAAATAAATAAATAAATGTTTATCGTAATTCTTTATGTCAAATTCTCTTTAGTTATCTTGGTTGTCTAAAGCTAGTTCCCTAGAAGATTTCTCAGGTAGAGTTGATAAAAACAATATCCCCCTAGTTCCTACAAGTTAGATTTTATCTGCAGTCATATAAGACTAATTTGGCTACAGTTAAAATCTTTGGCTCTCTTTTTAAATTTTTTTTAAAAAATATTTTTAGTTGTAGATGGACACAATACCTTTATTTTATTTATTTGTATGTGGGGCTGAGGATTGAACTCACTGTCTCACTGGGCAAGTCCTCCACTACTGAGCTACAACCCCAACCTCTTGGCTCTCCTTTTCTTGACTCATGCCTGTCTTTCTGGGATGCTTCATTGTCAGCAAGGATTTAATCCTGTTCCTAAAATTTTCTATTTCTCTTGTAACTTTGTATGGAATTTGATATACTTTCTTTTTTCTTGTTTTTATAAAATAAACATTCTGAAACTTTAGAAGCTGTGATTTCATCTAGCTTTTTAGTAGTTCACAGCAATATAACTCACTTTTTTAGAGGAGAAGAATTCAAAACTGACAACTAAAATCTAACCTAATAGAAATTAAAACATTGGGCAACCCCTGTTGGGTTCCCTCTATCCCTGTGAGAGTTCTGTCTCTTTTCTTCTCAGTTGAATAAATCCTACTCTTTTATGCTAAATAAATAAATACACCCCCGAGGGTGGTGGCAGTGATTGTAATAGGGCATATGAGAAACCTCTGGGGTGATGAAAATATTTATTTTTTTTTTTAAAGAGAGAGAGAAAGGGGGGGAGAGAGAATTTTTTTTTAATATTTATTTATTTTTTTTAGTTTTCGGTGGACACATCTTTGTTTGTATGTGGTGCTGAGGATCAAACCCGGGCCGCACACATGCCAGGCGAGCGCGCTACCGCTTGAGCCACATCCCCAGCCCTGAAAATATTCTTGATTACAATGGTAGCATGGGATATTCATTTCTCAATGTTCACTCAACTATATATACACTTAAAATAAGTATGTACAATCATGCCGCAGTATCTGTAAAGGACTGATCCCAATGCCCTCCATACCAAAATCTGCAGATATTCAAATCCCTTATGTAAAATTAAAATGCTACATTTTTATTTGCATATCACACACATCCTCCTGTATATGTCTTTTATAATACTTAATACTATGAAAATGCTAAGTAAATAGTCACTGCACTTTATTGTTTGGGGAATAATGATTTTAAAATTTTCATGTTCAATACAGATAAACTTTAAAATATGTGTGTGAATATTTTGGATCTGTGGTTGGTAAAAAACATGGGTGTAGAACTCCTGGATAAAGAAAGTCAACAATATTATTGTATATAAACTATACTCAAAAGTGACTTAAAAAAAAAAAAAAAAGACACTATGCTCCAGAGGTTGAGGTGGGAGGATGGCATGTGTGAAGACAGCCTCAGCTAGCACCTTATCAAGACCTTGTCTCATAATAAAAATCAAAATGGGGGCAGAATCTGGGCATGTGATAAGAGTGTCCCTAAGTTCAAACCCTTATTTTCTGCAGTCTCCTCTCCTGGCTCTACTCTCCTCCTGTTCTAACTGGACCCTTTTTTCCTTTGTCTCAATTTTTCTTGATCTACTCAATTTGGATTCTACACTCGTTTCTTTTCATTGAGTCTCTTTCCTGGAATAGAGCTCTAGTTCATTTCATATTTAAAGAGTTTATAGGACTGTAACCCCTTCCGACCTGACTGCAAATTGTTTGTACTTATCTGAATTGGAATGCACACTTGTCTAGCTTTAGCTGCTGTGTTAGTTAATTATTGCTTAAGTCAATGTTACCAACCTACAATAAAATTTACCCCAATTTCCAAGGGTCAGGAATTTGGGAATAGCTTAACTGGGAAATTTATGGCTTAAGGTCTTTCATGAAGTTGCAGTCAAGCTGTTGGCCAAGGTTACAGTCTCACCTAAAGACTTACTGGGGGAATAGCCACATGTTGCCTGAATAGCCTCATGAACATGTAGTTGACTCATCCCAGAAGAAGTGATCCAAGAGATAGTCCAAAATGGAAGTCATTTTTTCACAACCTAATCCCAAGGTGGTATACTATCACTTCTGCCTTATTCTATTGGTCACATAGAGTCAGTGTAGTAAAATACAGGAGGGAAATATATGAGGGTAAGAGCCAGAAAGCAGGAACAAGAGGGTCATCCTGAAAGATGGTTCCCATAACTGCTACTCTCTAATTAGATATTGATTTATTATTACTTTGGAGTTCTTCAAATCATCACACATCCAAGAGCTACTGATATTGTAGTATCTCTACTGATATTGCAGGCTTTTTGTTCATCCCACCAGCTACTTTGGGATTCATGGGGAATAAAACACCACCCCATTTTATTGTAGATGTTGCCCATGAGCTTTTAGTTGTTTGTTTTTATATGGAAATTTGAGGAGTTTTAAAGTCCATGCTGTTATTTTCCTAGAACCCCAATTATCCTTTTCTTTTCAATTTCTATGACTATATATTTGAGGACTGTTTCTTATAAGCAGCATATGGGATTTTTGCTTTAATCTAGTTTTTTGATCTTTGGTTTTAACTGGAATATTAAAATCACATGTAGTAAATTTAATGGTTGATAGAGGTAGGTTTGTTTCTGCCACTTTACTATATATTTTCTATTCTATTAATTTAATATTTCATTTCCACTATAATGAATCCACTTAAATTTTAGTGGTTGTCCAGAAACTAGACTTTGCAAACTTACATATCAATGTATTAGGTAAGATTTAGTCTCCTTGTTTGCTGCAGCCAAGCAGTTTGCAAACTAAGAGACCATCATGTATTTGTGAAGCCTCTCTACAGGTGGTCCCAAATCCTAATGTTTGCTTTCTAAGATTGCTGAAAATTCCACTCTCTTTTTTACTTACATTTTTAGCCTCCTGCCTAGCAGAAATCCAATATCTGGCAAAGTCCAAAGGTGAAAATATGCTATATGCTTGAAGCATCACAAATATCTGCCAAAAGCTCTGATTTTTTTGTGCCTACCCTGCTTCCATTTGCTCTCAATTAGGTTTTTCACTGGATTCAGAATTAAGATTCCACAGGACAAAACACAACCACAAACAAGCTGCCTCCTAAGGTTATTCCTTCTCCAGTCACAGTTACAATAGTTTTCTTTGACACTTTGCTGCCCTCTGATAAACTATTTGATTTGGCTGCTATAGTTGTTTTAGCTAAGAGTGCTGATCTACTGCCAGCCATCCCACCCTACCTGGAAGGAGAAGCCTTCCATGCACTTTTTTAAGTGATCCCATAATTGTCACAAAAACCACTAGTTTTAAAGCTTAAAATTGCCTTTTCACGTATTTCTCATTTTAGTTTAATTTAAGGCTTATCTAGACATCTATTTTCTATACACATTACTGATGAAGTCATAGAATATTCAAAACATTCAAATAAACAATTCGTTCCCTCAAGAAATACACACTTAATTACTGGTTTAGTAAAATAGTAATTGTAAAACATTTTTTAATATTTTGCCAAAAAAGAAGTTGACTGGAAATGGCACAGTCTAACAAAAACCCCCAAATAGAGCTGCACACCCAAATAAGCATTACTTAAGATACTATGTAAGTTAACAAAATAAGATGTCTAAGAAGGACTCTCAAATAAAAGGCCATCAAAAAGTTCTCTTATTGTTAAAGTTAAATGGGCAGGGCTGGGTTGTGGCTCAGTGGCGGAGCACTTGCCTAGCATAAGTGAGGCACTGGGTTCAATCCTTAGTATCACATTAAAAAATAAATATATAAATAACAAAGCTTTTTTTCTCTTTTAAAGACTGCATGTAAAAAAAAAGATAAATGGGAAATAAACTACCTTGAAGATGAAGAAAATACTAATATTACTACTGAGTATATGGAGAAAAAAGCATCCTCCAAGGATTGAACCAAGACTAGGATCCATAAAGTTTCAAAGGTCTGAATTCATTCTGTGTGTGTTATCTAAAAAAATTCAAGCAGAGAATTTAAATTAAAGTTAAATGGCACTGCCAAAGGACTGGTAGAAGCAAACTCAAATCTCTAGAAAAATTCAATTTGGTTAGTTCAATACCCATTTTAAGATAAAATTTGATTTCAGAGATGTTAAAATATGGGGGAAAAACTCTTCTCAGAATCTATAAAATTTTGTATTTATTGAGAATCCACTGTAACAAGTCCTTAGAACAGGGCCTGACACATAGCAGCAAAAAAATAACAATAATAATAATAAAGGCATTGATGGTACACAGGACAGACAAAATATGGGCCCCAAAGGAGTCCTTGTTCTAGTCCCAGGAAGCTATGAATGTTACCTTACATAGCAAAAGGACTTTGCAGATATAATTAAGGGCCATGAAATGAGATTATCCAGGTAGGCGCAATATAATCACAAGGGGTCTTAAAAGTAGAAGGGGAAGAGGAAGTAGAAGAGCTCTAAAGAAAATTTGACTACAAAATAATGGGCAGGAAGTGGCTGTCTTTGAAGATGGAGAAAGCAGACCATAGGCCAAGGAACATAGGAGGCCTATAAAGCTAGGAAAAAAGGGAAAATAAAACAAAACACTCAAAACCCTAACCAGATTCTCCTTTAAAGTATCTCCAAAAATGAGCAAATTCTTGGTGACACTTTGATTTTTGCCCTGTGAAATCCAAACTCAAGAATTCCAACCTCTAGAACTAAGTTGTATTGTATATGCCATGAAATCTGTGGTAATTTGCTACCGCAGCAAAAAAAACTAACACAAATGATATAAGAGACAAATAAATGTCTGGTGATAATAAATACCATTTAAAAAAAAAAAAAAAAGAGAGAGAGAATTCAAGTAACCCAGGACTGGTACATAGGGAATCTAGAAGACCTCTCTGAAGTAATACTTAAGCAGAGATTTGAAACACAACGAGCAGCCCAGGCAGACAATAAGACAAGGTCCTGAGGTGTGGGCATGTTTACAGGATGAAGCAACTCTTGGAGGGCAGCATGCTAGGGTACAATGAACTTTGACTGATACCTTCATATGGACATAAAATACATATTCTGTAAGAACATTCATTGATGATAATATTACTTAAGAAATTCTGTAATAGATATGAAAAAAATTTAGTACATAGTTTAATGTAATAAATCTTATAATAGTGTCTGAAAACAAGTATATCTACAGTTTTAGTAAGACTGAATAAATTTTCTTGCTATAGGATACAACTACTACTTTACTTGTGAACATTTATATGTGGTATTTAATACTCTACATATTACAATAATAGTAAACAAATTATTTTGTAAATATTATTTAAACCACAAAATGTGTTGTGAATTTTCTCCAGAATTAAAATAAAAACAGAAAATAACAACTTAAAAATACAATTTGTAAACTAGAATTAGACAGTTCAAATATATTCACTTTTTGATACTCACAAATTAAAAACAGAAACAAGCATGAACAAATTCCAAGTTCCCTTATCAAATCTCCAAAACAGATTAAAAATCATGTCCTGTATTTGTTTCTTTCTTTATACCTTCAATACAAAAGAGGGGATTAAAGCTGAAGGTTAATCTTTGCAAAAATCTAACAAAATTGATCAATCTCACTCAAAAAGTCGCAAACTAATTTTTCAGGGATAAAAAAGAAATATTACAAGAGATATTGCACATATTAAAAACATGTGGCTAACAAATTTTAAAATTCAGATACAGATTATCAGAAAATTAAATTCTAGTTCAAGAACAAAAAATATGAGTGGTCCTATAATCATTACAGAAATTGGATTAATCACAAAAACCTTCCCCAAAGAAAACTCAGCCCTAGGACTTTACTGAAAAGTTCTACCCAATACTGAAGAATACAAAATATACTATGAAACAGAAAAGATATATTCCACATTATTTTATGAACTACCATAATCCATACAGGTGAGTTAGAAAAATTTATATGCAAATTTACTTAATACAAATGTAAAATCCTACCCCAGATATTGTGAAACCAAACCTAGGAAAGCTTGTCTTTAAAACAAAAACAAACAAACAAACCCCCTAAAATCAAACACTATGATTACTGATGAAATTTTTAAAATTCTTTTGGCAATAAGGAAAAAAAAGATGCTACGTACTGAAGGGCCCAGCTACTAAATAGGATGAGGAAGAAACCAAATAAAGGACAAATCAAAATGTCATAATTCAATGATTATAATCATAAACATTTCAAAACAATCTACGTGTAAATTTTAATCTTACTTGTAGTCCTACATACAAGTAAAAGAAAAGATGACTGGAAAATTCAAACTCCAAGTACACAGAGCTAAGAACATTTAAGACCTACCTGAAGAACAAAGTAGGATGACATGGGTAATAAAACAGCAACTTTATGATCTCTGGGAATGGAAGTTTCTTAAGCAAGATACAGAGAGTAAAAGCATAAGGACAAATTTTCTTGATTTTTGAAACCTCAAGTACATTAAAATTAAGAAAATTTCTATTCAAACATTACAAGGAGAAAAAAGTCAGAGTTGAAAAGAATATTTTTGTCACATAAACTGAAATGATCTAGTATCCACACCTGGAATTCCTAAAAACCAAAACAGTATCTAGCAACAAAGAAATCCAACAAGTTTTGGAGCTGGATGATCAAAAAAGATATCCAAACTGCCAATAAACAAACAAAAACTCCATTAGCTAATGAAATGTGAACTAAAGCCACAAAGAGATACTATTTTATTATACACTCATTTAATTAGCAGAAACTGAAGTTTGACAAAATTAAGTGTGAATATGAATGCAGCACAATGGAAACTCTCATACTGGTGCAAAACTGTAACCTGACATAGTCACTTAAATATTTGGTTCTATTTACTAAAGATGCACAGGTTCTATAATCCAACAATACTACTTCTAGCATTTTGCATCCTAAGTAAACAATGTACATATGCACAATGACACAGGTTCAAGAATGTCATGGCAGCACACTTGTAACAAGCCTAAATTATCAACAACAGAATGCATTTATATTTTCATGCTCATTATTTATCCATTCTTACCTGTGAAGGGAAAAGATGTTTCATGAAAAAAAAAAAAAATCCCACACACAAGCCACACTGTCTACTTTTTTGGCTCTTATGTTTCTAACACTTTCAGTAAAAACTTGTATGATGGGAAAACAATAATTTACAGGATCATGTTTTTTACTGTTGGAATAGTTATCCCAATCATTGTATTAAGGTAGTATTTGCCTTTCCATCATTTCCACTAAAATGTAGATCTAGTCTCCAAAGCCACAGTACTCTCTCAGAATCATTTGGAGATACATTTTTAATACTCAGTTTTGTTTTTCAGCTCAGTGCTTTGAGTTTTGTTATCTCCTCCTATTGTATACACATGCTTTTTAAAATATCCTACTTTCAAGTACATTATAAGGCTCCCAACACAGCTGATTTATTTAGGTGGTTTCTCCTTCTTAATGATTCATATCCATATAAGAATTTAAAGTTGTTTAGAATTCTGTAACTGAATTAAATACTTCATCACTCTTGTGTTTCTGTAGAAACTTCTGAAATCTGTTTTCAATGAAAACAGCTTTGATCCTTAGCATCACAAATAATAAAATATAAGCTTTTTCAGCACATGCTAACATTCTTCTTCCTTATCTCGGGAATCAGCAAAGTTTTAAAGGCCAGACAGTCTAAGCTCAGATGCTCTCAGTTGAAACTATTCAACAATGCTGTTTTGCATGAACCAGCCAGAGATAATACATAAATCAATGGGCATTGCTGGGTTCCAATAGAACTTTATTTACAAAAATAGGCAGTTAGTGGGCTACAGTTTACTTACCCTTGCTGAATATTTTTAGTCATAAGCAGGTGTTTGCTCCCAGATTTGTCACCTTAAGTTACTAACCCAGTTAACTAGAACTTGACTTGTTTATTTTTTTCCTTATGTAAGAAAACTGTCAGTGCCATTCTAAAATACTCAATGCTCAATACAACAAATTGAAGAATTCATTATCAAAAAAGAACTGCATAAAAATGAACATAGAAGGGGCTACAGTTGTGGCTCAGTGTTAGAACACTTGCCTAGCATGTATGAGGCACAGGGTTTTAAATCCTTAGCACCACATAAAAATAAATAAAATAAAGGTATTGTGTCCACCTACAACCAAAAAATATGTTTTAAAAAATGAATATAGAAGGATGCTTAAACATTATTTGTTCTAAAGGACTGTTAATATATTTTATTTATTAAAAAAAGTAAATTAATGATTATTCAGCCAATAAACTATTCAGATTAAACACCGAGGTGGTGATAATAATCTCTTAGGTGTAAATGGTTATCTGAAACAATGCAGAGTACTTCATTATGTGATGAGGTAAACCTTTAAAGTATTTCTTACAGAATTAATGATGTAAATATCTGAGTGGCTTGGTATTTTAGGTAACTTTTTGTATTTTGAATTCTCTTCATTAAGTTGGCTAAATTCCTTAAATTGAAGGAAAATTCTGGTTAGTGTTGGAAGTCTAGCAGATACCTATTAGATAGTCATCTATTGTTATTATATCAACTTAGCTATTAAGATGCTTTTGTATATTTTGTTTCATTTATAAGAATCTTGTGTATAAGTAAAGATTTTTCTAATTAGATACTCAGTTATGTCCACCGTTCCTCCAAATATCTCCAGCCTTAAAATGGAGATAGTGATTTAAGACATTCTTAATAAAAATTCAAGATATTCTCTTATAGTAAGGAAATTTCCATCTTTCATAAACTACACCTTTAAAAAAAAAAAAACAAGGAACATGTGCTTTATACCTAAAATTTACATTCCTTAATTCAGTAACTAAGTAGCATGTGAAGAGAATCTTACCCTAGGAAGATTTTCACACGAAGTTCTTTTTTGGTCCTTGAGATTGTCTTCAATGTGGTAATTTCTGCATCATACCAAAATCCTCTTTTTCCTGGATTTTCTACATTGTAATTAACCATTACTACATCACCAACATTTAGTTCGTTCCATTTCAAAATAGTTCTAGCTCGTGGCCGAAGATTCTGGACGTTCATTTCTAGAGTACCACTTTCCGGGTACCTGAGGAGAAAGAGGGGAAAAAAAAAAAAAACACAGAACACAGCCTATGATAATCACCAAAGATGACTAAACAATTTGCAACAATTAGAAAAACTTAGAGTTAACAGTCTAGGAGAATAAGTAAAACAGGTTGCAACATCTTTAAATAGAGGGTATATTTTGATGACCTCTCACCTGTACTGTGATACATACCTACAGGCTGGTTTCTTAAGTGTGAGCATGAACCCTCACTCCCCAGCCCTGTTACACCTTGGAGATGCAGGTGTCTTCATGGCTTACAGTATGCCAACCAACCACTATCATATCTACTTTGAGGGTGCTATGTACTATTTATGTAACATCTATTTAGTTAAATATTACCATTATAAACTGAATATTATGAATGAGAGTATGTATTCTTCTTAATGACACTTAAATGACATCCAGTCATGATTTTAATTACCACAGCAAAACAATTCTTATTAAAATCTTAGGAAGATATGGTTAGCTGGAGAATAGGGGGTGTGAGAGTGGTAAACACAAACTCTGGCTTCACATTTTTTAATCCAAGTTTAAGAATTATCTTAATAGGCTTAGATGTTGGCCTCTTCCGGATATTGGAACCAAGTCATTGAGTTCTGTCATTTGCCTTATGCATAATAAAAAACCAGAGCCTAGCATGCTCCAATAGCCTTAACTTACTCAGGAAGAGAAAATTCTAGTTCTTCAACATGGCCAGCTTTCTAGTAATGTTTAAAAATAAAACCAAAAGTCCAGAAATTTATGCGTAACAGAATTCTAGAAGAACTTGGCTTTATTTCCTTCTATAGTTTTAGAAGGGTCTTCAATTTTAGGCCTAATTTATTGATATCATCAGGCCAAAGACAGTAATTTAACAGTCCACACTGGTTTCTGTAAAATTAAGAACTTTTGCCTATATATATTATTAGGTAGTAGAGGGACAAAAAACAAACAAAAAAACCCAAGTAACATCTAATTCCTGCTCTTAAAAAATTCAATCTATTAAGATAGACCAAAGTGCTATAGCAGTGGTTCTCAAAGTATGGTCTACAGACCAGCAGCATCAACACCAACTGGATATGTGTTAGAAAAGCATATTATGGGGCTCCATTTCAGACTTGAGTCAGAAATTCTGGCAATGAAGCCTACTAATATACTTTTAAAATCAGTGGTTCTAATGCATGTTCAAGTTTGAGAACTTAATATGCTATAGGAACATGAGAGTAATTAAATATTATATATCCCAAGTGGCAACACTGTCAGAGTAAAAACTAAGTTGATTAGGAGTTAAAAGATTTCTTCCCTAAGTATTCTGTTCGATATGAAAGTGGGTCTGAAGTTGGAAGAAGCTCTAGCAGCTAGTCTTTATTCCTCCAATCAAACAAGGACTATGCAAGTCTAGAACTGACAGTGTACTGAACTAATTTAGAATAAGTGATACTATTTCTGTATGGAATCTTTAATCAAGTCTCTAAGTATTAGTTAATAGGGGAGGGACAGGGATTGCAGGATTGGCAAAGGGCCTCAGAGATTATCTGGTTTAATCTATGCCATAATTCCTTTCAACAAGCCTTCCAAACATTAGTCTCTGCTTAGATAATAAATTATTATTTTTAATTTTTCTAAATTTATTCTCAGATAATAAATTATGAAGGCTTTTTTGGGGGGGGGGCTTGGGTAAAGAGTTTATTAAGCCTCATAATCAAAAAGCTCAGGAATTCTGTTAAGGGCTTGGTTGATGACCTGATATGAGGGCATTTTTAACCCTAAGAAAAGCTATGCTGTGTTCACAAAGTTCTGACACAGGAAAGATAGGACACTTAATGGAGCAAAGATAAGCTTTTGCAACTTACTCTACATTTTAGTTTCGTGAAGAAATTTCTCCACAACAGACTTAATATTTGACAGTTTAAATCTATCATCTTCAATCACCTCCTCTAATTAATACGTTGGTTTTAGTGAATTTTTTTTTCAACTCAACAAGATTTGAACCCATTTATCATTCTGGTGTCTTCAGCCAAAGTATGTTCTATATTCAACCTGTCTATGTTTACATTCCTAGTTATGCTTCTTGCTACTGTGTATCCCTGGGAAAGTTACTGAACTTCTGTAACTATTCATCATCTAAAAAATGTAACTAATGGTAATTGCACTTCTTATGGTGGTTTTGAGAACTAAAGCCAGAAAACCTTTATAGTGCTTAAAACAGAACATGAAGAAAATATCAGTTGTACTATTCATTTTATCATTATAACATAGAAATAATCCTGAAGGAAATAAGAAGTAGGAACCTGACAAGTACAAAGTCATGTCCATATTTCACTCTTCTCCCTATTTTTTAAAAAAATATTCTTTAGTTGTTAATGGACCTTTATTTTATTTGTTTACTTGTATGCAATGTTGAGAATCAAACCCAGTGCCTCACACATGCTAGACAAGTGCTCTACCACTGAGCTACAACCCCAACTTCTCTTCTCCCTATTTCAATCCTACTTTTTTATGGTCAAACTAAATCTAAAGTTTTTAGCTCAGCATCTGGTATTTATATGTTCATATTGTTTCATGTAACTTGATCAGAAAATAACCAATATTTTTCTCAGCCTATAAAATGAAGGGAAACTTTATCTTAAGGTTTCACTGATTCTAAAGTTATGGTTTTGTTGTCAGTTTCAATATTCTTAAGGCCAAATGAGAAGAAAAACTATTTTAAATGAGATTCATTTCTCAGTTATATAATAAAGGTTGTAATTTGACACAATGATATTGTCATCATCCTGTTTTAAAAACAATGTCGTAACAAACCATGTTTCAATGGCAAAAAAAAAGAAAAAGAAAGTTCTCCATTTGAGTCTGTCAAAGTTAGAATGGAGATACTTTGAACAAAATAGAACTAGAAAAAAGTTTTTAAATTATATTTAAAATCATGTTTATGTGGAGATAAAGAAAACACATCATCTCATACACAAGAACAAGGGAATTTATGTTTACAATGTCAAAAGAGAATAATGTAGATTATACGTGTATATACTCTATGTACACATACATACCTAAGATATGTCACAAAAATGAAGTGCATATTTTCTAATTCTAGACAGAGAGATGCTAGGTTAATTGGTATATTAAAACAAAACAAACAAAAAAACAAGGAACGGACACCATAAAACTACTTTTGACAAAGTTAAGAACGTGTCAAATGCTCAAATATTACCTAATATTAATGTTATTCTTTCCCTGGACATCTTCATCTACACATATCTTAACATTTATATAATGACAACTCTGAAACTTTTCAGAGCCAGGTGCACTGGCAAATGCTTGTAATCCCAGTGACTGAGGCTGAGACTGGAAGGATGCAAGTTAGAGACCAGCCTCAGCAACTTGGCAAGGCCATTAGCAACTTAGTGAGACCCTGTCTCCAAAAAAAAAAAAAAAAGGATGGGGAAGTGGCTCAGCAGTTAGGCACCCTGGGTTCTAATCCATGGTACTAAAACAAACAATAACAGAAAGGAGGAGGGGGGAGGGGGAGGCGGAGAAGGAAACTTTTTAGATTCCTATTTTTTTAGTTGTTGATAGACCTTTATTTATATATATGCAGTGCTAAGAATCGAACCCAGTGCCTCACACAGACCAGGCAAGAGGTCTACCACTGAGCTACAACCTCAGCCCTCAGATTCCTATTTCTAACTATACCTCTAACCCAGAAGTCCCAGAAGCATCCCAAAGGAATCCCCCTACCCCATAATCTGCTGATGCTTAGTTTTAGTCTCTGGTAGCAACCCTTCATGCTCTCAGAAACTAAGGAGTTTTCCCTAATTTCTCTTACAATGCCTCCCTCCAGTTACTAAGTTCTCCATTATATATTCTTTTGATATTAATTTACTGTAATGCTATAATCTTAGTTAAGATCTGCATTTCTCAGATAATTGCCAAGGCCCAACATATCTCTTTACTTTTAAAGATCACAACCTCCAATCCTTATCATATTCCTGCCAAAGTGAAGATTCTAAAACACAGATCTACTTAAGACATTTTATCAAGTTTGATAACAATCTATTGATAGGCTAGAAAAAGCAGGTATTCTCCTATAATGCTGAGAGAAATGAAAAGTGGTAATTGACCCCCTTGTGGAGGGGACTCTGGCAATAGCTAGAATTTTGCCTATACATATGTCTTCTGACCCAGGAATTCTACTTTTAGAAATCCATCCCAATATAAATAACAAAAATCTTCACAAAGAGACATATAAAAGTCTATTTTATAACTGCACTATTTGTAATAATGGGACTAGAAACAATCAAACGTCCATAATAGGAAACCATTTAAGATAACATGGTACACTTATATAATGGAATGTTATGTTCTTAAAAAAAAAGAACGAGGAATATATGCTCTAGAATGACTTCTAGGCTATATTAACTCAACAAAGCAAGGAACAAATCAGTAGTGCGCTATTTTCTATCTAGTATATGAATATGTAAATGCAAATATTTGCTAGAAATGGAGTATGTTTCTTTTGCTCTGCTTTGTTTTTGGAGATTTAACTATAAACCATGCAATGTTTCACATAATTATAAAACAAACCAAATAAAAAATGTGAGAAGTTCCTAAAAACCAAAAGGAAAATAAAAAAAAAAATGTACACAAATGATGACTTCACTACATTGTGAAAAACTGTGACAAGTTATTTGAAAACATAATAAGTTGACTATATAGCCCAAATGAGATATTTCCTAAGGACAAAACAAAATTTGAAAAAGCAACCTTTCAGTAATCACATCATTTGTGGTAGTAGTACTGTTAGTCTGAAACTACCATGTGAATAGGATAAAGCAAATTAATGGTAATATTAGGAACCATGATTGTGAGAGTCAAAGATAACATAAAATTTAAGATATTAAATTACAGTCCTCTAATTCTAAATTTCATTGTAAATATCAATAGAAACCCATAGTATATTTCCTGGTTTTATCCAACGAAAAAACCTAGACACATGCCCAAATAAGTATCAATGAGCAGTTTAAACTGTGTTCTAAATATAATTTCTTACTAAAAACAACTGGAGATCCTTGAGGAAATGGCTGAACCCAGGCCTCTGGCATCCTCTTGTACCTGAATACAAAAAAGCACTCAAAAATTATGTTAGGTTCAACCTGAAGAATCCTTCATATGCCAAAGTGGGGACAATTTCGGCACCCCAAATTAGATTAAAACTGTTAAAATCCACTAAGTTTCTAATACTACTTAAAAGAAAAAACCCTCAATCTGAAAACTGAAAAAGGTAGAGACACCTAATGGAGTGACATAAAACATGTTTAATCCCTCAAACAACAAATTGTGACATGTATGAAAAATGGTTTACCAGCGCAGCTCATGAGAGAGATTATTAGGGGTTTGTCACCCTGGTACTCACTGCATATCATACCAAAATTGTCAGGTTCCTGGAAGTAGGTTCAGCATAATCATATTAAAAAATCTAAGTTACCAAATATCAAGGCCAAGGGCCAAACACATCAGACCTTTTAAGGACAGCAGTCTCTCGGATCTGATATGTTTACTCTTATGAAACTCTAGAAAGAATTCTTTTAGCTATTTTTTCAGATGAATGTTTCAGGAAGCAGATATTAAGATGAAGGTGACACCTATGAAAGACAAGGAGAAACTAGAACTAGGAAATAAAAGCCCTTAAAATGATGACCATCAGTTGTGCTGAAAGGACAGGAAAGGAGTATGTTAGGCAAGAAAAGTTAGAGTGTAGTACAACTTGACAAATTCTTGGCTAACCCAACGCTGAACTCAGGTGTAGAAATTAACCACAGAGGGCTGGGGTTGTGTAGCTCAGTGGTAGAGCTCTTGCCTCGCATGCATGAGACACTGGGTTCGATCCTCAGCACCACATAAAAATAAATAAAGACATTGTGTCCAATCTACAAATAAAAATTAAAAAAAAAAAAAAAAAGAAGTTAACTACAGAGTTCCACCACGGGCAGAAATTGCCAGGCAAAGAAGCCTTGTCACAACTGGTCACTAACTGAGGGATTCCAGGAAAGATCATAATCTTGGCGCAAAAGCTGCAGATCTTCAAAGTGCTATGGTTAAAGGTTATCAGCTAAATCAACTCCTTGCAGTTGGTCAGTAAAAATTCTTTCTTGAAGGGAGATCTAAGCAGTGTACCCACCAAGGCCACTAAAGCCATACATTAGGCTGTTAATGAATGAAAATGATGTAAGGTCTGGGGCTTTCTTCAAAGTAATCAATGATGCTCAGAGATGCTGGTATAAATAATACAAAATTGGCCATGGTTGAAGTTAGGCAATGGGTTCATTATATTGTTCTTTCATGTGTTTAAAGATTTCTATAACAAAAATAAAGTAAAAGTGCTACAAGTTAAAATCCAAATACTAGCTAGAAACAAAAGGTTCTCTCCATCTTTTGAAGTGTTGTACCATATGCATGCAAAATTCAAAAGATAACACTCAAAGCTTACAATAAAGACAGTCTCTCGTCCCAGCCCACCACACCCACTGACTTCTGTTCCCCAGAGGCAATCACTTTCAATTCTTAGCTACCTCTTAATTACCTACATATCTTTAAATAGCATGCTTATAATTTTTGAACCGTTACTCTACCAATTTCCCATATCCAGTTCACTTGCCTCCAACCTCCTGTTCTTTACAATTACTAACATGTACAAGGAACTCTAAGTAGTTATATATATTTACAATAACCCTTATAACACAGATAGAAGTCATTGTATCCCCATTTTTCAGAAAAAAATAAAAAATTAAATAACTTATTCAGATACTAGGGAGGAGCAGAGACATGGTTCAAACCGATGATCTGGCTCTATACTCCGTACTCTTAACAAGAGTTGACAAACGTTTAACTTGCTCTCAAGCACATTATACAAACTATGTAGTTTGTAAAACAAAACAAAACAAAAAATCAGTATTTTTCTTTACATGTTGACTGAACAGTATTCACAGTTAAGCAATGAAATATTCTTTAATCACATTTCTTTCATAGTTTTGCTTTCTTTTCAGTGCCTAATTGCCCTTTTTGGTCACTAGTTTTCTATGTACCAGTCACTAATTTATCTCCATTTCACCACAGTTGTAAAACTCCTATATGTTCAAACATTTCTGGTACTCTACTAATCTTGTGGGCTTCAAAACATCTCTTCCACAGCCCTTATTCCAATCTGGACACTTGCTCTGCAGGTCTAGACCTGTTCTACAGCTGTCATGCTGGGATCGTCTTCCATTTCTTTCTGTGCTGAATCCTGGTTCCTAAATAACATTGCCATGTCTTCCTCTTTGATTTAAACCCTGAGTAAGGTAGAAGTGGTTTAAAGGCTCTTCATTTTCCAAGTGAAATTTACCTCCAAAGTACCTAGTGAATCCAAGGCCTGAGCCTTCCCATGTTATCAAATGGCAATTTAACTTGCTTATTGATTGGCTTCTCATCTTTAGGTTTTGGCTTTCTTTGGCCTGCTAAGTTAGATATTATGCATTCAATTGTGTTTTGCCTTCCAAAATTTTGTTGCTTTGTCTTGTATTTTTTTTATATCTATCTTTTTTTTGGTCCTGGGAGTTCATGCATTTATTCTTTTATTTTCTTCTAGGAAGGTACAGGAACAAGTAGAAAAAATATGCATCTTAATTTGCAATGTTTAAATTGAAATTTTTGTTCAACTTTAGTTTCATTACTTCTTACTCGCCACATTATTTTCTTTAGCTATGTAATCTATTCTCCTCTTTCTTTATCCCTTGGTATCCTGCTATTTCCCTTCAGTAACACAGAAATATTGTCAACCCTGTAATCTCAAAGCTAAGTGTGCATATTTCTATCACAGCACTTATACTGCAAAGCAGGAATTTTTCATGGAGAAGAAGGAACTATGTTCACATTTTAGGATGCTTGGGATATACCAAGCATACAAATGTCTGGAAACACACCCAACCCATTAAACAGAAAACTGCTTTTATATAACTGAAGTTCTTGGTTGAATACAATAAATTATGACCACAGCATTTGAAAAAGATCTTCTTGATTCTGATACTCTTCTCTTCTTCCTGAAAAACCTTGACCTAAATAGTTATTTGACATATTAGTCCATTTTGTATTACTATAACAAAATAGCTGAGGCTGGTAACTCTATTTAAAAAAAAAAAAGAGGTTTATTTAGCTCACAATTCTGGAGGTTCAAAGTCCAAGATCAGGTGGGCCCCACTGGTTCAGCCTCTGGTGAAGGCCTAATGGCAGATATACCAAAACAATGTGTCACAATGGCAGGAGCATATGTAGGAGGAAGAGATCATATCTTGAAACAGGAAGCCAGGAAGACTGGGGTCCCAAAATATTTTCCAAGGGCATACCCCTAAGTGATCTCAGGACCTTCAATCAGGACCTCTTAAAGGTTTCACCACCTCACATTACCACACTGGGGACCTCACTTCCAATACCATGAATCCTTATCGAAACCATATCCAAACCACACCAGGTAGGAATATAGAATTCCATGCCAGAGATAATGAGAAAAATGTTTTGTTTTTAGTGTACTTAAAACAACAAGAACAAACATGTACATAGCTAAACTCTTAATTATAGTAGATTTAAGATAAAATCTATTCAATTATAGGCAGCCACTAATACAGCATTCCCTTTCCCATGAGGTTTAATGTACAACACTGAAGCTAATCACTGCAAATTGTCCGAGCAGCTGACTTCTTCCAGACTTTGCACTGAGAAGAACTGATTATACCAACTATATGAAGCACTTTGGCTGAAGTGGAAACTTGAACCACTTCTAAAACAAATCTTAAGGTATTCACAAAGAACTGGAGCACAGAAATGTATCAAGGTCAACTTTACTTACCACTGTTCCAAGTGTCAACCCTATTCTTATGGATGGAAGAAACTAGGGTCCTTCCTCTTTCTTTTGTAAGCATGATCTCTTGGTTCTCAGAATCTGGATTCAAGGTATTATTCTACTATGGGTACAAGATAATCATATCCTTGAATTTTGAACCAATTAGGTGAGACACAGATTGTATTTCCAGTGAGCCTTAAATATATCTGAAGTTTAAGTTTTCCCAATAAAATTCACAATGTTCCAAGTATAATATTCTTTCAGCTACCTTTCAGTGCATATGCTTTTGATTATCCTTAACTGTATGACATTTTTGCCAATTAAAAACAAAACTGGCTTTTAAATTTTTTTATTATTATTATTATTTTGTACCAGGGATTAAGCCCAGGGGTGCTTAACCACTGAGCTACATCCCCACCCCTTTTTTTGTTATTTTATTTAGAGAAGTGGTCTTGCTGAGTTGCTTAGGTCCTCACTAAGTTGGTTTTTAGTAACAGCAAACAATCAATGATGAGGGAATTAAATTTTAGAGAAACAGATTAGGCTCTTAAAAATAAAAAAGTGTACTATACAATAGTGAAGCTACATTTTCATAGATGGCTTGTAATCTATTAATTCTAAAAGACTTAAACTACTTTAATAAGCAAAGTAGTATCAATGAAACTATTCCTTCAAACCATGGCTTCCTGTGGCTAATATGTTTAAATAAGGACACCATTCATCTGCAGGCATGTTCTAGTTTAGCAAATCTTTAATGTTATACCACATGCAAAAAGAAAGCATTTCTTATTCTAATAGATGACATTATGAAGTTTCACACCTTAAATTTAGTGCTTACTCACAATTAAAAATAAAAACTTACTTAAAACTGCTTACAGTAGGATTTTACACATTACATGGAAATCTCATTTTTAGAACACATTAACAATATCAGATAACTATTTGATAATTATGGAAAAACATAATCAGATTAAAAGCACCTATGCAAAAAAATACAATACTTCAGTATTAAGAATACTTACCAAAATATATGTTGTGTTAATTAGTAAGTAAAAAGCAGAAAGTATGATTCTATTACTACTAGGTATTTTTCAAAGTTACAAGAATAAAAAACATATATCAAGTAGATGTTTACAGAGGATGAAATTAATGCTGAAATATTTAAAACAAAAGATTACCAGTAAATTGAAGACCTGGAATTCAAACCACATTCTCAATCTAGAGTCTCAACTATAGTCTGAGAGAACTATTGCTCTGTATACTCCATGGGGTCCTGGGATCTCTGTTCAAAAAAGATTTCTGGGCTCTACCAAAGGCCCGCACATCACAGGGGTCGGGGAGTCCCCTCAACAATCTTCATCCTAAACACCTTACCTGGGAAAATCTGTGGTGTTTCTGATGTTTTGTTTTGTTTAACAGCACTGGGGATGGAACCAAGGGGCACTCTACCACTGAACTACATTCCCAGCCCTTTTTATTTTGAGATAAAGTCTCACTAAGTTGCTGAGGCTGACTTTCAACTTGCAATCCTGCTGCCTCAGCCTCCTGAGCCTCTGGGACTACAGGAGTGTACCACTATGCCCCAGCCAGTTTTACTACTTTCTAGAAAAGCTACTTTAAAATAAAAATACCACTTGATTTTATTCAGAATTGTTTCACTGACTTCTATTTGCAATAGCCATAATTAAGACTACTCAAAAGCATGTACTTGGCTAAAAATAGCTACAAAAATCAACATTGAGAACAATGATATCATTATTCTATAACATTTGCCAGAATGAACTCTTAATTACTGCCCAAATTACCCGCAAAGTCCTAGGTGATGCTGTTGACATTTCCACTTAATCCCATGGTAAAGCCTTGATATTTCCATTAAAACAATAGTTTAACCTATTTGGTTTTAAAAATGCTTTTAACTAATTCATTGTGAGTCTTCTCCACAGAAAAATCATAAGCACTTACAAGTAAAGCTCTTCTGGCATACAGTATTTCTTCTGCAAAAATTGTTTAACTACAGGGATTAAATTTTTTTTTTAAGTTATATGAACAATTCCATGTGCTATATGTAGACAATGTTAATAATAAGGTATTATAAACAGGTATAGACAGTGATACCTCTTTATAAGCATGCTTCTCCCAAAATGAGAGGTAAAATTGCAAGTATGCTTTTCTGAATGTAAGTCTACTACTTACTAGCTTGTAACATTGGGGAAGTTATTCAACCTCTCTAAAATCTCAGTTATTCCCACTTTACACATCTACTTCACTGAGTTTTTAATGAGGATTATATGAGATAATTCAGGTAAAGTACCGGTAAAGTGCTTGACCACAATGTTATTTTAGTAGAATTACTAGTTTAAGCTACTATAATGTTGATATCATTATAAAAAGGTTTTTAGCAAACATTTATGTTTATTTAAAGACTGCAACTTTATCTAGTTCAGACAATAATTATTAATTCTTAAGATATGATTTATAAATATAACAACTTTCATAAGAATTTTTCTTTTTTAAATACATATTTTCTCAAACTGTCACGTGTTTTCTAACTTTTCTCCTTATAGAAATCATCTAAAGGGCTGGGTTGTAGCTCAGTGGTAGAGCACTTGCCTAGCATGTGTGGGGCACTGAGTTCAATCCTCAGCATCACATAAAAATAAATTAAATAAAGGTATTGTGTCCATCTACAACTAAATAAATAAAAATCAGCAAAATTTGTAAAATAAGATATCTAAATTAGGCCATTATATTTAATAAAATAATAAAAGAAAAAGCAAGTCACTAACAAAGTTTTCTTCAACTTACCTTTTTAATTGGCCTGTAAGACTGACAAAAGGAATATAATAGTGAATTCTTGATAGACACTAATGAGAATAGGTAGTGTGGTAACTATGGCAAAAATTTAAGTCTAGATACATGATTAAGAACTTTATATTAACATTTCTTTAGAGAAATTTTGAACTGGATGAAAATTTATTGGTTGATTATGCTGTAATGAACAGAGAACAGACTGTTTCATTAACTGACATCATTTCAAAGTAAAGCATTTTCCAATCAGGGGAGAAACTGAGATCTACTTCAAGCCTATAACCTTCAGGAAGCTTGACTTACAAGGACTGACTTTAAGAGTGAAACAGAACATAGATCTAGATCTCAGAAAAAGCACTCAATGATTACACATTTGAGAATTTAATAGAGCTGGGTGGTGGCGCGCACCTGTAATTCCAGCTACTTGGAAGGTTGAGGTAGGAGGATCACAAGTTTGAGGCCAGTCAGGGAAACTTAGAAAGAACCTGTCTCAAAATAAAAAATAAAAAGGGCTGGGAGAAAGCTCAGTGGTAGAGTACCCTGGATTCAACCTCTATGTCAGAAAATTAAAAAGTTTAATAAATTCCCCATAAAGTTTAATAAATTCTCCATAAATACATTATGAACATTACTTTCTAAACAACAATGGGTAAAGACGGCATAGTGCAGAAATGATCCCTTATTTAAAGTCATCTACAGATCATTTAGCTTGAATGAAATAAAATCTTTTAGGAAAGAATGAGTACTAATAGTTTTGCCTAAATGAAAAAATAAACAACAAGCTATAAATGGGCATGGTGGCAAAAGCCTGTAATTCTAGCAATTTAGGAGGCTGAGGCAGGAGGATTGCAAGTTTGAGGCCAGCCTCAACAACTTACTGAGTCCCTGGCTCAAAATACAATAAAAAGTGCTGGGGATATGGCTCAGTGGTAGTGCGCCCTTGGATTCAATCCCCAGTACTTGGGGAGTGGGGGGAGGAGAGGAGAGCCATAAGCCTAATTGTGTGCTAAAGTAAGGATGAACATTCATTCAGGTTCTTCAGATACTACATATTACCCCTGACTTTTTTTTAAACCTTTATTTTATTTATTTATTTTTATGTGGTGCTGAGGATTGAACGAGTGCCTCACACATGCTAGGTGAGCACCCTACCACTGAGCCACAACCCCATCCCCTTACCCTTGGCTTTTTTAGAAAATATTTTTATTAGTTGATGAAATTTTTTATTTGATTTATTTATTTGTATGTGGTGCTGAGAATTGAACCCAGTGCCTCACATATACTAGGCAAACGCTCTACTACTGAGCCATAATCCAAGCCCTACCCTTGGCTTTTAATAAAATATATTTACTATATTTAGTTTCACTGTCATATTAACCTCTTTCCCCAATGTTGCTCTTTAGTAGTAGGTATGTGATAGCAATGGTTAAACTCAAGACAAAAGGAAATCTTATTGATGAGTGGTTGTTAAAACTTAGTGTGCATCAGAATCACTAAGAGAATTTAAATTTCTTTGATCAAATTATGCTTTGTGCATGTACAAATTTATCACAATGAATTCCACTTCTAGGAATAATTATAATAAAGGGTGAATTCTGGTGAATGAAATGAAGCAAATAATATTATGTGCATATATCAATAAATTACAATGAATTCCATTACATATCATCATAATGCACCAATAGGAACATTTTTTAAAAACCCACAGAAATATCTCGGCCACACCTAGAGATTGATTCATTATGTCTGGAATGAGTCCAAGAATTCACATTTCTAACAAGTAATGCTGATGCTCCTGGTCAAGGACTGTAGTTGGGAACCACTGGTTTAATACAGTAGTTCTCAATCATGGCTACACAGTAGAATCACAGGTTAAGAACTTTTGAAAACACCAATCCTCTGGGGCCCCTCAGGATCTATACTAGAAATTCTGCAAGGGTAAGCGTCAAGAAATAATATTTTTAAAAACTTTCTAGACAACTGTATCCAGGGTTAATCACTAGTCTAAGTGATTAACTAGAATCTACACTAAATCCACTAGGGACTTAGTACAAAAAAAGGGACAAATATTTTAGCATTTATTTGCTGATAAAGCAGCCAAATAATGAATATAGGCAAATTTGATGGTAGGGTCTCAGTTGCTGACATATCTATGGTTTAACTAAACAGAAGTTGTAGGTGTGCTTTTTGCTTTAGATCCCAGGCAACATCTAAAGCAAGTCTTTAAGATCATATTAGCTTTATATGTACTATTTGAAGGCAACAGAGGTGAATTCAATTATGTCAACCACCTTTGGGTTGAATGACAATACCACATTATTAACTCTTAGGCTCTGGAGTCTGACAAATTTAATTACAACCTTTGGCAAGTTATATAATAAACCTTGGTTTCCTCACAAGTTAATGTAACTAACACAATCATTCTAAAGTTTATGTATTCATGTAAGTAGTTAAGTTTGGACCCTAACACATAAGACTTAGGAAATATGTAGATAATGTAAAGCAAACATGGAGAACTTCATATTATTCATATGTCTGTGCCATAGACATTACCTATTAGAAATATTAAGAAAATGACTGTCTTCAAGATTACCTCTTTACCTTCAGTCAACGTCATGGCTCTTCATCAGAAGCTTCACAGACTCTATTTTCCCAAGACTAGTCACAATTTTATGAATTTAGATGTGGAGGGTCCTTTAAAATGTTAATCTTAACTTTTAATAACTACAGAGAAGATAACTCATGGGACTGACAAACATTTAGAAGTTATAAAATTGAAATAGTACAAGTTTACCAAAATAAGGAAAAATTTGATGTTCTCTCCCATTTTTTTAATTGACCAGTTAATGACTTATAATGGCCTGTTTACCTTGAGATTTGCCCATTTCTTAAACCTCTTCCCTTTTGTTTTCAGTACAAGTATCTCTAAAAGAGTTTTTATTAGGCATAGCCTCTCCCTGGTAATTAAGGTTTTGTAGGTGGAAAAGGGAAGTAGCTCTCCTCATAGCCAAGTTGTGTATGCCTACTAACCAGGTGCTTTTAAAAACAACTTAAGAATTCCTTTGAATCTTCATCTCTGGAGTTGAAATATTCCTACAGCTGACTTTCTCTTCAAGTATGAACTAGGTTGGTTGAGTCCTTATAAAACACAGGTGATGGCAGATGTAACAGCAATCAAGGGGAAAACAAAACAAAACACGCGCAAATATCTACTTTGTACCAGGCCCTTTGATATTTACCCCATGCTTGTTTTACATTATCTACAGTAAGATGTTAATCGTAGAGTTGACAGTGTAACTATATATTCTTCAGCCTATACCCCATCAAGGAGCCTATAGAAAAGAGACATTTACTAAAAGTAAAATTTTAAAACATTTCAAATCTGCTTAACATAACCTGCTTTTCATGAACTTAAAGTGTATACATCTAAAATTTTAAGAGGAAAAATGCAGATTAGGAACAAGTGATTTCATTGCCATGTTAGAACAATGAATATCCAATTCTTTGAGTATTTTGAAACCACTTTACATAACAAACATAATAGGTCTACAATGTTTATTTTTCTTCATAGACTAAAAATTGTTTTCTAAATCTACTGAGTGGAGTGGGAATTGAAAATACAACCAAATACTCATTTATCCTGATCTGATTCTGCAAGCAATTTTAATGAAGTTCATTTTAATGACTAAGAATTCATCTGGTCTGATAATATACTAGATCTGTAGTCTATTTTAAAAATAGCTTTTGGTTCTGGCATGATGGCATGCACCTATAATCCTTGTACTTAGGAAGCCAACGTGAGAGGATCACCTAAGCCCAGGAGTTTAAGACTGCCCAGGCAACACAGTAAGACCCCCAACTCAAAATAAAATTAAAAAAAAAAATGCTTTTAAATAGTTCCATTTTAAACTAACAAACACTGCATACTCTCTAAGAATTCCAGAGATGGGTTCCTTAATCCCATATATGATACTTTCCTTACCTTTGCTAAATGACAGCTTGTACACTGCTGCAGTCAGAGGTTCGAAGATATGATTATGCAGAGATTTTTCCTAATAAGCAGACAGCTTTCAACTTATTCCAGCAGGAGGAAGATGAAGTTAGTTCATTGGTGAACGTGGTAGTATCATAAATGGAATAAGATGATGGCCTATAAGTACTTAATTCCTATTTTGTTTAAGTACCAATAACAAAAAAAGTGACTTTGAGAAATGCTGGAAGTAAGTTATACTATAAAGATACATGTTTTCTGTACAAGTATCTCTAAAAGAGTTTTTATTTAGGCATAGCCTCTCCCTGGTAATTAAGGCTTTGATAGGTGGAAAAGGGAAGTAGCTTTCCTCATAGTCAAGTTGTGTATGCCTACTAACCAGGTACTTAAGAATTCCTTCAAATCTTCATCTCTGGAGTCGAAATATTCCTACTGCTGACTAATAGAATTAGTAACTTTATAAATTCCCTTAGCAATGTATCATCTCTACTGAGTATCCCAGTCTATGTCTGAAGATGGCCAATGGCTTTTCATCAGCTACATCTCAAGGCAAACCATTCTCTACCTTTAAAAGTTTGACTGTTAGAAGTTTAGGTTTTCTGAAACTTAGCTGTGTAGACAAAACTTCCTTCTAGATAAAACTTTTAAAATACAAAAGCTAGCTGGGCATGGTGGTACATGCCTTTAATACCAGCAGTTCAAGAGGCTGAGGCAGGAGGATCGCAAGATCAGCATCAGTCTCAGCAACTTAGTGAAACACTGTCTCAAAAAAAATCGTTTAAAATATTTTTTTAGTTGTAGATGGACACAATACTTTTATTTTATTTTTATGTGGTGCTAAGAATCAAACCCAGTGCCTTCCACATGCGAGGCAAGCACTCTATCACTGAGCTATACAACCCGAGCCCTGTCTCAAAATTTTTTAAAAATTTTAAAAAAGGAATAGGGATATAGTTCAGTGGTAAAGCACCCCTAGGTTCAACCCCCAGTACCAAAAATAAATAAATGAATAAAATGTAAGGGCTATCATGACTCAAAGTCTTTCAAGTTAAATATTTAGTTTTCAATTATTTTTAATTATGGTTTTACATGTTTACATTTTTAGTTCTACTCTGACCATGCACCAGGTTTTATTGATATTGGTTTTAAAATATGGGAGCTGGAGGGCAATACTGCAGACAGGGAATAGGCAATTCAGTACAACCACAGCATCTCCTAATTCTATTGACTCACTTGGAGCATAATATTCAATAAAAATCTAATTATTACAGTTGGACAGTGGTGCAGGCCTGTAGTCCAATATATTTGGAAGGTTGAGACATGATTGCTTGAGCCCAGAGTTTAGAGCCAACTTGAGCAATCCAGTCTGGTAGAGTGACATATACCTGTAATCCCAGGAGGCTACGGCAAGAGAACCACAAGTTCAACATCAGCCTGGGGCACTTGGCTAGTCCCTGTCTCACAATAAATATTTTTAAAAGGGCTGGGGATGTAGCTCAATGGTAAAGCATCCTTTGGTTTAATTCCCAGTACTGAGAGGCAGGGGGAAGAATACTTTAAAAAATCTGTTTATTACTAGTAATGGGCCATATACTTCACCAGCTCTCTGCAATGTATCTATCTACCATCTAAAAAAGAACATACTCTATAACTTATTAAAATCACCATATATTTCATTAAATTTTAAAATTCATTTTTTCTAATACCATAAAAAATGAAACTTTAAAAGATTGTCACATCCTATCAGAAAATGGTTCTTTCTAGATGCTTACACCAGCACTTAGTTATCCTTAACTTTTATCCAAATACTCTTGTATTGCATATATTGTATACTGTATTTTATATATCTTTTTTCTCTTTTTAAAGATGTAATTTATATTTACCTATCACTGTGCTTCTGTTTTCTTTTATTTCTCAAAGAGAGTTCAGCTATTATATCTTTAAGATGCCAACAATGAAATATTTAATTCTATCATGTAAAATTACTTAGGGAAGATAATTTTAGTTTTATGTGTGTTGGATTTAGACTTCCTTTTACTATCAATCCTTCTTATCAAGACAAATTTCTCCATTAAAAAAAATAGCCAAATAAACACTAAGGAACCACACCAAACTTAAGCACTGGACCTATTACTTTTGCTGAGGCTGGCTTTGAACTCACAATCCTTCTGCCTCAGCCTCCTGAGCTACTGGGATTACAGGTGTGCACCACCATGCCTCGATTTTTTATACCATCTTGAGGTAAAAAAATTTACAACCATCCTAGGATTTCAAACTCTTACATGACAAGAATTTGCTAATATAATATTTTCCATACATATTAAGATATTATTTGAGTGGTAAGTTCATTTAGTATGTTTAATAAATATTCAAATCTATCCCAACAATAACTTTTGTATTACAATTTTCAAAAGGGATAAAGAAAATTTAGTGTTAGAATCTAGGCTCTAACAGCCAAGTTCTTAATCCCATCTCCATCTGCACATTTCAGAACATATTTTGTCTGGGGTAGGGGATATTGGGCAATGACTGCTAATGGGTACAGGATTTATTTTGGGGGGCAACAAAAAAGTTCTAAAATTAGTTTGTGATAATGCATAGTCCGATGGATGTGCTAAAAACATTGATGATTACCCTTCAACTGGGTAGACTATGTGTAAATTATCTAAGTAAAAAATTGTTACTTTACTCTAATGGCTTCTACACTATGTTATAAAACACTTTCTAAAATACTCTTAAAGTATATATCAAAAACCTAATGAAGGCAAACAGAAATCTGTACATCCTAAATTAAGCCAGAAAAGACAAACCACTTAAGAGCCAGAGATGACCAAGAGTTAAAGGACCCTTGTTCATTAGTTAACAATCACCAAATAGAACAAAAGTAATAGATTGAACATGACTTCTAAATGATTTCTTCAGAATGACTAAAATAACCTTGGAATGCAAGGCTGTGCTTCTATAAACAAAAACATGAATTTTCACGAAGTCCTCAATAGCATGAGCACTTACTCATCATACTCGATATGATAAATAACGTCTTCGTCAGCAGCAACAGAGTCTGAATTAGATGTAGAAGGTACATTGTCCAATTTAATTGTGTTCTCTTTGGAATTATGATTAACATTTCCATTAGTCCTTTTATAAGAACTGCCATTCTTCAGTGGAGTTTTGCCACGTGAATGTCCATCAGAAGCTCTAGTAACACTATGTATATGTGCTTCAAACCAAGCACCAAGGCCGACATCTCTGGCATCCACCAATTCATTTACCTAAAAAAAGTTTAAAATTAGTTAATGAAGCTTAATTTCATTTATTGCTGCAAAAATATTAATATAACTCAAGTATTTCAGAGTTATCATGGTATACAATCTTTGCAGCCACTGATGTTTACAGTGATTAGTTCAAAACTAATCTTTCCAGATTATACTATCTCAAACTTGGTGAAATATGAAAGTTAACTTTCCTCCTAATTTCCTTCAGTGAAATAGGTGTTTTAATTACTCAAAACCTATGTCTATACTATACTGTAAATTTTTTTTTTTTTTTTGGTGGTACTGGGGCTTTAACCTAGGACCTTGCAAATGTTAGGCAAGCATTCTAAGTTGCACAGGCTAGTTGCAAACTTGTGATCCTTCTTCCTCAGTCTCCTCAGTAGCTGGGATTACAGAGGTATGTCACCATGCCCAGCTGCAAATGTAATTTTTATGTACCCAAGAGTCAATCTTGCAAGTTGTTCAATAAGAATACCACTAATGAAAAGCCAGGGTTTAAACTATTATGACTGTTACTAATTTATTCCATTAATTTCTATAATCATAAAGATAACTTACATAGCCAGTCCAGCCAGAAAACAGTAAAATATTAATAGAACATAAAACTTTACAATGAGAAAATTATGCATAAGAACACAGTGAAACATCTAATGAACCCATCTACAGTACAAAATTGGCAAAGTTCCAATACTAGTTAGTAACTCACTAGGAAAATACATTTATTTATCATTGGAAAAAATAAAGATAAAAATGTAAAGACAGGTTTTTAAGATACAAAACGGGAAAAAATATACAAAATGGACACAATCAAGTCCACGTATGAAAGTGTATGAACCAGAACTAAACCATGTCATCTGATAAAAGACAGTATTAAAAAACTGTGTTAAATAATTCTCAGGTTGGTATACCAGAGAATTGAGTCAAGGAATGGAAACAGGTTTTCTAAAAAATTATCTCCTAAAACACCTGAGAACATTGGTACGCTAAGGTTCTTTCAGGACAATAACAAAAGGATCTCTTCAACCTTTACTTTTTTCTTTCTTTAAAAAGCCTTTAAAAAGAAAACCTGAAGTCAATACATGATTATCATCTCATCAAGCTTCTTAGAAGGTAAAAGAGACCACTTAGGGTGTTTAATATAATTCTGACAGACAATAGCTTGGGGAGGAAAGTATATACTAAAAATTAAATACCCATATGCTATATAATATGCAAGGTTTCTTACTTAGGTTTGTCTAAGCCTAACAATGATTCCTATTTTATAAGAAAACAAAAGCAGGGCTGGGGTGGTAGCTCAGCAGTAGAGAGCTCGCCTAGCACGGGTGAGGTCCTGGGTTCGATCCCCAGCACTACATTAAAAATAAATAAATTAAAGATATTGTGTCCAACTACAACTAAAAAAAAAAAAAACAGTATTAAAAAAAAGAAAGAAAACAAATGCCTCAGAAGTTAACTTGCTGTAGGTAAGAACTACTGAAATATAAAGTCAGGATTGAAAGACATCTTGACCTTGAAACTTACTTTTTTACCCTTATACCAAGAGTTTTGACAGAGATAATAAGATAGGAAAATAGGCAATTGAAAGTAAGCAATGAACTAAAAAATAAGGTATTAAAAATACAGAAAAGTTTCAAATCACCAAGCTGACAACAGAAGGTAGAGAGTGTACAGATAAGCCAAAAGGTATTAACTTTCACTACCAGAAGAGGTATATTTGGCCAAAACATGTAGCAATAAAAGAGTTTGAAAGACATAGTTCAATATAACATAAGAATTAAGATCTTAGGAGAAAAGAAAGACCTAAGGGCCAACCAGGTTAAGTATGACAAAGAATCAGAGATTGAACATACTACATGCTGCATAAATTAATTTACATATTAAATGGACACAGGCTCATTCCTTCTATAATCATTCCTGACAAACTTAAAGACATTTTGTCTTTTCTAGGCAACACAACTAAAACAAAAAATAAAATCATCAATGTTAAAATCCGTAATACTTGGGAGAATAAACTGAGGTCACTACTCTTTCACTGCAAGTCAAAAAATGTAAGGTTTCATAGAGCACTACACAATTATTGTTGCAGCAGAGAAAACGACATATGGTTGATACTAAGATAAGAACAGCAAAAACACCTTAAGCAATATAAACCTGACTATGGAGTAGTAAAAAGTACAAATCAAATATTGAATTTGCCTATTAAGTGTAAGAAACTTGCAGGCAAATGTAGTTCCTGGATAACTCAATAACTGGAAATAAAATAGAATTAAGAGAAACCAAAATCAACAGAAAAATACTGCCAACGCTTAAACATCACAGAGAGAATTGAAAACCTATAAAGATAGGGCATTATTTGAGTAGAGTAAACCTACATTTATAAGTGGAAATAAGAGATATACGTTTTATTATTTTATTAATTATAGTGAATAATTCCCAATAATGCATATAAAATGGGGTGGGGTGTTTCAAATTCAAAAGTTTTTTGCACATTACATAGACAAACTAATTTACATGGGTCAAATTGTGTGTAAGAGATTAAAGTTCTTTTGCAGAGCATGAATTTTGATGACAGTTCAGAAGAAAATTACCTAAACCCATATAAGTAACATGAAAACTGGATACTGCCATAATAGTATAATCTAGCAGAAATTAAGAACTGAAGTAGTTAGCCAAGAGAATAGTAAAACTAAAGAGAACACATAACAAAAGAGGAAAACAGAATGTGTGTACATGTCTATAAGAGAGAAAGAGAGAAATCAATTCTCAATTGCATACACAGGATTTTAATTTATGGAGGAAACTGAATCATAATATAGAGAGATTAAAGTCATTGAAAGAATTAGCATTTACCAAGAAACAAAAGCAAAACCAGGAGGTAAACACCAGGTTTGGTGAGGAGGCAGAAGAAACTAGGGGAAAGTATAGCACAGAGCCTCTACTGTATAATGAGGGTGAACTCTAGGCTATAGGGGTAGTCTAAAGTTGTACCTGACCCTACATGATCAGTACAGAGGAATATTGGTTTGATGTGAGAGAGATAATGGAGGGGGTTGAGATAGGAACTCAAGATTGGTTGCGTTGTAAATGAAAAGCAGGCTCAACGACAAGTTGTTGACTGTCTCTACGAATTAGCTTGTCCTACCAATCCCCAGCACCACCAAATAAAACAGGAGTTAGCCCTAGGAACACCACTGTCTCCCCAGTAAGCAAGGCCCTCAAAGATGTCAAAACATAAAATAAAATTTAAAAATTATATATGGAGTGGGTGGTTTGAGTTGAAAAGTTATGGGGGGAAAACCAGTAACATAAGTCTATACTTAAGAGCTGAATTTATTCATATCAAAGATATAGCCATATACAGAGAAAAGTCTTCCATGTCCAGATATTTGATAGTTAAGGGAGAAGAAAGGAAAGCAGGAGGAAAAAAAGAAATGAACTAATGCCATTGAAAGCATGGGAAGGAAGGAAGAATAATTTTAAAAATAAAACAATAATACCAACCAGCAAATACCAGAGATTTTACTGTATGTCAAATATATTTCTAAATGCTTCATTTATTCTGGGGAAAATACTTCAACTCTGCAGATAAACTTGGGTTCAAATCCTTCATCTATCACCTTCAAGGTAAACTCTTGAACACTTTAAGTAGTTCCAGTTTCATACTTTGTAGATGTAAGAGCATGTGCATTTGAGATAAGGTTTTTAAAAAATCCATACTGTGCCAATCCAGCAAAGCACATAATATGCACAAAAGTAACAAGTTTCCTTATACTAAGTATCAATATGTCCCATGTTAAGACCCATTTAAACTCAGTAGTCTTAATTTCCCATATTCTGCTTGGTAAACATTAGTAATTCACAGTTAACATACATTATCTCCTCTATTGTAATACAAAAATCATTCCTATTTTCCAATGAGGTTCATATATGAAACAGACTCCAGAGAGGGCACAGCTAAAAAAAAAAAAAAAATGGGAGCACTAAGCTGAGAACATAGGTTTCTCCAAATTTGAACATGATTCTCCCATAACATTTTCTTCAGAGTTATAAATAAAAAATTGCAATATGGTTCGGTTTACATAAGTTAGAAACAGAAAAATTAGGGTAGCATAAATAGGTTAAATGTTGTTAATAGGTTGCTAAAGGTTATTAATAGGATCAAGTTAAAGAATAAAGAAATGATAGCTACAGAAGTTTGGGTAGTAGTTACAAGTAGAGAAGAGGCACTTGAGTAAACAAAGACTACATGGGAAGGAGTTCCTGGGGTATTCTATTTCATAATTTGGGGTGGTATTTATAAACACTGATTTTGTAATATTTCATTAAAACTTACTCTTTTATAGATTTGTATGGTCTATTGCACTTTATAATAAAAAAAAGTTAAATATCAAGAATTGCACTGTGGGCTGGGATTGTGGCTCAGCGGTAGAGCACTTGCCTAGCATGTGTGAGGCACTGGGTTTGATTCTCAGCACCGCGTATAAATAAATAAATAAAATAAAAGGCCCATCAATGTCTAAAAAAATATATTTAAAAAAAAAAAAAAGAATTGCACTGTGGACAAAGATAGAATGTGATACACCAAAATATCAATATTTTTACGTAAATTATTGAGGTTTCTTTTTTTCCTGTATTTTCTATGAACATAAGAGACAATATATAAAAAGTTTAACAGTGCCACATACTTAGCTAAACCTTAAAAAACATTTCTAAATATATCATTTAGACTGGATGACAGCCATTTCAAAAGCAGACTTTATTTGAGCCATATAAATAAATATTCCATTTTCAAAAATGAGAATTAAAGTCAACTTAGGTATCAAAGTCTACCTCATTTCAGAATATAAATCAATTCCTCATCTGGAATCACTGTGATTAGCTGGGCATGACAGCACACGCCTGTAATCCCAGTGGTTTGGGAGGCTAAGGCAAGAGAATCACAAGTTTGAAGCCAGTCTCAACTTAGTGAGGCTCTAAGCAACTTAGTGAAATCTGTCTCAAAAAAATAAAATATATGGGCTGGATTGTGGCTCAGTGGTACAGCGCTTGCCTAGCATATGCAAGGCCCTGGGTTCGATCCTCAGCACCACATAAAAATAAATAAAATAAAGGTATTGTGTCCAACTGCAACTAAAAACATAAATATTTAAAAATTAAATAAATAAAATAAAATATAAAAAGGGCTGGGAATGTGGCTCAGTGGTTAAGTGCCTCTGGGTTCAATCCCTGGTACCAATAAACAAACAAACAAACAAACCCAGACCCTTGCACAATCTTCTACAGTGATTAGTGATAGCTAGTTTCTTAGAATATATGAAAAAACTCTGAAACTAACAAAAGCTAAAAAATATAAAATACAGCAAAACAAGAACGATACTGGGTAACAAACAAATTTCAGGTTAAAATTTCATTTTACTGTATTATTTAAATGTTTATTATGTCAGTTTTAAATACAGTTAATTTGGAAATTCACCTTTTGCATCCTGTTTATCATGAGGTTCAAAGAATATTTTAGTCAAAAGGAAAACAAAACCAGGGAATGTGGTGCCCTCCTATACTCACAGCAATTCAGGAAGCTCAGGCAGGAGCCAAGCTCAAGGTCAGTCTAGGGAATTTAGAAGACCTTATCTCAAAACAAAAAGGGCTACAGAGGTAGCTCAGTGATAGAGCACGCCTGGGATCAATCCCCAGTACTAAAAACAAAACAAAACAAAGCAAAATCTTAACAATGCTAAATGAGATGGGCAAGATCTCAAGATAAAGAGAAAACCTCCCAGTTTTTAAATAACCTAAAAACAATTTAATGAAATTTTTATACATGTTTGCACTATAAAAAATAAAGGAAATTCAAAACAATTAAATCCAAAAGTAGCAACCTCTAAGTTGTTCTCAGTTTAACTAAAAAGTATCTAAAAATAAGATACAAGAAGGCTAGGACAAATTATTTGTTTACCCTTCTGCTTCTAATACTTAGTATCAATATACACTAGATATCCAAATATTCATGGAATGAATGAACTGTCCCAAAATTAGCATTTCTAAATGAAAAAAATCACTAGTCAAATCTCAAATACTTGGGCTGGGGATGTACCTCAGTTGGCAGAGTGCTTGCCTTGCATGGACAAGGCCCTGGGTTCAATCTCCAGCACCACAAGAAAAAAAACTCAAATACTTAATGAAAATTTCTAAGCTTCATCAAAAATAAATCTGTTAGTCTCTTCAACAAAGAAGGGTCAATGGAGCTTTGAAAATATTACTATACAAGAAATAGAAAAAGAAACCATGAAATTAATTTGGAAAAATAAGAGACCCCAAATAGCCAAAGCAATCCTTATTAAGAAAAATGATGCAGGAGGCATCACAATCCCAGACCTTAAATTATACTACAGAGCTACAGTAACAAAAACAGGATGGTATTGGCACCAAAACAGACATGAAGACCAATGAAACAGATCAGAAGACACAGGGATAAATACAGTTATCTCATCCTAGACAAAGGCACTCTAAATGTACATTGGAGAAAAGATAGCCTATTCAACAAATGGGTCTGGGAAAACTGGAAATCCATTGTGTAGAAGAATGAAATTGAACCTCTATATCTCTCCCTGCACAAAACTCAACTCAAAGTGGATCAAGGACCTAGGCATTTGACCAGAGACCCTGCACTTACTAGAAGAAAAAGTAGGACCAAGTGTCTAACAAGTTGGCTTGGGAACCAAATTCCTCAACAAGACTCCTAAAATACAAGAAGAATCAATAAATGAGATGGTATCAAACTAAAAAGCTTCCTCACAGCAAAGGAAACAATCATTAGAATGTGTACAGAAATCCTACAGATTGGGAGAAAATCTTTACCACATGCACCTCAGATAGAGCATTAATCTCCAGAATATATAAAGAACTCAAAAAACTCAATACCCAGAAAACAAATAACCCAATCAATAAATGGGCTGAGGAACTAAACATACATTTCATAGCAGAAGAAATACAATTGATCAACAAATATATGGAAAAATGTTGAACTTCTCTAGCAATTAGAGAAATGCAATTAAAACTACACTGAAATTCCATCTCACTCCAGTCAGAATGGCAGTTATAAAGATACAAATAACAATAAATGTTGGCAAGGATGTGGGGAGAATGGTGCTCTCATACATTAATGGTGGCACTGCAAACTGGAGCAACCACTATGAAAAGCAGTATGAAAATTCCTCAGGAAACTTAGAATGGAACCACCATTTGACCAAGTTATCCCATGCCTAGGTTTATACCTTAAGGACTTAAAAATAAGCATACTACAGTGTTGCAGCCACATCAATGCTTATAGGAGCTCAACTCACAATAGCCAAGCTATGGAAACAACCTAGGTGTCCTTCAATGGATAAAGAAAATGTGAGATATATATATATGAGAAATGGAATATTACTGAATGAAATTATGGCATTTGCCGGTAAATGCATGAAACTGGAGAATAGGCAAAAAAAAAAAAAAGTTCTCTCTGATTTGTGTATGCTAAACCACAACAAGGGAGGGTGGAGAGGAAAAGAATACAAGTCCATTGGATTAGACAAAGGGAGGAGGGGAATACATAAAACAGAATTAATTGGTTATAACTTTCCTAGCTTTGTATTTGTATACGCGATGAGAGTAACTCCACATGATGTACAACCATAAGAGTGGGAACCTAAATAGAATAAGTTATACTCTATGTATGTATACTCTGCCAAAATACTTCTACTATCATGTATAACTAAAAAATAATAATTAAAAAAATACTGTATTGAGCTGGGTATGGAGTGCACACCTGTAATCCCAGGAACTCGGGAGGCTGAAGCAGGAGGATCTCAGGTTTGAGGCCAGCCTCAGCAATTCATCAAGGCCCTATAAGCAACCTAGTGAGACCCTGTTTCAAAATAAAAAGGGCTGGGATGTAGTTCAGTGGTTAAGTGCCCCTGGGTACCAAACTGGCTCTCCTATGCAAACAATTTCATCTCTTCCCCAAATAAATCTATTCAAACATAGCAGCTTCTAAACTATAGCCAAAAAGAGGGTAAATGGTAATAATATTAACTTAATATGCAAATATTCATAGATACATGTATATACATGTGTTAGCATATATTTCCTTACTCAGCTCAGGGCCCTTGACACCTCAGCAACAGTGAGGCTCTAAGCAACTTAGTAAGATCCTGTCTCTAAATAAAATACAAAATAGGGCTAAGGATGTGGCTCAGTGGTTGAGTGCCCCTGAGTTCAATCTCCTGGTATCCCTCCACCTCTGCAAAAAAAAAAAAAAAAACTACCAGAATAATTTGAGTACCAATACATACACAGATGCAAATAACTGAATAAATGGGAGAGAAAAGACAAATCCCAGCTACTCAAGAGGCTGAGACATGAGGACTGCTTAAGTTCAAGAGTTCAAGGACAGCCTATGCAACAAAGCAAATCCCCATGTCTTTAAAAAAAAAAAAAAAAAGATCAAGAAGCCAGGTACAGAGGCTGGGGTTGTGACTCAGCAGTAGAGCGCTCACCTAGCATGTGTAAGGCCCTGGGTTCGATCCTCAGCACCACGTAAGAATAAATAAAAATAAAGTTAAAAAAAAAAAGAAGAAGCCAGGTACAATGGCACATGCCTGAATCCCCAGGAACTCAGGTGGCTGAGGCAGGAGAACCACAAGTTTGAGGTCAGCCTCATCATTTTAGTAAGACCCTGTCTCAAAAAATAAGGACTGGAATGTAGTTCTATAGTAAAGTGCCCCTGGGTTCAATCCTTAAATAAAAAAAATAAAGTGAAAATTTATAAGAAGGAAACACACACACACACACACACACACACATCCCTCTTGCCCTGCACCATCTTGAGACTACCAACACGAAAACAATCACCAGATGCAGCCCTTTGACCAGAACTGAGGGCCAAAATAAATCTTTTCTTTATAATTTACCCAGTTTGTGGTACTGTATTAATAGCAAGAGAAAACAGATTTAAGACAGTTATCTATAAGAGAGATGAAATGAATGGATGATATTAGAAAAAACAGCTAGTTGGCTTTCAGCACTTTAAATAGCAAACCAACAGAAGTTGAAAATTCTATGAAGAAATGCATCAGAGCTGTTCATCATTGCACATCTAGTACCTAGAACAGCACTCTGCACACTATGGGTTCTCAAAATTTGTTGAGAACACAGGAGGGAGGGAAGGAGGAAGGGAAGAAAGGCAGGAAGGAAGGGCACTGTATAGAGCATTATTTTAATTTATTCCCAGGTTTTACCTTTTGTTATTGCTTTTTTCTTTCTCCTTTACTAATTGATTATAGCAAGGAAAGCTATTCATATCACAATATTAACTTTGAAAATGGCCATCTGACTGCCTGTTCATAATGTTCTAAAACATTTATTTTTTCCAGTCTTCTTAGGTATCCATAAGAATAACTTTTCCCTAACAATTACACTTCATTTTGTTCTGCCTCACAGTGTTACCCAGCACTTCCAGAAAGATGCCAAATAAAGGCAACATTAAATGGCTTCCTTGGTGGGCTCCTGATTTCACTGGGAATACTTCTAGTTTTTCCCCACCATTAAGCATGATGCTGAGCATGATTTAACATATTCATCTGTTCCTCCTAACAAGGACTTTTTTAAACATACGGAACTCAAAATTGTATTTAAATGTAGAAAACATTTTAATTTAGATAATTTTCTTTAGTTTCTTAACAAATTCAATGGAAACATTTCCAAATAATCAACTATCCCCATTTTCTGACAAATTATATTTTGTCAAGGTAATATGTCTTTTAGTATAGTATTAATTCTATTTGCTAAATATAACTTGGGTTTCCATCAATGTTAGTGATGCTAATGTGCTTTTGGCCATGTTTTAGTATTAGTGTGAGCTAAATTTAAAAAGCAATAGGAAGCTTTCCTTCCTCCTTTATGCTATGTGTCAATTTAGGTAACATCAGAATTATCTATTCCTTATAGGCTTAAAACAATTCTTCAGTTTATCTCCCAAAACTGATACTTGACTTTTTTGGAGCTAAAGCTCTTTGCTAGTTTTCTTGAACCTTTCCTTACATACAGATGTCTGCATTTTTCCACAAATGCCAAAATTATCTTGATTTACATTTTCTTAAACAATTTATTTCATCTAGCAATTTTTAATTTTTAATCTTGAAAATGTTTTGGAAAACTTATTTAGGTGCTAATTTATCCCAAAAAAACTGATTAAGAAAAATAAGTTATAAAGATAGGAAATGAAATAAAGGTGTCAATTTATTAGAATTTGGAAGAGTTGCTGGATACAAAAGTCAACAAGTCAACTGCATTTCTATGTATCAGCAAATAAACTACTATTTATAATAGCATCAAAAACATAAGGCTACTAGAAATAAGACATATAAAGAGAGAATTCATTAAAACTTCAAAGGTCTAAATGGAGAGGTCCTGAATTACAAGACTCAACACTGATCCATAGCTGCAATTCCCAATGTAACTCAAGCAGATTATTTGTAGAGCTTTGACAAACTAATTTCAAAATCTTTAACTGTAAGTGTTAAGAGCCAAATATCAAAGATACCCTTGAAGAAGAATGAATTTGGGAATATGGAGGAAGGGATATATCAAAAAAGTCTATAAGGCTACAGTCCTTAGACCAGTATGGACACAGGGTAAACTAGCCAGGCACTATGGTGTTCACCTGTAATTCTACCTACTCTGAGGCTGAAGCAAGAGGATCACAAGTTTGAGGCCAGTCCGGGCAAGTCAGCGAGACCCTGTCTCAAAAAATAAACAGAGCTGAGGAAGCAGCTCAGTCAGTGGTACAGTACCTCTGGGTTCAATCCCCACTACCACAAACAAACAAATGAAACCCCAGCAGAAGCTGGAAACAGCCCAAATATCTCTTATGGATTAGTTATGTGGCATGTTAACAAAATGGAATAATGTAATATTGTAAAGTAATAAAACATAGCTGTATGCATCAGAATCTCTCAATTATATATAGAATTATATAGAATTCCATTATATAAATTCAAACACAGACAAATCCACCTATTGTTTAGGGAAATATATGTAAGTAGTCAAACTAAAGAGAATGATCATAAAAGTCAGAACAAAGTCAGTTTACCTCTTAGGGAAGTCTATTCTGGTAGGGGCACACAGGAGGCTTTAAAAAGGTACTGGCATCATTCTACTTCTTAACCTTGGTAGAATTACGTCTGTTTGTTTTATTATTTAAACTGTACATGCACATTTTATACATTTATCTATAAAGTTCAAATTTTTAAAGACTATTTTTATAAGTTAAAATACTAACAGCCTAATCTTTATTTTCAAAGGCAATCAATGTTTACTTATTCACAACATACCAAAGAGAACAGACATCTGTATTCTTACAACTAAGTCTGAAGACAACATACCTTATATAGTCCAATGCCAGGATCAATAAGACAAGCACGAGTTGATGTAGATGGTTGGCTAGAAGATCCCACCTTTGCAGTTTTCTTCACTTTAGGTGGACTATTAGAACAGGGTTTAGTCTGTACATCAGTCTGTTTAGATGTGCTAGGAAGATCAGGATCTGGACGAACTAGTAGCTGAATTATATCATTCAGTCCAACATCATAGTCAAATAAAGTATATCCATTTTCCAGCTAGAAAAAAAATAGAAAAATATATTAAAAGGCTTCTCTCAAGTCTTAAAAAAAAAAAAAACTTATCTTTCGTTGCCTAAATGTTCAAGCCAGACTATTAAAATTCATAGCACTGCAACTTAGTGATCTGAAACCATTCTTATTATTTTATGTCCTCTAATGTCAGCATTTTCTCCAGACTCCAATCAATTCTTACAAACTACTCCATATGCCAGGCACAGTGGTATATGCCTATAATCCCAGTTTAGGCCTGGGGAGGCTGAGGAAGGAGGATCACAAATTCCAGGAAAAACTCAGCAATTTTATTGAGACCCTGTCCTAATTTTTATTTATTTATTTTTTTTTTTAAAGGGGAAGGGGATGGCTAGGATGTAGCTCAATGGTAGACCACCACTGGTTCAAGCCCAGAACAAAAAGAAAAAAAAAAAAAAAAAAAAGCAACACTGCACATTAGCTATAGGGAATACTGCTAGCCATTAAAAAGAAGAAGAAGAAGAAAAAAAAGAGCATCCTTGTGACTGTGATGTCATGACCTAGCCTATCACCAAATGTTCATTTTAATGAACAGTGCCTGAATCCACTGCAAGGAAAAAAGAATTTTGAAAGCAATGACCTTGCGTGTGTAAAGATATTAAGTCAAACACTATCTTTCTGAAACACTGCTGAGATGCACACATGCGCCTCGATATTTTTTCTTGTTGGTTCTGGGGATTGGATTAAAGTGTAGTTCTACCACTGAGCTGCACCCCAAGATGTTTTTTTAAGACAGTCTTGCCAAATTGCCAAAATTGGCCTTGAACTTGTGAGCCTCCTAACTCAGTTTCCCAAGTCCCTGAGTTTAGAAGCATGCATCACTGACCAACTTGTCAATATTTTAAAAACCAGGCAGGAATAATTATAATTCTTGCTTATGCTATATTCCACTTGCCTGAAGTTCTCTGATTTTATGCATCTACAAAGATTATTGAGTTTTAGCATGAAATCTTCCAGGACAAATAGCAAATAAGTTATCTTGCAACTCAGACATATTTTGAGGGTTATGGGTTGAATTGTACTTCCTTTCCCAAAAGAGATATTGATGTACCTACTTAGGGCCCTAAGTTCAATTCCCCAAACCAAACCAAACCAAAACAAAACAAAACAAACTTCAGAATGTGACTATATTTGAAATAAGGGCCATTAGAGGCAGTCAGATCATACATTTCACTGAAGAAATGCAAACTTATTGTTTTGGGCTGAGTTGTGTCTCCCTCCCCATTTGGGGGGAGTACCAGTGATTGAACACAGGGGTGATTTACCACTGAGCTACATCTCCAGCTCTTTTATTTTTGAAAAAAATATTTTTTAGTTGTAATTGGACACAATACTTTTATTTATTTATTTATATGTGGTGCTGAGGATCGAACCCAGGGCCTCTCACATACGAGGGAAGAGCTCTACAGCTGAGCTACAACCCCAGCCCTCTTTTATTTTTTGAGACAGGGTCTTGCCAAGTTACTTACTGTGATAGAATGAATCAAGAAAACTAAATTCCTTGAAGATCAGATCATTTTCCCCAGAAATATGACCAATCTGAACTGTGTTCATTCTCCCCTCTTTGATATATATTTATCACCATTCACAACTCAGAACTAACTCTGGCAATATTTGAGAAGTCAACTGAAAAGAATAAGTCTGTTATATATAGCAGACTTATAAACTTATTAATACACTAGATCAGTGATTTTAATTCCTATAGTCCAAGAACACCTCAAACTTGTGATCATCCTGTCTCAGACTTGAGTTTACAGGCATGCATCACCATGCCTCACCCTCCCATGTCCAGTCCTAATCCCCAATGCCTCAGAATATGACCCTATTTGGAGACAGAATCTTTAAGGAGGTAATTAAGTTAAAATGAGGTCGTTAGAGTAAGCCTTTAATTCAATAGGAGTGGTATCCTTATAAAAAGGGGAAATGTGGACCATGGGAAGATCATGTGAAGATATACAGGGAAAAGGAGGCCACGTGAATGCACTAGATACATCTCCAAGGTTAAAAAAAAAAAAATTTCCTGCAAACACAGAAGCACAGGGATTCTCCTCTAGACTTATCAGAAGGCACATCCCTGCTGACTAACCTTCAATTCTAACCTCTTGAACTGAGACAAAATTTTTGTGATTTTAGAACTTTTGATACTTTGTTATAGTAGCCCTAGGAAACTGTCTCCATTTTATTTCTTTATAAAATTCAATTGGCTATTTCACTGTGATACAATGAATCAAGAAAACTAAATTCCTTGAAGATCAGATTATTTCCCCCAGAAATATGACCAATCTGAACAGTGTTCATTCTCCTTTCTTTAATATATATTTATCACCATTCACAACTCAACTCTGGCAATATTTGAGAAGTCAACTGAAAAGAACAAGTCTGTAACACACTTATAAACTTACTAATATACTAGATCAGTAATTTTAATTCCTATAGTCCAAGAACACACAAGCATTCATATTGTTAAACAGAACAAAAGAACAATAATTTCATAATTCCCCAGTGAAGGAATTAAATTAGGTACTATCTCACAGGTTAGTTAACGTGCTTAGCCTAGAGTTGAGGCTATAGCTCAGTGGGAAGAGTACTCACATAGCATGAGCAAGGCCCAGGAACTGATCCTCAGCAATATACATACACAATGTAAGCTTAGCCTTAATAAGCCTAAGAAGTAACCAGATAAGCCCTTATAGGGATAGGAATTTAATATTGCTTACTTTATTAAAAACAAATAACTCCTCTAGTCCTGAACTCCTGTGGGGAAGGGGTGGGGGACTCAAGAAGCAGAAACTGGGCATTGATACCTTCATTTTGATATTCTCCAATAATCAAAAATAAGAACACCCTAATTTTCAAAGAGCTGAAAAAGCACAACTTTGACTATATATGCAAACTGATAAACATTGCCATTTAAAAAAATTAAGTGTTTAAAGTTAAAAATAAAATGTAACGCACAAAATAAGCAAATTAACTGGTAGGGCAGCAGTTAAAGTGGTGAAATAATTAGAAATTGAAAGTGTTTCCATAAACATTTTTTCCATTAGAGGCACAAGAGTCAGAGGGACCTGGGGACATTCCTACACTCAAAGTCTCTGGCAATTTTCTACCAAATGATTGTCAAAAGTAAATATAGGGGCTGGGGTTGTGGCTCAGAGGTAAAGCGCTCACCTAGCATGTGTGAGACACTGAGTTCGATCCTCAGCACCACATATAAATAAAACAAAAGATATTGTGTCCACCCATAACTAAAAATAAATAAATATTAAAAAAAAAAAAAGTAAATATAGATTGCTTCAAGTGATTCCCTTTCTCAACTTGGTTTGACAGAAAAAGTATGTCTGAAGTCAGTGAAACACTAAACACATCAAAGCTGAAGTCCTATAATAAATGTTATCACCTTTCTTCATGCCTGCTGTGACAAACTTTTTCCCCAGATCATCCATTTGGGAAAAATTCTAGTCTTCCCAAAACAAGTCACTACTATCCACAGCACAGAAAGTTTCATACAGCTTTATTCTGCAAATTTCACACATATGAAGAGCTGAAGTGTTGAAATAATTTAAATATCAGAGTTCTTCGGTATTAAGGAAAGTACACAGTTATATCTGTCACTCAAATTACGCTGAGTGGGGAGAAAGGGATGTCATCTAGAAATTACAAACACCAATAGTTTCAGGGAAGTAACTATAATCCATGAATGAATCAAAGAAGTTATTCTTTGAAAACTGTCATACTAGAATTTAAGGTGCAAGATTTTCAATTCTGACCAGGCAAAAATAGTTAGGACTTTATTTAGTCAGACTGCACTCTTGGATTTTTACTGGGTTTAAAGAAGAAGTTTCAGGAAACAAAGAACTATAACAATGATGCAAGGGAAAACTAGGAAGAAAAAAAAATTGGCAGTGACCACAGAGGGAGAGGGGAAAAATCATTCCCAAGGAACATGAGTAGAAGGAATAACTTCCATGTTGATATTTTAAATCACGACTATTTAAAAGAATATGTGCACACACACACACACACACACACACATATATATATGCACATATATATACACATACATATTCTTTTAAATAGGCAAAATCTTTACTTTTTCTCCATGTGAAAAAGTATGAAAGCAAAAAGCAAATACTCAGTTTTTCTTCAGCTATCCTTCATGCCTCATATCTACAATCCACTTATGGCTACCCAGATAGTGACAAGGCAAGAAAACAAGGGGAGGAAGTCTTTTACAAAATAGTAAACACTCTAGATTCTAGAAAGATTTAGAGATATAGAAATCACTTTAAATTCTACATTCTTTTAAAAATATGCACTCCCCACAGTGCCTCAACCCCAACCTCCCGGATTTAAAAAGTCCAAATGAGGATACCCTATTCAACCAGAATTTACAGCCCTGTTGATTATATGCTTTTCCAATTAAACTGCATATAAATCACCATGTTAAACTATGTATTCAGCTTCAGTAGACCTGGTATGACATACCTGTGCCAAGCTAATGCTGCTTGGTCCTGAGAACATAGTAAGTATACTTTTATTAGTAAGAAACTAGTAGAAGACTATCCTCTCAAAATTCATCTTCAAACCCTGGTGTTCATCAGAATTTCCCCTGGTGCCTTGGGTGCATTTATTTCAAACCTCAGAACTGGAGCCAAACTGCGGTCTATCAATCCTACTATGCATTTGCAAATCTGAGGTGAGCTAAGCATCTGTAATAAACATCTGTAAGTCAGTCTGATACACACCAAAGAGTAAAAGCAGCAGACATAATAAACAGGATGGGGGAACTTAAAATGTATAAACTGTAAACATATTTATTTACTTATTTATAGGTAGGGTCTCCCTATGTTACCCAGGCTAGTCTCCAACTCTGGATTCAAGGGATCCTCCCAGACTCCCAAGTAATTGGGACTACCATGCCCAGTTTGTGTAAATTTTGTTTTTATTTATGACATTTTTCACTGTGTGTCTGTAAAGGCACCTTAAGAAAGGGATGCCTTTTTTTCCTAATGTGCACAAAGTCATTTTATAGGATAGGAACACCTCCATGATACCAATCCAGTAGCTGCCTGCTATAGGCACAGTATGCTCTCCGTGGACTGCCATGGCTATTTGTCATTAATAAGGAAATGAACACAGCCAGCAGCAGTGTCTTCTTTTTCTCTCTCCAAGTCAATGAGCTGGCACGGAAAGTCTATTCCTCATCCCTATTGGTTTATCACTGGGCTGAAAAAAATCAAAGCAGTGAATTATCAACTGTCCTGGGAGAAGTACAAAGATTGTTATCCTCAACAGTTTTTCCCAGAATCTGGAACCAACATCCTGGTTTACTAGAAGTCTACTTTGTTGCCCTGAACTTAATTCAACCCCAATCCTTTCCTCAAGACAGGTAAGTACATTTTATCTTAGGATATCTGATAGACTTTTAAGGTGAATTAATTTCACTTCAGGGTGAAATTAATTCATCAGAATACATTCTCATTCTTTATTTCTCTCTCTGGTGCTGAAATTACCAAAATGCCCTAGGTAATAAGGCACCACTCTCCCTGGCTTGAAAATAAAATTCAGAAGACTTGATTACATTCTTTTTCACCTGTGACAAACAAGAAACGTTATCAATCTGCCACTTGAGGCACAGCAATACAAAGTTACATAGTAGTAAATACAGCAATAGTTATTTACTTCCAAAGAAAAGTTTGCAACATGGGCTGGGGATGTGGCTCAAGCGGTAGCCTGCTCGCCTGGCATGTGGGCGGCTGGGGTTCGTTCCTCAGCACCACATACAAAAACAAAGATGTTGTGTCCGCCAAAAACTAAAAAATAAATATTAAAAAATTCTTTATCTCTCTCTCTCACTCTCTCTTAAAAAAAAAAAGAAAAGTTTACAACTAAATTCAACACCTGGTTTTTGGAAAAAAGAAAGAAAGAAAAAGAAAAAAATACCAACACTAAGGAATCAGTTTAAAACTGGCTACAGTCACAAATCAAAGGGCTATAACTTTTTTTTTAAATTGAAAGCCAAAAACCAAACCAAAACCAAAAAACACCTTGGCTCCCTCTTTTCCAAGTAACAATAATTTGTTATTCTGAAACTTCTGAATGATCCTGGAAAGGTAAATCTATCAGGAAGAGAAAAATATTCCTTTCAAACTCTTTGCAGTTAGGAGGTTCTACCAAATTAAAGAGATGCACTGATTTTAAACCTCAGAATTGGAGTCAAACTGCAGTCTATCAACTTCAGGATGACAACTTTTTAGTGGATTAACAACAAGAAGACAAAAGAATGCAAAGGGTCTGGCAGTATGAGGATATACTATGAGACTTGTGGGATAGGAAATATCTTAGACTGGCCAGAACACAGTCTATTTATAACGACTATCAGAGACTTCCACAAACACACTCACCATCGAAAACACCTTCCACCTTCAGCTTTCAAGTTACTGCTAGCTGTGCGAAGGCTAGCCATGAATGAGGGAAATATTTGAAGGTGAGAAGAACAGCACTCTGGGAATAAAACCTCTGGCCCTATACTGGGCAGTGTTAAAATGAGTTACATCAATAGCTCAAGTCCAGGTCTCAAACCTCACCTAGGACAGATTCCAAGTCTAGGAGAGGCAGCGAGGGAGAAGAACCAAACATTCTGGAAGCCCTTCAGATCTTCAATGTGTGCAAACCCTTCCACATTAGGTGAAAGGTTAATGTTCTTGTACCCGAGAGAGTAATGCTCAAGTTTCCATCTCCTATCTGGGAGCCAGGAGCGCGAAAGGGCCACAAAGCTATAAGCGCCGTTAGCTGGGTCAGCGCAGCTGGGAGCGTGGGGAGCTGGAGATGCCAGCTCACCCCTCCGGTGCTGTGGCATGGCCGCCAGAGCTCACTGCCCTCCCCATCCTCCAGGCACCCCGGCTCCATGAGCGCGGTAAGGAAGGAACCCAGGGCCCTGTCACGCTCTGACTGCAGCCTCTGCCCCCACTTAATAGGAAACAGCAAGGTGTCCACACGCCTAGTGCTCTCACCTCTGAACCTGCTAGACGCACCTGTAGCCAGGGCTGGCAGGGACCTGCTGCAACCTTTATAGCAGGCCGGGCCCGCACCCAGCGCCTCCCAAGGCTGCCCTCCCGAAGCAGAGCAGGGTGCAAGCCTTGTCAAGCCTACGGCCTACGCATCCAGAGGCACCCGGCTGCTCCCTCCCAGAGCTTCCCAAGGGACAAGGTGAAGTGCCTCACCTGCTTGCCGCGATAGAAGAGACGCTGGCACTCGGGTCGCACGTCGAACAGCGCCCAAACCCGCTCACGTAACTCCTCGATTGTGGCTTTGCGAGAAACGTCCTCAATGGTACGCGTTTGGGAACCATCGATGGTACGAACCTGGATCCACATCTCAGTACCGGGAGAGAGGGTCCCCTTTGTCTCCCCCGGTGCTTAGGACGCTGCGCCCCGCCTGGCCCGCCGCCTCCCCAGCGCCTCGGGTTCTCAGCAGCTGGTAGGCAAAGACGACCTACCGGACTTGGGCCCGACAGGCGGAGCCACCTCCCAGACCCCGTGCCCGCCCAGGCCAGCTGAGGAGAGAAAACCGGAACCGGCCCGAGGTGCTACCACAGCCTCCTCCTCACAAATAGGAAGAAGCCATGTCTTGGCCGAGCTGAGTGTTTACTTATAGAGCTGTAGCTCCCACATGGAGGTCACGGCGCCAACCCGAATCTCGCGAGATCCATGCGGGGCTCCGCCTTAAAAAGGAAGCGGAGAGGGAGATGGTTATAGACCTCAGGGTTGGGGGGGCTGTGGGGGGGAAGCGCGAGAGGGCGGGTCTCAGGGGCGGGGCTGCCGAAAGCCGTTATTTGCCCACAGCTTTTACCGGGACCCTGGGCACGCCTCCTACCCCTCAGATCTCAGCAGGTCTTGGCGCTGCTCTTGGCAGTTTTACCCTTTTAGGACCTAGTTTCGGGCCGAGATGCGGGGGAGACTCCTCAGGCCTAGCGGTTACACCTCTGTAGCCTCAAAAACACATAAAAAAAAATACAAGAAGTGCACTTTTATGTTCATGGAATGTGGGACACAACCTAAATTCTGAGAAGCCTTGAGGGACTGGTGGACGGGGAAAGGCCCCAGGACTCTTCGGGAACACGGCCCCACGTGACTGTTGCCTTAGCTTGGAAACCGCTTCCTGGGCTATCTCGCTGCCAAGCCGAGGTGCTGGGCCCTAGCCTCAAAGATCAGGGTCCCTGCTGGGACCACGTCCTGGGCTCCCACCCCAGCCTCAGACCGTGGAAGGCGTGGTGCCGAGGCCCCCAGCTAACTGCTGGCTACAAGTGGAATTTCAGTTTGCAGACCAACGGGGACCTTCGTGTTAGGCATGTCTTTGGCGTAAGGGATTGTGGGTTTGCGGAAAACAGTTTTGAATAATGCAGAACTACAACCCTCCGAAGAAAGAACTTCAAAGAGCCTACTTGAAATAAATTCTCGAAATTCGCTCAGCGCAACACTACCTAAAAAAGAGCCCATTTGAAATGAAAATATAACTTCATAAGAAGGGAGAAAGCATCCGAAAGAAAACAAAACAAATAACTTGTACCTTATATTTGCCTAAATTGGTAACTTGAATATTCAGACCAGTGCTAACTAATCCCACAGAGTAGCATTTTTAAATTACCGACTAAAACAATTATAAGCACAGACAAGGTCAGTATTATTTTATAAAAGAAAAAGATGGGGGCTGAGGTTGTGGCTCAGGGGTAGAGCGCTCACCCAGCACATGTGAGGCACTGGGTTCAATCCTCAGCCCGACATAAAAATACATAACTAAAATAAAGGTATTGTGTTCAACTACAACTAAAAAAGAAGGGGGAAAAGGCCCTACTCAAAAGGACAGAAAAATAATGGAATATACGTACATATTTCAGGTCTCTGCCCCTGCTGAAAATTTCGCATTCATTTAGATTCTAAATAAAATTCACCCAATTCTCCCAATTGTGCTAGAGCAAATATTAAGTGTTCGTAACATATGCAAATGAAATGGTAGGTATACCTAAAGCACACTTCTGATCTTCCTGATGAAGGGATAACTATTTGCTGTTATAAGATTATGTTATGCTTTTGTGGAGTTATGTAGTTTTTGTTGTTGTTCCCTGCTCACAATTTACAGTCTAGTTAGGATTTAGCAAAAATTAAAACATTCAGGATGATTTAATACTAAACAGTTTGATGTTAATGAAAACCTCGATTAGAGATGTCAAAGCGGGGACTAAAATGATCTGGAAGACAGGTGTAAAACATAGCCTGAGTTAGATGGACTATTGTAGGCTAAGGCAGCATTTAACTGTTGGGTTCTCGGAATGGGATAATCAGAATTGTAATTCCAATTTAGCTCTCTACTTAAGACGTGAATCTTGGGACATTTTACTTGCTCCAGTTTCCTCCATGTAAATTGGTACTTCGGGCTGGGGATGTGGCTCAAGCGGTGGGGGGCTTGCCTGGCATGTGTGCGGCCTGGGTTCGATCCTCAGCACCACATGCAAACAACGATGTTGTGTCCGCTGAAAACTAAAAAAATAAATAAATACATAAATATTAAAATTTCTCTCTCTCTCTCAAAAAATAGATCTGAATTTTCTAAAAAAAAAAAATAAAATAAAAATAAATTGGTACTTATACACTAATGAATGTAAAATACTTCACTCAGTGCCTATCCCTTAGTACACAATAAATTACTTTAGTGCTATTGTTATGGAAAGGATTTAGATAAACCAAGAGTGCCCAAAGAGGAAGGTATGCATTTTCGGATCAGCAGAGATTACATATCAAAGAAAGGTTGACTAAATAGGGAAGAGCAGTGTGAGAAGATTAGCATTCACAACAGTAGTCCCCGCCTGCCCCCACGGGTATGGGGAGGAGACTAAGGGATTTTTAAGAGGTACTTTGATGTGATGAAGTACTTGGAAAGACAGTAGGATGATCTAGGGAGAGAAGTAGGAGAGAGATACTCGTCTGATTTTCTCAAAAGAGACAATTGTGCCAATTTTGGCAAAATTTGTGGAGTGGATAGGAGAGGAAAGGGTGTATTCCAGAGTATTCTAGAAAATTGAGCTTCCAGAATGTGAGAAAAATCTTTCCCATCTGCACCTCAGACCATTAATCTCCAGGATATGTAAAGAACTAAAAAAACCTTAACATCAAAAAAACAAACTACCCAATCAACAAATGGGCAAATGAACTAAACAGACACTTCACAGAGAAAAATATGATCATCAACAAATATATGAAAAAGGTTCATCATCTCTTGCAACTAGAGAAATGCAAATCAAAACTACTTTAAAATTTAATCTCATTCCAGTAAGAATGGTGATAATTAACAAGAACACAACAATAAATGTTAGTGAGATGTGGGGGAAAAAGGAACACTCATACATTGCTGGTAGGACTGCAAATTGGTGCAACCACTATGGAAAGCAGTTTGGAGATTCCTCAGAAAACTTGGAATGGAACAACCATTTGACCCAATTATTCCACTCCTCTAGTGACATGGCCACATCAAGTTTATAGCAGCTCAATTCAGAATAGCTAAAGTGCCCTTCAACAGAAGAATGGATAAAGAAAATGTGGTATATATACACAATGGAATATTTCTCAGCCATAAGGAAAAATGAAATTATGGCATTTTCCTATAAATGGATGGAACTGGAGATTATCATGCTAAGTGAAATAAGCCAACCCCCCCAAACTAATGTTCTCTCTGATAGTGGATGCTGAATCACAATAGGTGTGTGTGTGAAGGGGCGGAGCTTCACTGGATTGGAATGGTGAAGGAGAGGAGGAGAAAGGGGGGGATGGGAATAGGAAATAGAGTAGAATGAATCAGACATAACTTTTCTATGCTCATTTATGAATATACAACCGGTGCAACTCCCCACCATGTACAACCACAAATATGGGCATTTATACTCATATATGTATGATATGTCAAAATAATTCTACTTCATGTATAACTAAAAAGAACAAATTTTAAAAAATCTTTGTCCGTGGTAAAAATAATAATAATAATACAATGATCAGACACCAAAAAAAAAAAAAGAAAAGAAAAGAAAAAGAAAGACATTTGAACTTTTAAGTCTCATGGAATATATGGATGTAAGGAAAGAGAAAATGGAATGTTGACAATTCTTAAATTTCAACTTGGAAGCCTTAAATAAATGGGTTAGATAAATGGTGTTCTTAACTAGAAGAGGGAGCAAGTTGGGGAAATGCAGCAAGTTCCATTTGAGCTGTATTGCATTTGAAATCCATCCAAAATATACTGAGATGAAGAAGTCTGACAGTTAAAAATACAAGTCCAAAATATTTTTAAAAGAGGGGCTAGTCAAGACTTCCTGTACTCAGTCCTAGGAAGAACTTCATCCTTCTTAATGAAGTAGAACTTTACTAGAAAAGTAAAAACTTCAGCAAGTGGGGGTGGGGCAGGATTGGTGGTATTAACTGAAAAGAGCTCAAAGGAATCTCCCGGGTGATGGTAATATTTTGTATTTTGACCTTTACAGTGAAGTATATATGTAAACATTTGTTGAAGTATAAACATGATTCATTCACTTTATTAAGTTTTTATATATGCCTACAGTCACATAGAGGTCCTTCTTAGAAAAAGTGGGCTTTGTGTGTGGTACTTAGAATTGAACCCAAGAGCACTATACCTCTTATTTACATACCGGGTCTTTTTATTTTGAGACAGGATCTTGGTAAATTTCCAGGCTCATCTCTAACTTGAGATCCTCCTGCTTCAGGTTCCAGAGTAGCTGGTATTACAGGGATGAGCCACCAGACCTGGCTGAAAAGTAAACTTTCATTTTCTATCTATTGATGGTATAAATGAAAATATTAATGTTATACCTGGTCTCAGGGTTGGTATGTAGAGAAATTCAAAAAGGAAGAACTTTCTGTTCTTTTTCAGAGAGTAATTAAGAAAGTCTGGTTAAGAATTTGATCTGGTCAAAGGTAAAGAAAAGCTAAATTTAAAATCAGGTTATGCAGTTAAGGATGCTGAAGTTTGGTTGGTCTAGTTTTGGAAAGGTATGGAAATTATTTGCATGTACAAGCATGAGTATATGAAAGTACGCTCATTTTTTTTTTTTTCTTTTTGGTACTAGGGATCGAACCCAGGGTGCTTAACCACACTACAATCCAACCCTCTTTTTGTTTTAAGACAGGGTCTCGCTAAGTTGTTCATGCTGGCCTTGAACTGGTGATCCTCCTGCCTTAGTATCCCCAGCCACTGGGATTACAGGCATGTGCCATCACATAGACTGCTTAGGTGCTTTTGTATATGCACACACAGGAATGTGTATGCATGTGAGTGAATGTGTGTACTATGTGTGCATGTGTAACTATATTTTCAACTAGATCAATACAGGAGGTGGCACAGCTTTGCTCTAAATTAGCAAAGGTTTCATGAGAGGGTACATGCTTTGAATCCCAAAGTCTGGAACTATTCTGCCCGATAACAGTTTGCATATACTGTTATTCTAGACAACAATGAAGATTTGGGGAAATGCTCAGCTTCAAATGAATTGCCCCGAGAAAACGTGGGCACAGAGCCCAGAGCCAGCATATCACTTGTGTTATGAGATAGGTTATTTCTTTTTTTTTACTGTTTGTGTCACTTTATTTCTAAATATTATTTTTTAAACTTATATATGACAGTGGAATGCAATACAATTCTTATTACACATATAGAGCACAATTTTTCATATCTCTGGTTGTATACAAAGTATATTCACACCAATTTGTGTCTTCATACATATACTTTGGATAATAATGTCTATCACATTATTATCCCCTTCCTTTCCCCTCCCACCCCTCTGCCCTAGCTAGAGTTTGTCTATTCCTCCCAGACTCCCTCTCCCTACCCCACTATGAGTCAGTCACCTTATATCAGAGAAAACATTTGCCATTTGTTTTTTTGGGATTGGCTAACTTCAATTAGCATTAACTTCTCTAACTTCATCCATTTACCTGTAAATGCTATGATTTTATTCTCTTTTGTTGCTGAGTAATATTCCATTGTGTATATATGCCACTTTTTTAATCCATTCATCTATTGAAGGGCATCTAGGTTGGTTCCACAGTTTAGCTATTGTAAATTGTGCTACTATAAACATTGAAGTGGCTGTATTCCTATAATATGCTGTTTTTAAGTCCTTTGGGTATAGACTAAGGAAAGAAGGGATAGCTGGGTCAAATGGTGGTTCCATTCCCAATTTTCCAAGAAATCTCCATACTGCTTTCCATTTGGCTGCACCAATTTGCAGCACCACCAACAGTGTATGAGTGTGCCTTTTCCCCCACATCCTCACCAACACTATTCATAATAGCTGCCATTCTGATTGGAGTGAGATGAAATCTTAGTTTTGATTTGCATTTCTCTAATTGCTAGTACTGATGAACATTTTTTAATATATTTGTTGATTGATTGTATATAATCTTCTGAGAAGTGTCTGTTCAGGTCCTTGGCCCATTTATTGATTGGGGTTTTTTCGTTTGTTTTATTTTGTGTGTGTGTGTTTAGCTTTTTGAGTTCTTTATATACCCTAGTGATTAGTGCTCTATCTGATGTGTGAGGAGTAAAGATTTGCTCCCAAGATGTAGGCTCTCCATTAACCTGATTGTTTCTTTTGCTGAGAAGAAGCTTTTTAGTATAAGTCCATTCCATTTATTGATTCTTGATTTTAATTCTTGCACCACAGGAGTCTTATTAAGGAAGTTGGGGCCTAATCCCACGGGATGGAGATTAGGACCTACTTTTGCTTCTATTAAACGTAGGGTCTCTGGTTTTCTTCCTAAGTCCTCGATCCTTTTTGAGTTGAGTTTTGTGCATGGTGAGAGATGGGGGTTTAATTTCATTTTGTTGCATATGGATTTCCAGTTTTCCCAGCACCATTTGTTGAAGAGACTATCTTTTCTCCAATGCATGTTTTTGGCACCTTTGTCTAATATAAGATAATTTTAATTTTGGGGGTTAGTCTCTGTGTCCTCGATTCTGTACCATTAGTCTACCAGTCTGTTTTGGTGTCAATTTCATGCTGTTTTTGTTACTATTGCTACTATTACTATTGCTAATATTGCTACTATTTTGTTACTATAGTTTAAGGTCTGGGTGTAGTCACCTGCTTCACTCTTCCTGCTAAGGATTGCTTTAGCTATTCTGCCTGGGTCTCTTATTTTTCCAGATGAATTTCATGACTGCTTTTTCTATTTCTATGAGGGATATCATTGGGATTTTGATCAGAATTGCATTAAATCTGTATAGTGCTTTTGGAAGTATGGTCATTTTGATAATATTAATTCTGCCTATTCAAGAGCAAGGTAGATCTTTCCATCGCCTAAGGTCTTCTTTGACTTCTTTCTTTAGGGTTCTGTAATTTTCATTATATAGATCTTTCACCTCTTTCATTAGGTTACTTCTAAAAAAATTGGCAAGATGTGGAATCTCACTGTGCAGGATAAAGAAGGGATTCTCTGTGACAGTGAAATTTGAAGGAGGAAGGTGGGAGCAAGTCTACCAACTGTGGTGTTCACCCAAAGGGACCCATATAAAAGCTTAATTCTTTTCCTTTGGACCCATATCACCAAGTTCTATGCTTTTTCTTACATTGTAATTCACTATAGATTTTCTCCTATTTTTCAGAAAAGTACATCACTCAGTGACCAACTTGTTAGTCATGTTGTAGGATCAATGGGCAGGGCATTAAAAGATAAGGCAGCAAAAAGCAGAGTAGCCTTACCTATCTCACCTGGCCCCTGAAGCCAATGGAACTGGAACTACATGGCATGAAAAGGGAAGATGGTGATTCCAGAATTCACAAGTCCACAAAGAATGAAATAGACTACATGTCATTGCAGAATGATGGTTAGGAGCTATGGGACCTAATTGTTGTAGCATGGGCATATGGGAGGCTAACCCCTTGAAGTAAGCAGGGGTAATGAAGATGGGGCAGAGTGAGTTTGGCTTACAATATTTAGCTTCTTTGACAATATAAAGGGATATGAAAAGACAGGGAAAAATAAGATTTGATGGATTTTTTCCTTCATGTATTAAAGTGCAATGTGTTTTAAGCTTTTTTTTTCTCCTTGAAGTATGAGTCTAACCCAGAGGCAATTTACCATTGAGTTACATCCCCAACCCTTTTCGTTTTCTTAATTTTAGGCAATTTCTCCTAAATCGCTGAGACTAGTCTCAAACTTGCCATCCTCCTGCCTCAGCCTTCTGAATACCTGGGATATGTTACCATGTCCAGCTCCATGTGCATAATTTTAAAAAGCCAAAATAAGGAGCCCAAATTTAATTTCAACCCTGAGATCATGAGGGTTTTTTTTTTTTTTTTTATTGTTGTTTTGCAGCACTGGGGACTAAATTCAGGGACATACTAGCACTGAACTACACCCCCAGCCCTTTATTTTATTTATTTTTGCAGTGCTGGGAACCACACTCTGTGCCTCACCTATGCCAGGCAAGCACTCTACAACTGAACCACATTTGCAGCTTATTTATTTTTCATGGTGCTGGGGTTTGAACCCAGGGCTTCACGCAAGAGCTTTACCACTGAGCCGCATCCCCACATGTTTTTGGGGATTTTTTTTTTCCTAAGACAGTCTCACTAAATACAGCCTGTAACTTGTGATCCTTCTGCCTCAGCTTCCTGGGTCACTAGAATTTACAGGAGTACATTGAGGAAACAAACTGAAGCAAGTACACTTTTTAAAAAGAGAAGGTTATACCCAAAATGCACTCCTTAAGGGGTTGAATTATTCTTAAACCAGTGAAAGAAAAATCATGGGTTAGAAAATGAATGTGATTGGGGATGCAGCTCAGTGATAGCACTTGCTAAACATTTGTAAAGTGCTGGATTTGATCCCTGGCACCACAGACACACACACACACACACACACACACACACACACAATATGATTGAAGTTGGTGCATATCTTTAACAACTTTATCCAAAGTCAGCAAGTATGCTAAATGAATTTTAATTGTCCTAAAGGCAAAAAAAAAAAAAAAAAAAAAACCAGAATGAAAGCAATTGAGTTGGGAGCATTTCCTTGTAAGAATTTACCTTCAATAACTTCAGCTAAGCAACTCATTATGATTATAAAACATTGCTAAAATATTTTCATATATCTCATAGTTTGAAATGTAACCTGATTATTACATTGTTACATTGTTACAGGGTCCTGTTACAATCAGGACCCTGATTGTCTTCATTGAGGCAGAAAATCTAGTCAGATTACTACTAGATATGGGTGCTATATAAAGGAAGAATGATTACACTGATGTCCTTGTATCTTTTCTGGGATCACTCCCAGTCCCTATATATTGATTAAGATGGCAACTCTGAATATGATTTAGTTCCAGAGCAGTCAGTTCAACCCAGCATAATCATTAAGACATCCAGACCCATGTAGTCATTCTATTTTCTATTGCATATAGAAACAGTTATTACAGTTTTCACTTACTCTAGATTAAATGACATGCAAAACTCCTGAAATGTTTCTATTTTCATTGGTAGGCATTTATCTATAGCTTAAAAATATTTTGTGGTTTAATGCTTCAGATATTAACAATTTGCTAGGGTCTCCACAACAAGATAAGACAAACCAGATGGCTTAAACAATAGAAATTAGTTTTCTTACAGTTCTGGAGGCTAGAAGTGCAAAAATCAATTTGTCTGTAGGTTTTACTTCTTTGGGGGCTCTCTCCTTGTCTTGCAGATGACCATCTTCTCCATGTCCTCACATGATCTTTTCTCCATGCATATGCAGCCTTGATGTCACTCCCTCTTCTTATGAGTCAAGTGGCTCTATTACTGAGCTACATCCCCAACCTTCTCCCTCTACTTATAAGTACAGCAATCATTTTGAATTAGAGCCTCACCTATGACTTCAATTAACCTTAATTACCTCATTAAAGTCCCTGCCTCCACAGGTACTTTCACACTAGGAATTAGATTTTAAATGTATGAATGTGCTTACAGAAGGCACGATTCAATCTATAAAGATTTCCAATGCCATTCTGGAATTGCTTGGTTTCATTCTTAAAGACTTTCTTCACTTTTGAAGACTCTCCTGAACCCCCTATTTTACTCCTTTATGTCCTATCCACAGACAGGAACCTAATTTTTGTCTATGTAGTAAACAGTTGGAAATTGGGATATTGATTTACTTAGGAACTTGAAATTCATTAACTACCTTACTCCTAAGTGTGTGTGTGTGTGTGTGTGTGTGTGTGTGTGTATATATATATATATATATATATATATATATATATATATATATATATATGAAAAAAGAAAGAATTGCTGTGTGAGGACCTGGAACTATTTTAGGAATTTAAAAATTTTTCATCCAGGTACATAGAACTTCAGATTGTTAAGAACTGAATTAATTGTAACCACATGTTGAATATTAAGCTTAGAAAATTCAATTAAGTCATCTAAAATGGGAATAAAAACACTGGCAAATGACAATAACAATAACTGAACAAAAATGACACTGAAAGAATGACATGATCTGATATTTTATACTTTACAAATTAAAAATAATCTAGATGATATTTTTTCAGAGTTCTTTTTCCTTTTAATAGTTAGATTAAATCCTAAAACAGTAAAGAGTTTTTTTCCTAAAGGTAGTTAATATTAAATGTTTTTCTTGAAAAAACAACCCAATAATTCAAATTAATAAATTCTAAAAATATGCATTGAGAAAAGAGCTTTGTATTTATAATTCAAAGAGAAGCTATATGTACTTTGGATCTTAAGACTAACTCTTCATTTAAGAAATAGGGGAAAGAGTATACTGAGAAATAATTTTGAAAGAAGATTGTTCTGATTTAGGTTTCCTATTTTTTAAATAAACATGATGTAGTTGCAGGAGAAGGGACTTGTGTGCTTGCTTGGCTTGTCTTCATATCTAGAGAGTTTCTTGTCTGCTGGCAAGTTTTGGTGGGCTTGTTCTCAAAGAAATTCTCCATCTTTTAAAGTCCAAACTTCTTCCATTAAGGTTTAAAATTGACATTATTGGGGCTGGGGGTGGGGTAACTCAGAGTACATGCTTACTATGGGCAAGAGGTCCTGGGTTTAATGTCCAGTACCACCAAAAAAAAAAAAAGGTTAAAAGCAATATTATGATCACTTAAACACATAAAAGACATTCTTGGTTTACTTTTGAAAGTTCTGACTAGAAAAATTTACTACCTGTTCCTTTCCCCCAGCAACTGTAACTACATATTTTTAAAAATATTTTCTTTTATTAATTATACATGATAATAGAATCCATTTTGATAAAATTATGTAAGCATAGAATATATCTTATTCTAATTAGGACCCCATTCAAGAAGGTGGGCATAATGGTAGGGTTCACTTAGGTATTTTCATAGGTAGGAAAGTTATGTTAGATTTACTCTACTGTCTTTTCTATTCCTATTCCCCTGTGACTATACATTTTTTCCACTGTATATATCATTTTTCAAAAATCCATGTAAGATATTTTTGTTTCTGCCACCCTGTAATGTTTTCTGAAAGAAAAGAAATTTTTATATACTTATATACCTCATCTTAATATTTTCTAGAATGGCTTAGAAAAATCAAAAAAGAAAGTCTCCTCTTTCCAACACACACATCTGTACTGTACTGGTAAATGAATGCATTTCAAAAGCCTATGAAACAATGATAAAAATCTAGTGCAATAGAAACACCATTACAATGAGAAGTTGGCTTTTAAAGACACAGGTGCCTTGCTTTGTGAGAAGAAATTCAGAGAATAATGTAGTAATAATTCCCATCATATTCCACAAAGACAAATATGTTATTGAGTACAGCAGTCAAAGAATCAAAACTGACCAGTTTTAAAACCATGAAAATGGCCTTTCTAAGCCCAACTTTTTAAAAAATTTTACTTTTGTTATCTTTGATGACTAGAAACTATATATTTGTTTTAGAAAGTAGATACACAGACTGGGGGGAAAATCTTTTGAATTTTGGTCACTTTGAGCAAAAACCCCTGTAAAATTGTTGATATACTTTTAGACATTTTACACACACACACACACACACACAACTTAATAGAATAATCTAAGTATTTCCTTACCATTTTATATATAGACAAATTTTATTTTATTTTTTACTTTTCTAAAAATCTATTTATTTAGTTAGTTTAATTTGCTATAGATGACAGGAGAATGCATTTTGATTCATAGTACACAAATAGAGCACCGCTTTTCATTGCTCTCGTTGTATATGATGTAGAGTTGCACTACATGGGCAGTCATACTTGTTCCTGGGTAATAATGTTCATCTCATTCCACCATCTTTCCTACCCCCATGCTCCCTCACCTTTCCTCCCTCCTCTTTGCCCATTCAAAGTTCCTCTATTCTCCCCATACCCCCCACCCATTATGGGTCAGCTTATCAGAGAGAAAATTCAGCTTTGGGTTTTTTGAAATTGGCTTACTTCACTTAGCATGATATTCTCCAATTCCATCCTTTTACCTGCAAATGCCGTAATTTTATTCTCTTTTAAAGCTGAATAATATTCCATTGTGTATATATATCACAGTTTCTTTATCCATTCATCTATTTAAGGGCATCTAGATTGTTTCCACAGTTTAGCAATTGTGAATTGTGCTGCTATAAACATTGAAGTGGCTGTGTTACTGCACTGTGCTGTTTTTAATTCTTTAGGGTATAGATCGAGGAGTGAGATAACTGGATCAAAAGGTGGTTCCATTCCAAGTTTGCAAAGGAATCTCCAAACTGCTTTCCAGATTGGTTGCACCAATTTGCAGTCCCACAAACAATGTATGACTGTGCATTTCCCCCCCACACACACATCCTTGCCAACACTTATTGTTGCTTGTATTCTTGATAACTGCCATTCTGACTAGAGTGAGATGAAATCTTAGAGTATTTTTGATTTGCATTTCTCTAATTACTAGAGATGTTGAACTTTTTAAAATATATTTGTTGATTGATTATATTTCTTCTTCTGAGAAGTATCTGTTCAGCTCCATAGCCCATTTATTGATTGGGTTGTTTGTGTTTTGGGTGTTAAGTTTTTTTAGTTCTTTATATATCCTGGAGATTAGTGCTCTATATGATGTGTGTGTGGCAAAAATTTGCTTCAAAATATAGGCTCTCTCTTCACCTCATTGTGTTTCTTTTGTTGAGAAGAACCTTATATTGTTTCTTGATTTTATTTCTTGGGCTTTAGGAGTCTTGTTAAGGAAATTGAGGCCTAATCTGACATGATGAACATTTGAGCCTTTTTTTTTTTTCTATTAAGCATAGGGTCTCTGGTCTAATGCCTAGGTTCTTGATCCACTTTGAGTTGAGTTTTATGCATGGTGAGAGATAGGGGTTTAGTTTCATTTTGCTGCATATGGATTAAGTTTCCCCAACACCATTTGTTTAAGAGGCTATCTTTTCTCCAATGTATGTTTTTGGCGCCTTTGTCTACTATGAGGTAACTGTATTTATGTGGGTTTGTTTCAGTGTCTTCTATTCTGTATCATTGGCATACAAGTTTATTTTGGTGCCAATACCATGCCATTTTTGTTACTATTGCTTTGTAGTATAGTTTAAAGTCTGGTATTGTGATGCCTCCTGCTTCACTCTTCTTGCTAAGGATTGCTTTGGCTATTCTAGGTCTCTTATTTTTCCAAATGAATTTCATGATTACTTTTTCTCTTTCTATAAGGTCTGATATTGGGATTTTATTTGAAATTGCATTAAATGTGTATAGTGCTTTGGAGAGTAGGCCATTTTGACAATATTGATTCTGCCTTTCCAAGAGCATAGGAGATCTTTTCATCTTCTAAGGTCTTCTTCAATTTCTTTCTTTAGTGTTCTGTAGTTTTCACTACAATTAATGCAGAGAAAGTATCATGATGTGGAGGTCTTTTACCTCTCTTGTTAGATTGATTCCCAAGTATTTTATTTATGTATTTATTTATTTTTTGAGGCTATTGTGAATGGGGTAGTTTTCCTAATCTGTCTTTCAGAGGATTCGTCACTAATGTATAGAAATGCATTTGATTTATGGGTATTGATTTTATATCCTGTTACTTTGCTTAATTATTAATTTATTAATTCTAGAAGTTTTATTAATTCTAGAAGTTTTCTGGTGGAGTTTTTTTGGATCCTCCTAGTATAGAATCATGTCATTGGCAAATAATGATAGTTTGAGTTCTTTTGATCCTATTTGTATCTCTTTAATTTCTTTCATCTGTCTAATTGCTCGGGCTAGAGTTTCAAGGATTAAGTTGAATAGAAGTGCTGAAAGAGGGCATCTCTGTCCTGTTCCCAATTTTAAAGGGAATGATTCCAATTTCTCTCCATTTAGGATGATGTTGGCCTTATGTTTAGCATAAGTTGCTTTTACAATGTTAAGGTATATTACTACTATCCACAGTTTTTATAGTGTTTTGAACATGAAAGAGTGCTGTATTTTGTCAAATGCTTTCTCTGCATCAATTGATATAATCATATGATTCTTATCTGTAAGTCTATTGATGTGATGGATTACATTTATTGATTTCCATACGTTGAAATAACCTTTCATCCCTGGAATAAACCCCAATTGATTATGGTGCACAATTTTTTCTAATATGTTTTTGCATGCAATTTGCCAAAATTTTATTGAGAATTTTTGCATCTATGTTCATCAGGGATATTGATCTGAAATTTTCTTTCTTTGATGTGTCTTTGTCTGGTTTTAGTATCAGGATGATACTAGCCTCATAGAATGAGTTTGGAGGGCTTCCCACCTCTTCTATTTCATGGAATATTTTGAGGAGTATTGGTATTAATTCTTCATTGTGGGTCTTATAGAACTTGGCTGAGAATTTGGTTCTGGGATTTTATTGGTTGGTAGGCTTTTGATGGTGTCTTCTATTTCCTTGCTTGAAATTGATCTATTTAAGTTGTGTATGTCCTCCTGGTTCAGATCATATGCCTCTAGAAACTCGTCAGTTTCTTCGAGGTTTTCCATTTTACTGGAGTATATATCTTCAAAATAGTTTCTGATTATCTTCTGTATTTCAATAGTGTCTGTAGTGATTTTTCCTTTCTCATCATGAATATTAGTGATTTGAGTTTTCTCTCTCCTTCTTTTCATTAGGGTGTCTAAGGGTTTGTCAATTTTATTTATTTTTTTAAAGAACCATCTTTTTATTTTGTCAATTTTTTGAATTATTTTTTTGTTTCAATTTTATTGATTTCAGCCCTAATTTTAGGTATTTCATGCCTTCTGCTTTTTTAAAATTTATTTTTTAGTTGGACACAATAGTTTTATTGTGTTTATTTTTATGTGGTGCTGAGGATCAAACCCAGGGCCTCAAAGGTGCTAGGTAAGCGCTCTACCACTGAGCCACAACTCCAGCCCTCTTCTGCTTCTTTTGGTGTTGGTTTATCCTCTTTTTCTAGGACTTTGAGATGTAATGTCAAGTCATTTATTTGTTGACTTTTTGTACTTTTAATGAATGAGCTTAATGCCATGACTGCTATGACATGCAGTTCATATAAGTGATATATTTTTTCCCATCCTTTCACCTTCAGTCTGCGGATGTCTTTTCCTGTGAGATGAGTCTCATGAAGGCAGCGTATTGTTGGGTCTTTTTTTTTTTTAAATTTAAATCCTCTTAGTACTGCTTCAGAGTGTCCCAGAGATTTTGATATGTTGTATCGGCGTTCTCATTTACCTCTAAGAATCTTTTTATATCCTCCTTGATGTCTTCTGTTATCCATGCATCATTCAATAGCATATTATTTAGTCTCCAGGTATTGGAGTAGCTTCTATTTTTTATTTTATCATTGATTTCTAATTTCATTTCATTATGATCTAATAGAATACATGGTAGTATCTCCATTTTTTTGTATTTGCTAAAACTTGCTTTTTGGCATAATATATGATGTGTTTTGGAGAAGGATCCATGTACTACTGAGAAAAAGTATATTTGGCTTTTGATGGATGTAATAGTCTATATTTGACTGTTAATTCTAAATTATTGATTGTTTATTGAGTTCTATAGTTTCTTTGTTTAGTTTTTGTTTGGAAGATCTATCCAGTGGTGAAAGAGGTGTGTTAAAGTCACCCAGTATTATAGTGTTTTGGTCTATTTGATTCTTGAAGTTGAGAAGGGTTTGTTTGATATACATAGATGTCCCATTGTTTGGGACATAGTTTATTTATGATTGTTATGTCTTGTTGATGTACCATTTTCTTGGGTTGTATGAAATGTCCTTCTTTATCCCTTTTCACTAACTTTGGTTGAAGTTCACTTTATCTGATATGAGAATGAAAACCCCTGCTTGTTTACACAGTCCATGTAAGTAAGTGATACTATTTTTTCCATCCTCTCACCTTCAGTCTATGGATGTCTTTTCCTGTGAGTTGAGTCTCTTGAAGGCAGCATATTTTGGGGTCTTTTTTTTAATCCAGTCTGCTAGTCTGTGTCTTTTAATTGATGAGTTTAGGCCATTGACATTCAGGTATATTATTGAGACATGGTTAGTATTCCTGGTAATTGTGGTTTATTTTTGTCTTTTACTTTACTTAGTTTCTCCTTTGATTGGTCTTTCCTTTAGTGTAGTTCCTCTCTTTGCAGATTTTCAGTGTTGTTTTTCATTTCCTCCTCATGAAATATTCTACCAAGAATGTTCTGTAGTTCAGGCTTTCTTGATGTAAACTATTTCAACTTTTGTTTAATATGGAAGGTTTTTATTTTTTCATCAAATCTGAAGCTTAATTTTGCTAGATATAAGATTCTTGGTTGGCATCCATTTTCTTTCAGAGCTTGGTATATACTGTTCCAAGATTGCCTGGCTTTGAGGGTCTGGGTTGAAAACTCTGCTGAGAACTGAATTGGTCTTCCCCTATATATAGTCTGATTCCTCTCTCTTGTGGCCTTTAAAATCCTATTCTTATTCTGTATAATAGGCATATTCATCATAATGTGTCTTGGTGTAGATCTATTGTAATTTTGTACATTTGGTGTCCTATAAGCCTCTTGTATTTGATTTTCCAATTTGTTCTTCATGTTTGGGAAATTTTCCTATATTATTTCATTGATAAGATTGTGTATTCCTTTGATTTGAGGCTTTGTGCCTTCCTCTATCCTAATATATCTATCTTAGATTTGGTCTTTTGATGTTATCCCAAAATTCTTGGATGTTCTGTTCATAGTTTCTTACCATCTTCATTGTGTGGTAAACTTTATTTTCAAGATTGTATATTTTGTCTTGTTGTCTGAGGTCCTATCTTCCAAGTTATCTAGTCTGTTGGTGATGCTTTCTATTGAGTTTCTAATTTAGTTTATTGTTTCCTTCATTTTTAAAGATTTCTGGTTTTTTGTTTGTTTGTTTTTGAAATCTCTATCTCTTTCTTGAAGTAATCTTTTGTTACCTGTATTTGCTCTCATCTCTTTGTTGGTATGATCAATGGTCACCTATATTTGCTCTCTTATCTCTTTGTTGAAGTGATCAATGTTTTGCCTGTATTTGCTCACTTAGATCACTCTTTAATTCCCAGATCATTTTAATTATGTACATTCTGAACTCCTTTAACATTTTATCTATTGTGCTGTTAAAGATTCTATTGTAGTATCTTGGTTTGCTTGAGGCTCTTTCTTCTCTTGTTTTTTCATGTTGTCTATGTGTCTTTCTCTCTTGCAGTACAGATCTAAGGTATTGCAGCTTCTACTCTATAGTCTTGTAGTGTCCCTGCAGGTTACCAATACCTCACCTTTAAGGGGGATATCAATGTTTAAAGCACCCAATGCAACTAATATGCAGCCATTAATCAATTAGTTTCTATCTTGACATTTACAGTTTTGTCGCTATAAGCAGAAATGATGAGTTTGGTTATCTTCTACCATATAGCCAATAGGTTTGCGTAATGGTTTACAGTTTCTAATGGTAGACAGAGGGGATAGGTAGGCTGTGATGTTTATGAGATAGGATGTGAGAATACAGAGGTATTAGATTATAGGACTAGTGAAAGGGTAATCCAAAGAAGTTGGCTGTTAGCAGGAGAAAAAAGAGAGAGAGGCAACCCCATGCAAATCGTCCTGTTACCTCTGCAATAGGATGGTGTCTTTTAGCATACTAGTAAAGATACCTCTGGTACACCCAGGCCCACAGGGACATTGGTGATGATTTACTAAGTCCTGGTTGTTGTCTCTCCATGAAAGCAGCTATGTCCCTAGTTGGTGGAGGCAATAGCATCAAGCCTGTAGGTACCTTGATGTTGGGTTTCCAGGCCCCAGTAAGTGTCCAATGTGGAAGCTGCCCCAGCTAAAGATGGTGGAGGTGGCAGCAGAGGTACCCCAAGATGGTGGTGGAAGTGTCCCAAGATGGCAGTTACCACTTTCAGTGATGGTGCTGGAAGGATGGGCTGTATGATGGTGTTGGGTGGCCTATTGGGTGATGCTACAGTGTGAAATGTGGTGCTTCAGTGGACAGCTGCTTTCTGGCCCTGCCCGATGTCCCACAGTGGAGATTACCACAGGCGGGGGAGGGAGGCTATGGTGCTGGCTACAATATCCCAAAATGGAGGCAGTTTGGATGGAGCCACATGTTGGTGAATGGGGAATCACAGCAGTGCCTCTCTAGGGCAGCAGGGCATGGTGTGGGTTGAACCTCTCTGGGGCAGCAGGCCACATGAGTGTGGGTCGGGCCTCTCTAGGGTGGCAGGCTGTACAGGTGTCCAAGATAGAAGTTTAAAAAGGGAAATAATAAAATATTTGTACATTAAAATTTTTATTTTAACTTAAATATAAAAATGAATTTAAAGAATATAAAAACATATTAATTCACTAATTTAGAAGACATTTTAACTTTTCTTCTTAGGACCAAGGAATTTGTTGTTATTGACAATGGGACCCCTAATTAAAGTTTCATGAAATCATTCCTGGATAAATGACATTCATAATCAATTATTGAAGTGTTTTTTTGTTTGTTTGTTTGTTTTGCAGTACTGAGAACTGAGCCTAGGGGCATTCAACTACTAAAGTATAAGTGTATCAGCATGAAAGTTTTTAAAACATACACACAACTGACTCTTAGAAAGCAAAATATCAGAAATAAATCAAAGTAGCCTACTGGTGTCAAAGACTCAGTGGTCCCTGACTTCAATATCCTTTATAGAAGGAATAGAGTGTCAATTTACCTAATGATTTTGGTTATTTTAGGTGAAGTTAGTTTCTACTAAGCTACCTTCCAGGAAAGTTTTATTGATTTGCCTTCTTAGAAGTAGTTTCTGAGAGTGTTGATCTCCTTCTATGCTAGTTTTCAACTTTAGTGTTCACAAGAATCACTTGGAGGTCTCATTTAAAATGTATATCCTTGACATGTCATCCTAACAGATTCTGATATGGGGTAAGTCCCAGGAATCTGCAAAACATTAAATTTCTTAAGTAAAGTGATCAGTCAAAATATTTGTACCTGAAAAAAATTTTATTATTTGTCCATGGTCTTCTAACAAAATTTGGTCGTAGCAAAATAATCCATATAGATCATTTGTCCTGTTTCTCAAACCTATTATTTCTAGAGAAATGACTCTCAGGGAAAGAATTCTCTTGGCCCAATTTTCTATGATAAAGATTTTGAAAATCTAATATTCACGTTTCCTAAAACAAACAGAAGCCAGATGTTTGAAAAGTCTAAATGCATGTTGACAGTAGGGGTAGATCATTTAAGGCACACCAAGTAGGTTTTTCACAGATTTGGACCAGGATTTGTTAGTAACTCAGATTCTTGAGTATAATATTAAACTATTTCAGAGTGTCAACTCCCTCCTGGGTGTGGTGGTGCACTCATAATCCCAGCTATTCTGGAGGCAGAGTCAGGATGATGAAAATTCAAGGCCAGCCTGGGCAATTTATCAAGACTCTGTCTCAATATAACTCTACACCTCTACAATGGGGTATAGATAGTGGTAAAGTGCCTAAGGCTCAGTCCCCAGTACCACACTCACACACACAAAAAAGAGAGCAACCTCCACTTAGGTTTTACACAAGTTTATTTGCCACGAAACTAAATGTAAATACTCCTCAAATCAGGTAAATGAGGGATTTGTTCTCTAAAGACCATGTTTCTAAAAAGTCAATGAGGTTAAAAACTGCATTTGTAAAAAGTAGCAGGTAATGCCTATTATCCCCTAAACAACAACAAAGACTCATTTTTAGAAAATGAATTAATTTGCTAACCCTTTTACAGGTTCAGGGGCTTAATCCATCTTGACTAAATTGCAGTGTAGATATCCAGTGCCCTAGAGAGGAGAGGAGTGATATTTGTCAGGTTTTCCCACTGTCTTATCAAGGTTGAGGGGATGATACTCACCTACAAAAGAATATGCTTTCTGGAAGGAACATCTTTGAAATTTTCTTGCCATGCTTAGGACCTAGAACATTGAATTGGCATGGAGAGCTAGGGGTGGCCTTTGATGTCAATGAATGTCAGCAAGGAAAAGAATGCTGAGGGGTCAGGGCAGGCTTGAAATCTGAAGAGACTATTTGTGGCCCTAAGAAGTTGAAGTATGGGTCTTGAGGCTTACATCTGTGAGCTAGGCAGAAACTGTTAAACACTCCAGCTTTTAAGTATGGGACAAAATGTAGGTGAGAATCAGTCTGAGATGCACCAGAGCACCACTGAACACCACTGGGGAACAGAGTTGATATCAGAGGTTCTCTTAGTGAAGTTCAACACAGAAAGGAACTCACATTAATTGTTGTTTTCTTATACACATCTTCTCATTTAAATGAAGTTTTTAAAAAATGTTTGAATTAAAAGCCTAAAATAAATAAAATGTAGTAAAAGGCACTAGCTTTGTAGGTTTGCTTTTCCATCTATGGTATGGATTTTTTTTTTTTTTTGTAACAGGTATTGAATCCAGGGGCATGTAATCACTGAACCACATCTCCGGCCCTTTTTATTCTTAATTTTGAGACAGGGTCTCACTAAATTGCTTAGGGTCTTGCTAAATTGCTGAGGCTGGCTTTGAACCTGTGATCTTCCTGCCTCAGCCTCCTGAGCCAGTGGGATTACCATGTGCACCACCACACGCTGCTGGTATGGGATGTTCTAAAGCAGAGAATTGGCCAGCATTAGGTAGTGATATGTATAAGATACTATGTGGGGGCAAGTGCACAGAGTACTGCATACATGGTATACGCTAAGGGCGTCTGAATGGCAAACCACTCCCCCGTGCTAGGCGTGTGAGTGGCAAACTGCTTATCCCATAAGCACAGCCCTGGGCGTGAGGCCACGTGTTGCAGTCCCCGTGCTTGCTCCATGGCCCACTCCTCGATTGATCGATGCAAGAACAGCTAGCAGAAATTTCATTGGTGGCTGCCTGTAATCTGCTTAGCTACTGCCTGAGTGTGTGTGTGTGTGTGTGTGTGTGTGTATATATATAGTAACTGTGCAATAAAATCAGACCTGCTTCCTGCTTGGTCTCCGGAGGTCTTGATTAGTGACTCTGGAGCCACACTCTCTTCTACCCTTTTCCGTGGACTTCCTGCTGGACGAGAGAGAGCCCATGCAATACCACAGTTCTTAGATCATGAATGTCCTAACAAAATGTCTTTAAGTACTCAGCTCTTCTGAGCCTCCCTCACCCATCAGTACTAAAGACTGAGCCAAGGTCTCTCTACCACCGAGGTACATTCCTGCCCTTTCTATCTTATTTTTAGACAAGCTCTCACTAAAATGACCAGGCTGGCCTTGGACTCGGGATCCTCTTGCTTCAGCTTCTCTAGTAACTGGGAATATAGGTGTGTGTCACCATGCCTGGCCCTAAGCCCTTTTGTTACTAGGCCTAAACATTAGTCTACATGGGCTGCAGACTCTCAGCACAAATGATTTCATTTATCCCACCCCGACCCCAAGAAACTTAGACAAATTTTAGCATGGTTTCTGCAACTCAAGGTCTTATCCAGGTATGACTTCCCTCCTTTAACTTGCTACTTGAGAGCATTCAAAGCTGCCAAAAAAGTGTAGTTTGTTTCAGTCAACAGCTGAAGATAGGGAGCCAATTTCCCAGTCTGTGGGAAAGTAGGAGACTAATTTAGATAAATGTCAGCAAACTCAGATGGCCTGATCACATTGACTAACTAACTTCCTACTTTCTTTTTGTAATTTTCCACAACTCTGCTGAACCCCCAAGTTTTCCCCTACCCCAATTCCCTCATTTTCTCTCTGTCCCCTACCCCCCTCTTAAAAATCCTGACAAAGGGGCAGTTTACCCCTGAGCTACACCCCCATACCTTACTAAAAAATTTTATATTTTGAGAGAAGTCTTTGCTAAGTTGCTGAGGCTGAGTTCTAACTTGTGATCCTCTTGCCTCAGCCTCCCAAATTGCTGGAATTATAGGCATGTGCTACTGTGCCCTCATTCTCTCCTTAAAAGATCTGGTCACTTCTACACTTAAAGTGGACTCTTACTACCAGTAGTTACGGAGATAATTAGGTCTTTATTACCTTTAACTAGGGTCTAGCTTTGTTTCTCCTTGAAAATTTTCATAATAAGTTTGTATAGCTCTAAGAGAGAATATTTTCCTCTCTTTTGTGCTAATGACCATACCAGACCTAGCTTTTGTACCTTCACGGATCCATTCAAATCTCTGTGTTTCATGGTTCTTGACTGCTTATGGCAGGAATGCTAGGGACCTGCCTGATCCACCTGGAACCAGTGGACAAGGAAGTACAGGGACATTATGCTATGTGGTGAACATGACCAAAGAAAGGAAACAGGAAGAAACCAGCAGTTAATTGGCCCCCTTTCTTTTTTCCTGGCAGACGATTTCAAGACACAGACGTTCCAGAGAGACTCTATGACACTGAGTAGTCATCTGCCTTATAAAGCTTGGTGGTCATTTTAGTAATGTCTTCTATCCTTCCATGCTTTTACTATTGCTTCCCTGGGATTGTACCCACCTCCCAATATAACAAAATCAATTTACCTATACATTACAGGAAGAGCATGGAGTTAGTGTCCGATGGGGCAAATTTTACCAATGGGAGAGAGTCATGGAAAAAAGCTGACAGGTAAATTACTTGATCTTCAGGTTTTACTTCAGCCTCTCTGGAGATATACCACTTTGCCAAGAAATGTGTTAGACCCCTTTTAAACACGTGGCCAGATCACTAAATATGCAATCTTTTTCTCCTTTCCTGCCTCACTTGCTTTTACACCCCTCACTCTTGATTCCTTGGACCTGAATCTCTGATGAAGAAGTAGCACAAAGTTTGCTTCATGTTCTGTTTTCTTAGAAACATGAGCTAAGAAAATGGCCCTCTTTTTACCCAACTAGGTGGCCACACTTAGGAAGGAAACATAAATGTGTAGGTAAACAGAAGTATGTTTTGAAAGATAGCTTCTCCCCTGTTTCTATGAAAATTAATAAGGTGAAATAACAATCAAATATATTATTATTAACTATAATAATTAATTATTTATAATAATAATTTATAAAATAATCAATAGATTATTATTATTTTGTTGTACTGGGGAATTGAACCCAGAGGTGCTCTACCATTGAGCTACATCCCCAGCCATTTCTCTATTTTATTTTGAGATAGAGTCTCACTAAATTGGTCAGACTGACCCCAGTCTCCTCAATCATGGGGATTACAGGCCTGTGCCACCACACTTGGCAAATAGATTGCTCTAAAAAGTTAACCATAGGGGCTAGGGTGTGGCTCAGTGGTAGAATGCTTGCCTAGCCTGTGTAAGGCACTGGGTTTAACTCTCAGCACCACACAATAAAATAAAGATAATGTGCCTATCTACAACTAAAAAATATTTTTTAAAAAGTTAACCATAGATAGCATTTAAAAGTATTTACACAACAGAAATATAAATTCTATTTTCCTCTGTAGCAACCAACCAGTTATTTTAGTCTATAAATGAATTTACTATTCTTTAATAAAATTGATATTGCATGGATTTTTGAGTAACCATAAAGATTTGATTATTTTTATTTATAATTAAATGTATGTTAACAAGCCAATGTTCACGAGCAGTTCTTTTTAAGGTAGAAAGTATTAAATATTCAAATATCTGCACCAGAATCCAGATATGATTGGCATTCTGACTTGGAATGAAATACTGAGTTTAGTCTTCAAGCTCTGAGGTTCCCAGGATATCTGGTTTAACAAAGCCTTAATTAGTTGACCTTCAAGACACAGGTGAAGGTACTGCTTTTAATTTAATCCCTCCCATTGTTTTTCTTAAGCAGAACTAACCAAACTTATTAAGTAACTTTATTTCTTTGTTCAATAATTATTTTCCATTTCACTATGTTCCATAATATGCTTTGTAGCATAGAGTCTATGGAGGTATACAGTGGTTCCCCCAGGAGGGTGGGTTAAGAAAAGAGGTTGTTATGGGCTCTAAATCAGTCTTGAGGCTGCTTTAACAGAGCATCCTGTGGTTCCAGGAATCCCAAGTGTGATCTAGAAGGAATGGGAGGTACTGAGCTCTGGTAGTCATGTCCCTTAACTTGTGTACCTCATCTTGGAGAGGGGGAATTTGATGAAGAAGGCTAGATAGTTCCCTGGTACCAGAGCTTGGCAGGATCAAGGGAAAAAAAGACTGGTGAAGTTGGATGTAGGTAAGTGGGGGAGGCAGTGGTAATAAGACGAAATTGATGAGCTAAGCCTTGAAGACCATGACAAGGTGTTTTGATTTTTGTTTTATTAGTATGGTTGTTAGCTAGTGAGCCTGCAGTAAAATCTCAAGTGTGAGCTGACTTGGGACCTTGTATGAGATATATTTGTAAAGCCTTAGGACCATAAGACCTTCTACAAGAGGAGCTTGAGATTTCAGCTAGTCTGTGGTGAAACAGAGATCACAGTAGGCTGAAGCATGAAGATGCAGCCAAGGTGACATCACAGCCCCGAGGAGGGAGCTGGTCTTCAGTATCATTCACTAATATATACCTGTGGGCCTGGAGCTAGAAACAGGATCTGTTCCAAATAACCCAAGAAGGGGGAGGTAGAATGCTGCATACTTTGCTTTGGGGCTGACAAGTCTGTCCAAGTATTTTTATTTGTTTGCTTCATGGTTTCTTTGCCTCACTCGCGAACACCCAGAAGTTCTCTGTAGAATTGCCCTTGTACACCTTCATTTGCTCCCTACCTTCTTGTAAACTGAATCCCAGTTTTCCTCATGGACTCTAACTTGGTTGGCTCATCTGACCTTGTGATAACACACAGCAAATATTGACCTCTTGGAATCTAACTCCTACTCTAGCTAAAAAAAACTCTACCTGACAGGAAGGAAAATTTGTTAGGAGCTACTGGATTTAGAGCAAACTGCTTTGTTGCCCTGACAACAAGGCAATGGGTCTACATGACTTTAGTCCCTGGCCCTAGGGAATATGACATTATGGAAGAAAATTTGGAGCTTCCAATGACAAGTTCTTATGGGGTCCACCCAATTAATTGAGGTTGGGATGGAGATATAGACCCCACTTTCACAAATGCTGGGGCTAGCAGCTGCTGTGGGAAGTCAAGCCCATCCCTCTTCACACTTTCAGAGAAATTTAGTGGCAATTCAGCAAAACTTCATATGAAGTGCAGTAGTCATGACAATTTATGAATATCCAGAGCTTTGGCAGAGAATGGGGGAGCCCTGGTGGGGGTAAGTGCATTTCTAACAATTTAAGAGACATAAAAGATGGGCTCTGCTTGAAACACAAACAGCCATTTTTAGAGGGAGTAATGAAGGTACATCCACAAGAACTGATAGGCATTGTTCATCTGCCAGGAGGAAAGGATCATAGTTCTCGAAATTTGTTGGCTACCATGAGGGGAATGAGGGGATATGATGTATGACTGAGCCACAGCTTAAACAGAGGAATATGCAATGATCTGGCTCATGTCACAGTCTTGACCTCCCAATATTAACAAGCTTCTGTACAAGCTAGGAGTGGGGCTAGCAGACAGCCCAGACTGCTCTTTCTTGGGTGGTACCAGAGTGGTGAGTATGTATGTGTGCATGAGTGCCCATGTGCATAACTGCTCCCTTCTGCTATATACTCCATACCAAGCAGAGCCCCTATATCCCTACAAGACATTATTCTTGTTATTGATGCAGAATGCATTATTCATACTCTACTTCCAAAAGTTGCTTGCTTAAAGAATGTCTATTGTGCAAAAAGTATATAATAATGTTAAGGTGTTAAACCCCACATGATGTGAAGTTACACTGGTTGTGTATTCATATATGAACATAAGAAATTTATGTCTGATTAATTCTACTGTCTTTTTCATTCCAATTTTCCCTCCTTTCCCCCCATTTCTCCATGTCCAGTCTGGTGAACCTCCACTTCTCCCTCCCCCACCTATTGTGAGTCAGCATCCACATATCAGAGAGAACATTTAGACTTTGTTTTTTTGGGGGGGGTTGGCTTATTTTACTTAGCATGACAGTTTCCAGTTTCATCCATTTACTGGCAAATACCATAAATTCATTCTTATTTATGGCTGAATAGTATTCCATTGTTTATATGTACCACATTTTCTTTATCTATTTATCTATTGAAGGACACCTAGGTTGGTTCCACAGCTTAGCTATTGTGAATTAAACTGCTATGAACATTGATGCGGCTGCATCATTATGGTATACTGATTTTAAGTCTTCAGATTTTTTTTTTAATTAAACTGGTGATAATATTCAAGAATGCCTTTTTCTAGTAAGTGGACTTTTTCCTACAGAGAAAATCTTTGGGAGTGATTTGCATATAATTATGTGCTATAAAAATGTCCCTGGGAAATCCATGGTAATAGTGGCTAATGTTTGTAGTGGTAGTAAGAATTTCTGTGATTTAGGAGGCAGTCAAGCAGTCAAGAGCTTGGCTCTGAGTGAGATGGTCCTGGATTCAAATATCCTCTCTGACATTTGTAAACTGTGAGACTTAGGCAAGTTCTTTAATCTCTCTGCCTTCATTTACTGATTTGTAAAGGGAATATCAATTTCTTCCTCAAAGGGCTTTAATGAGAATTTAAAACTATATGTAAAGTCCTTGGCACATAGCAAGTACTCAAACACGTGGTTTAGAGGTTTATTAGACTTTGCCACTGTTCTTACTCTTACGAATGATCTTTAAATACTTGCAGGAGATTTCTTACATGAAAAAATGTAAGAAATATAACACAGTCATGTGAAGAAGACTTTCATTTCCAAATCATGAGGTGGTTTATTTCTTTTCAGAAAAACTTGTAAGACTATAGGTATAGCTCTATGGTACAGCATTTGCCTAATAAGCACAAGGTCCTGGGTTTGATTCCTAGAACTGGAAAAAACAAACTGGCAGAAAAACTTGCACTAAAGAAATATTTTCATGTTGACTGCATTGTTTTACAAAAGGTCTACAAAAAGGATAAATATGATTTGTGATTTGGTGGCTAATCTGAATATAAACAACAAGCTACAGTTCAGCTAACAATGGAACCTTTTCAGAATTAACTAGACTTTTTGACTTCACATAGGTGACACAGATCATTTTCTCTTTTGTCTGTCTCTCTCACGTGTGTATGCACACACAAACACAATTATGCCAAAGCAGCCAAAACACAATGTAGTTAATCTGAATGTAAATAAACAACTCTCTGAACTTTGGTAAAGAAATTTATCAGTTATGCTTTAATAGTGTTCATGATCAAAAAGTCCCAAGAAGCTAAAATTAAACTTCTGTCCAACTTTGATTGTTCCCTTAACTTTCTAAGCAAGTGAGATTAAACCTTTGCTTTGACTCAATAGGAATCGATGGATGTGCTTGTCAGTGACCCCAAAATCCTGGCCAAAAGGAAGAGAATATATTTCTTGATCTCCAGAATGATCAAAAGGCAATATGAGAAAGCTCTCAAGCAAAAAGGACACAATATTTCCTTGTCCTGTGAAGCCAATCATCCTAAAAGACATCAATGTATTTTCTTCTCTTATTTGAGAGTTGCACAGACAATTTGCATATCAAAAAGGCAGAATCCCAGTGGCTCATTTACAAAAGTGAGTTATGTGGAAGTCAACATGCATTCTTCATGCTATGCATGGTGGTTAGCTATGTTTAACCCATGGTGCTCTGAAGTAGAGTTCCAATAGAATGAGAGAACCTGGCCACCCAATGAACAGCATTTTTACAGGGAAATTAATTTGGAGGTACAGCTAAAGATGCTAGGAATGGAGAACCGAGGGCTGAGGACTTTCAGAGTTTAGGGGATAAGGAATGGAGCATTGTGAGAAGCTGTGGTTTTTAAACTTGTTCCATTTTGGCAGCTCCTGGTTTGATTTCTTTCCTTGCATCCACTGATTTTACAAGTTGATCCTATTGCTTCACCCTTCACTGTCACATGTTTTCCTTCAGATTAGTGTTTCTGTCTTCTAATTTTGGATTAGAGGATTAGAACAAAAAGTCCCCTGTGTTAGTCAACTTTCTGTTACTGGGACAAAATATCTGAGAAAAACAACTTAGAAGAGAAAAGATTTAGTTTAGCTCATGACTTCAGAGGTTTCAGTCCATGGTTTGTTGGCTCCAAGGCAGTTAAAAAAAATGCCTCTCTTGAGCAGGCGATTAGCAAGGATAGTAGAATGTGATGGACATCATTATCCAAAGTACATGTATAAAGACACGAATTGGATGTCAACAAACTTTATATACAGAGATATAAAAAATTGTGGTATATATGTATAATAAGAATTGTAATACCAAAAAAGTACATGTATAAAGACATGAATTGGCATGAACATACTTTATATATGAAGATATGAAAATTGTGCTCTATATGTGTAATAAGAATTGTAATGTCATGTATTTAAAAAATAAAATCAATTAAATAAAAAAAGATAATAAAAAAAAGAAAGAAAAAGAAAAATCTCTTCCTCACCACTATTGTCTTCTCATATTGCACCACTGGGTCCAGGGCTTTTCTTTGTTGGGAGATTTTTGATTACTGATTCAGCTTTTACTCTTCAGATTTTCTTTGTAACTTGGCAGTTTTTGGTAGTCTTGGTAGTTTTTATGTTTCTAGGAATTTGTCCAATGTCATCTGCTTTCTCCAATTCACTGATATACTCTGGTACAATTATTTATTTCTGTGGAATCTGTGATAATGTCTTCACTTTTGTTCCTGATTTTAGTGGCTCTATCTCTTAGTACATCTAGCTAAAGCTTTGTTAATTTTGTTAATATTTTAAACAATCACTTTGGGTTTTATCAATTTTCTCCCATAAGTTTTGGTATGTTGTGTATTGTTTTCCATTTGTCTCAAAATTTCTATAACTTCTGGTGTAATTTCTTTTTTGATTCTTTGATTATTTAAGAGTATATTGTTTAATTTTCTTAACTTTATGAATTTTTCATTTTTACTTTTGTTATTGATTTCTAATTTCATCCTGTTGTGTGGTCAGAGAAAATACTTTGTGTGATGCCTATATTTTTAAATCTATTGAGACTTCATTTGTGGCCCAACATATAATCTATTCTAGAAATGTGTGATGCATACTTAAGAATGTGTATGCTGGTTGTTGGGTAGAGTGTTCTGTGTATGTCTATTTGATCAAGATGAATTATTGTGTTAAGTCCTCTGTTTCCTCGTGTGTCTTCTACCTAGTTGTTCTAGCCATTATTGAGAGTTAGGTATCAAAGTTTCTAACTATTATTGTAGAACTATCTATTATTGTAGAACTGTTTAGACAGTTCTAGTTAGTCTCTCTTTAATCTTTGTCTCTTGTAAATGTTTTTTATTTGAATTGTATTGTGCCTGATAATAGTATAGACATCCCTGCTCTCCCTTTTCTCTCTTTTTGCAATGGTGGGGTTTGAACCCAGGGCCTCACACATGAAAGTTAAATGCTCTACTACTAAGCTACATCTCCAGAATCGCCCTGCTCTCTTTTGATGGCTACCTGCATGGAATATTATTTTTCATTCTTTAACTCTTCGATCTATTGTGTCTTTGATTTAAAGTGAATCTCTTATAGGAAACATATAGATGGGTCATATATTTTTATCCTTTTTGCCAGTCTCTGTTTTTATTGGAGAATTTAGTCAATTTACATTTAAAGTAATTACTAAATTTAATCTTGGCTAAATTATATTGTGTGTGTATGTATGACTATGTAACAACAAATCCCACTATTATGTACAACAATAATGCATTAATAAAATGTGGAAAAATAAAGTACTTAGAACAACAACAACAACAAAAGTAATCACTGTTAAGAAGGAATCTACTAGTTTAATTTGCTATTTGTTTTCTACATAAATTATAGATTATTTATTTTCTTTTAATTTTTTTAGTGTAGATGGGCCTTTATTTATTTACTTTTATGTGGTGCTGAGGATTAAACTGAGTGCTTTACATGTGCTAGCCAAGTGCTCTACCCTTGAGCTACAATCCCAGCCCATACAATAATACTAGCTTTTATAATTGTCCATGTATTTATCTTTATTGATATCTTTATTTCTTTATATGGCTTTCAGTTGCTACTTAGTATTTTATTTTATCCTGCAGGTCTCCCTTTAGTATTTCTTGCAGGGAAGATATAGTAGTAATGAATTCACTCAGCTTTTTTCTGGGAGTGTCTTTAATTTTCCCCTTATTTTTGAAGCAAATTTTGCTAAACATAGGATTCTATGTTAGGTAGGTTATTCTTTTAGCACTTTGAATATATTGTCTTAGTGCCTTCTGGCTTCCAAAGTTTCTGATAAGAAATCTGTTGATACTTTTATTTGAGGAAAACTTGTATATGATGGGTTGCTTCTTTCTTACTGCTTTCAAGATTATTGCTCTGTCTTTGGTTTTTAAAAGTTTGATTATACACATTATATTCAGTGTGAGTCTCTTTGAGTTCATCTAATATGGTATTTGGGGGCTTCTTGGACATTTATATTCATGTCTTTCCTAAGATGTGTGAATTCTACAGTCATTATTTCAGAAAATATTTTCTCTACTCATTTCTGCCATCCTCCATCTCCTCCTCCTTCTCATGGAATTTCCAAATAGTATATAATGATTGACTTGATGATATCCCATAGGTTCCTTGGGCTCTGTTCACTTTTCTTCTATTTCTCAGACTCAATAATTTTCATTTTTATTCTTCAAATCCATTGATTCTTTTATCTACCTGCTCAAATCTGCCTTTGAAGCTCTCTTTTTCAGTTACTTTTTTTTTTTTTTTGGTGATGATTTGGTATCAGTGTGTTGCCAAGGCTGGGCTCTAACTCATGATTTTCCTGGCTTAACCCATGAATAGCTGGGATTATATCCTGCTCACTTACTGTATTTTTCAGCTCCAGAATGGTTTTGATTTCTTTTTTAGTTTTTTCTCTATTTTTATAGATACTACTATTTTTTGTGTTCATGAACCATGTTCTTCAATTTTCTTCCAATCTCCTTTTAGTTCTGTGAGCATCTTTAAGACCGTTTTAAAGACTTTATCTTTTTTTTTTAGAGAGAGAGAGAGAGAAAGAGAGAGAGAGAGAGAGAGAGAGAGAGAGAGAATTTTTAATATTTATTTTTTAGTTTTCGGCGGACACAACATCTTTGTTTGTGGTGCTGAGGATCGAACCCGGGCCGCACATATGCCAGGTGAGCGCGCTACTGCTTGAGCCACATCCCCAGCCCAAAGGCTTTATCTTTATATCTGCTATTAGTTCTATTTTAGGGCAATTTCTTTGGTTTATTGTCATTCTTTGAATGGGCTATATTTTCCTGTTTCTTTATATGCCTTATGCTCTTTTTTTTTTTTTAAGCTGGAAATTTGGATCTATAATGTAGTAACTTTGGAAATCAGATTCCCTCTCTTCCTTAGGGTTTCTTTCTTTATCTCTCTCCCTACCCCACTCCTCCCCTCCTGTTGTTGTTATTGATTGGATCAGCCTGAGGTGAAAACTTAAGGTCTTTTCAGGACTATCAGAGTCTTCTGTGGGCATGCCCAATCATTTTCTAATTTCTGCCACACATGCAGTTGCTTTTCATTGTACTAGTTTTTAATGTCTGGCTCCCAAAAGGAGAAAAAGAAAACAAAATCAGGGTGGTGATAAAAAGAGCACTGGACATTAAATCCTCTGAAAGTCACTTTTGTCAGAGGAAGAGCTGCTTGCAACAAAGGATGAGGTGCCAGAACATTGATTGCACACCTCTTTGTGTGCGTCTCTGTGATGAGAAGCAGTAGTCAATGTTCAGAGCATAGGTGTTCAATATTTAAAGGTCAGGGTCCCCTTTGTTAACTCTGACTCCCAGAAGCTGTGTGTAAGTTGCTCTAGGAACATATACATAGCTGCATGCCACAGGGTCAGGAAGAGGTAGCTACCACTATGCTATAAATTGAAATTACTGAAATTAACCACAATTTACAGTCCAAGTCCTCCCATGAGAGTTGTGAACCTTCAGTAGATTCTAAAGTTCCAAAATATTTAAATCAGACTGATTCTGTAGGCAAAACTATGTAAATAGGGAGACATATTTGTTGTGCTTCCTATACAACCATATTCTCAAAATCCTCTTTCCATAGTCATTTTTTAAAAAAAAAAATTAATTTTTTTTTTAGAGAGAGAGAGAGAGAGAGAGAGAGAGAGAGAATCTTTTTTTTTTTGTAGATGAACACAACACAATGCCTTTATTTTTATGTGGTGCTGAGAATTGAACCTGGGTCCCGCCCATGCTAAGTGAGCGCTCTACCGCTGAGCCACAATCCCAGCCCTCCATAGTCATTTTGATGTTGTGATCATTCTTTTTTCTTGCATTTGAATTCATGAGCAAGAAATTGAAATTTTGTGGCCCAGATGTAATTGATCCCATTCCTTGCCAGAATCAACATATTGTATCATTGTGTCCTTGATGGGTGAGGCCACCAAACATATTACCTAGCACTATCAGAAGACCTGCACAGTTCTGGGTTAGTGGTCACTGCTTGACTCTTTATGTCATGAGAGTGAAGTATGTGATAATTGTAGTTTCTTTCAAATTTGGAATTCAGCATTTTGATGAATCAGGAAGCAGGAGTAGAGTAGCCCCCCAAAATTGCTGATGAATTTTTCTGGAAGTTATGCTAGCATTATGTTGAGGGGCATATATGATACTAATGAATATGTCCCTTGGTAATCTACCCCATCCTTGCCAGAAGCATAAAGAGTGTCATCTGTGGGAGACAGAACTTTTAACCCTGTGTCTTAGTGCATTCAAGCTGCAATAACAAAAAACTATAAACTTGGTAACTTACAAACAGCAGAAATTTCTCATTGTTCCTGAGGCTAAGAAGCCCAAGTTCAAAGAATAAGATTTATTACTATAGGGTGAGGGCTCACTTCCTGGTTCATAGATAGTGCCTTTCATTATGTTTTCTTTCCTCTCTCAATCATTGTGTTTTCCCATGGTGGAAAGGACAAATAAATTCTCCTTGACATATTTATAAAGGCACAATTCCATTCACGAGAGAGAGCTAATTACCTCCCCAAGGGTCCCACCTCCCAGTATCATCATCCTGGGGGTTAAGATTTCAACATATGAGTTTTGGGGGGATATAAACATTCAAACATAGCACTTTTTCTCTAACTTTTATTCTGACCCTTCACTTATATGGGAAATGGAAGTGCAAGAAAACTGAAAGCGTTGGGGAATTTTGATCAACATCCTTCCTATCAATGGTTCTCAGAGGTTGAGCCAACTTTGTAATGGGCATTTTGGGGTGTGCACACATTCCAGGAACTACTGGAAATTGCATCTTGAAGGGGCTAAGTTAAACTTAAAATACACTGAAGCTAGGTTACAAAATTCAAATAGGGCCAGATAACTAGAGGTGATTGAATTCTGAAAGGAGACAGGGTAGAGAATTGAGGAGAACCAATATGGACGTGAAGGGTAGAAAAGGAAATTTCTAGGAAAGATGGGAAATTTAAAGGAAAAAATTTGAACCAAATCCCACATGTTTGTGGAGGCATTTTATTTGGTGCCCATGGCTGTGGATACAGGTATGCTGAAATATAATAAAGAAGCCAAAGCAAAATGAATCAGCTCCAGTTTCAGTAATTCTACATTCTTATTATCTTGCAAACTCCATCTCTTTCCCATGCAGTGGGTTCCTAACTGGGGAGCTTCTGCCTCTTGAACATTTCTCAATCAATTTCTCTAGTGATCACAGCAATCTATCTAAAACATAAATTTGAAGCACTTTTACTAAAGTGCTTCATTCTTCACCATTTCCTACTGGATTAAATACAAATGTCTGAGGCAGCATACAAACCCATTTACTTATGATTTTGCCCCTGCTTATTTTTCCTATTCACCATTTCTTTTCCCTTTCTAGCTTTGATGACTTACTGGTATTTCCTGTAATATGCCATTTTTATACATTCCTTCATGACTCAGTTCCTCTGGACACTGTCTGGAATGTTCTACTCTTGTCTGTTAGGCAGACTCTCCTAGTTTCTTAAGACTTTCTGCCTCTGTGAAGTATTTACTGACCTACCAAGCCAAAGTTGAACACCCCTTCCTCAGGACTTCCTTTGTCTCTGGTACATAGCTCTATTTTTAGCACCGATTGCAGCTCATTGTAATTTGAAAACTAAGTGTATCTAGAGAGTATGGACTATGTGTAATTACCTACTATGCCTTTAGGGCCTGGCACAGCTCCTCACACATAGTAGGGTCTGAAATTATCTTTGAATATTAAAATGCTCTGAATAAATGAAATATTTTTGCTAAAAAGCAGGAGGAAATAAATTTAAAAAAATCAGGAGGAACTTGTCAACCAGTTAATGTTGTTGATAATCTCTTGGGTCCTATTTTTAAAAAATATTTAGTTTTTATTTGTAGTTGGACACAATATCTTTATTTATTTTTATGTGGTACTGGGGATCGAACCCAGGGCCTTGCCTGTGCTAGGCGAGCACTCTACCACTGAGCCACAACCCAAGCCCTGGGTCCAATATTTGATATCTAAAGTATCTGATATTAATTCATTCATTGATATAACAAGAATTTATTGAGTATCTACTCTAACCCAGGCATATATTAATGTAATGATCAACAAAAATAGATATATGCTTTATTGCTCTCATGCTGGGCACTGTGGTACATTCTTGTAATGCCAGTTACTTAGGAGGCTGAGACAGGAGGATTGTGAATTTGAGCTTATTCTGCACAACACAGTGAAATGTTGTCTCAAAAAAAAGTTGAGAAAACTGTTACAACATTTTTATGAATTATTAAATAAAACAGAGCATATTTTAGTTTCAATCCATGATGTCAGTCTGAGATTGTCTGTAACATACACCTTTCTGAAATATAAGATTAAAGCCTTTGACTATTGAACTGCTTTTGTAACAAGAACTTAGACTTCACTTTTGCCTGAATCTATGCCTCTATTTTGCATCTGTCTCCTTTGTTGAGTCACCTTGGATTCAAGGAACAACAGGTCTGATCAACAGGTCTCATCTTATGATGAGTTGAAACTATCCCCAAGCTAATAGCACCTTTTTTTTTAATCCCTGACAAGGCTGTGTCTGACAAATCCCAAGATAATGATGGGTCAGATCATACTTGATCAAGATCGCCTGCTTTGGCAGCGGGGCAAATCCTCCAGCTATGCAATCCCCAACCTCTGCCCTTGTTTCCCTCTCTATAAAATCTCAAAGTCATTTTCTGTCCCTCAAAGACAGAGCTGAGCATATGGATCTCCTTGTCTTCCTGGTGTAGCTACACTGATTAAAAGTTCTATTTCATTCATTTCACTGTTAACCTTTCTGTTTGGTTTTTGGGGTAGTGACTGGACCTGATTTGTTGACATTCCAGTCAGGCCTCTGGCTTAGGACTCAGGTAACAGTTTTAACTTTTTACTTGCAGTAAGTTTGCCTCTTATTCTCTAGCACATGAAAACATAACAAAATTTTAAAACACAGCATGTAAAATAATTATGCATCTTGTTTTAATTCTAGCAAAAATCTGTTTTCAGAGATCTGTTGGTTGGGACACATCAGTGACTTTACAGTTTACCAAATGCTTTTGCATTTATAACAGTATTTGTTTTCATTGTAGAAAAACCAAAGGAACATAGGGGGAACATTCAATAATCAACAAAACCGGATCACCTTCTTAAGCTAGAGAGATTACCTTTAAGCAATTAGAGGCTATTGAAATGTAACCAAGAAAAGAAAAGTTCTAGGCACTCTGCTAGAGTCAATAAGTCACAAATTTTAGGTAGTATGATTAAAGAAAGTAAAGAAGTTGCCAGGAATTGGCATTTTGAAAATGGAAAAGAAAAAAATACAAACCTAAAAAAATTAATAGCTTTGTGAAAATCAGATATCAGAAAATTTGAACCAACTGAAACAAGGTTCCCACTGACTTGACAACTCTAGGAGGATTGGGTTCTACTTCCTTCTCGGTTAGGGTTAGCTAAAGACAAGGGCAGACTTGTAGTCCAATAGAGTAAGATATATATAATATCCTATATATATATTATACAATCAGTTAGATCCATTCACAGGCATAACAGCCAGTATTACAGGGGACAGGCATTCTTTTAAAAATATTGCTTAAGACAGGGGCTTATCTTTCTTAAATTTGGCTATACTATTTCCCTCCAACCTCTCAACTAGAAGGAATTGCTGCAGAACAGACATACAATTCTCTCCTTTTACGTGACATGCTCCTATGGTAGAGACACGTTACCAATGTTATGCTTTAAAACTTTCACTTTAATATAAAAAGAGATTAAAGAGCACAAGTCAAAGTAAACTTGCAAATTTAGTTTGGTCTAAAATAGTAATCTCCTAAATTAAAGCCAAGTTACTTTGCTGAATCGGGAGCTTTGAAAAAAAATTAAATTTTATAAAACTTACAGTATTAGTGTTAACAATTACTCCACTAACTACTAATTTTTTCTCCTTTCTGGGGGTCTCAGAGAAAATGGAGTTTTCTTTATCATTTTAAAAAAATAAAAGTTGTAGGGCTAGGGATGTAGTTCAGAGGCAAAGCATTTGCACAGCATGCATAATGCCTGGATTTGATCCCCAGCATTGCAAAAAGTAAAATAAAAATTGTAGGCCAGGTGGAGTTTCAAGTTGACTTGAAAGAAAGGAGATAGGAGGAGAAAAAGCACAAATTATTTAATAACTTTTCCCTATACCTACTTCCTAAACAGAAATCTACTTTGGTCTTCTAATAAGACTAGTTTTCCAAGAGACTTTAGGCTTTGGCCAAAGACCCCTCTTGGCATCATTGTGCTATCCATTAAACCCAACCCCAGAAAAGCTAGTATAGAGATATATTTCATCTATAAATTTTAGTGTAAAATAACTAGGTACAAAACTTTGGGTTCTCTATCTAACAGCAGCAAATATCTATGTACAAATGGGCACTTCTTTTCTTAAAACCGGACTCTGTCCATTTCCTGAATTAACTTTACCAGTGTGGTTGGGTTTCTTGTATTTGCTGGGCAGATTTGCAAATGTGATGAGGGAAGGGGGTCCTTGCGTTGGTTTGCTGGCCAGGCAAGGTTAATAAAGGGCTCATTCTGGCTCCACAAAAGGGAGCAGGTGATCTCCAGGCCCTGGTACATTATCATCCTCATTCTCTGGAACCGGGAGCGGATCATCCCCACTCCCTGCTGCAGAAGGAAAGCAGTCACTGCCAAGCTCTCTGCCACCTGCGACTCTGGACTTGATTGTTCCCATTAGACCTTCAAAAGATCTGAAAGTGGCCAACTTCTTCATGTCCCCAAGTTTCCTGCAGATGACAGAGCTCACGGTGGACAGGGCAGCTGATGTCTTTTGTTTCATGTATGCGTTGGAGATCTGAACATCGTGCCAACTCTTGGACAGATTCTGCCTCAGACCCACCAAGGCCGTGAGGCCCAACTTCCTCTTGAGCTCTCCACAGCGCCTCTCTTTGGCTGCCAACACTTGGCGAAGAGTGAAGATTTCCGCCTCTAATTTAATGAGCTCTGATTTGAGCTCCATTTGCTCGGCCTCGGTTAGATCTTCGGGTTCAGAAGTTGGGCGGAGTTCATATGTGCCCACAGAGGTCTGTGCCGTGACATCTGGCGTGGCGAGGGAAAGATCTTCATTCAGGGAGTCCAGGTCCAATTCTTGGTAGAGACAGTCCGATTCTTGGCCCACGGAGAAATAAGTTTGGCGGACAGGGTCAAGTTCTTGGCCTGCCATCTCGGATTCCTGGTCAGCCGGGTGGGGCTCCATTCCTTGGCCGCAGAACTGACAACTCGGCGGGTGGGGTCGAGGTCCCAGCCCGACGCGGAGGTGTGCAGGCCTTGGGCTGGGCCGCTTCCGGACGGCGGGGTTGGAGGTCGCGCGGGCCGCGCCTGGCAGAGGGGTACTTCCGGCCACGGAACCGCACTCACCTCAGGGGCCACCCTTACTAGTGGAGATGCCTGGGCATCATAAGGTCCTTGTGAGGTAGGCGGTGCCGCCATTATTATTGAGAGTAGGGAAATTTACTCTCCTGCTCAGTAAGCGACAAGTCCTGGTGTTCAAGTAGTCTGGCACTTCTTTTTACACCAGTGGTTTTCAGAACCTTCAGAATCGGTTGAACCCTTGTGCTAACAGAAATGTTTGCAAAACTCCAGTATGTAAAGTGAGTAAAGCCCAGAGTCTCAGAGCTTGTCCCCTTTCCTATCTCCCTTTCCTAAATTTTCAAAGGTGAGAAGCTCTCAGTACTACTCATAAAGTGAATTTGTGAAGGTGGTTGCACAGAACTCAATATGAATAACACCATCTCAGTGAAGTATCAGTAGTGCTAGAGACCTGGAAGAGCAGTATTCAGGCTGAATCTGTGAGAGAGTGAGTTTGACCAGTCACAATTGTCTTATATTTGGGGGGAAGAGAGGAAGAATGACAAAAATCTATAATGTACTCCCCGCCCCTGAAATTATGCTTAATAAAAGCAAAGGCTATATTGCACTTTGAGAATTTAGGGGCGAGGGTATGACACATTTGAAAATGGACAGAATGCTGATTTTCAGTACAGCAGTTGCAATTCTTTTTACCCTCTGTATCCACTCACATTTCTGAAAGTCTGTGGACATTCATGATTACGGACTGTGGGAGTTGGTCTGCCTAGTAAAGTAGAACCAGTTAAGTAGGGTCTATTAGAGTGTCAACCAACCATTCTATGGAGTTCTACCCAGAGCTTGTGATTTATACAGTGGAGAAATCATGATATCAATCCAATGAGGGCATATGGTCAGATATCATTTTAGTTCATTGTCCAGTTGTTCATTTCCACGGAATATCTTTGTGCAAGTCTTACTGATTTTGCTGGATATTCTGGTAATTTTTGCCAGCAGGGTCTTGTGAAATATAGTATGATCCTCTGAAAGTTTGAGCAATTTGCCATGTCTGTGTGGCTATATCCAAACAACATTAGCCCTCCTTTGGGTTTAAATTCAGTAACCCTTTTACACAACTCAAGTGTTTATTATTATCTTGCCCTGAAGTGTGTGCTTCCTTACATTAAACAATGAAAATTGTTATTGTTGGAAACATGCACCTGATATGGGATTCATTTACATATGTAAAGAGCTGAAAAGGGATCAAGGGCTCCCTAAAAATCATTTTGTTCCTGAGGATAGATTTTTTTTTCCTCTATTGTCTATAAAAACACTAGTGGTTTCCGGAATACTTCCAGACTCAACTTGAACTCTTCTTTCAAAACTGAAAATGAAGGGTAAAGAAATCCCTGAATTAAGCTAGATAACATGAAATATATGCTGTTCAGAGTTAAGATTCCAAATCACCAGGTCTGAACTTTTACTTGATTTTTCTTCTGTGGATTATTTCCAACCACCAGTCTACCTTCCTCACTCTTCAGTTCAAAATATGAAATCTTTTGTTAAGCTTTGATTCCTTTGACATTGTAATGGCTTTCCCTCATAGGGATACTGAGTGGACCTCTTTCAGAGTCTTGGTTTTCAGATCCTAAATCAAGACATGGCTTCTGGAAGTGGGGCTCCTAGTTGACAATGTTCTGACCTGAGTAAAACTAGATAAATAAGTAGCAAACAAAATGGAACAATCCATTTTGTTGGGCTTATGCCTAACCACATACAAAACAATGCTTTTAATTTTGAAATCATAGATATTTTAAATGAAATTTCATTTAATTTGTAGGGATTCTATCAATTGATTGATCAATCAATCCCTATAAATTATCAAAGGAATAAAAACTTAACAAAGCTTTAGCAGCCCTCCTACTTGTACTTTTTTTTTTTTTTACTTGACACAATACTTTTATTTATTTAGATGGTGCTGAGGACTGAACCCACTGCCTCACACATGCTAGGCAAGTGCTTCACCACTGAGCTACAACCCCAGCCCCCAAAGCTATCCTTTAAAAAAAAAAACAACTTTATTTTATTTCTTTACTTTTATATGGTGATGAGGATCAAACCCAGGACCTCACATGTGCTGGGTAAGTGCTCTACCATTGAGCTACAACTCTAGCACCCCCAAAATATCCTTTTAAGATGTAAAATACCAAACTATCACCCAAGTTTTATAATTTAAAAACTCTAGATCAGATAATGAAATAATCTAGATTACTAGTGTATAGTATCAGACAATGAAATGATCTATAGGAAAGCTTACAAAATTGCTCATCTGAAACTGAAAGTTTTTTTGAGGCTATTTAGGCACTAAACAGCCAGAAAACTTGATTCAGGAACTTATAAAGAAAGAGCTCAAGAATTATTTATAATCCTACAGTGGTTTGCTATCCTTTGTTTCTAGGGAAGACATAATTCATTGGCCTATCTTAAGTACTACAGAATGAACTTTGATTTTCCTCACTAGTAAGGGTGATAGATTTCTACCAGTTCTTTTTAAAATAAAAATAAATGCTATAAAATGATGTTCTTTATATTTAGAAACTTATATTTATTTGTTTTATAAATAAATTCTTAAAAGTTTAATATAAAAATAAAGCTATAGTTTCTTCCAGGTCTGGGTGGTTTGGAAATGGAGGAACTGAGATTATAGTAGCTGATATGGAAGACTGAAAATGATTAGGAACTTTTACCACAGTCACCAGTTCTAACCATTTGATTTTTTTCACTGTAAATGATCAATGTGGAACTTTCTGATTATATTGACTTGTAAAATAATCTCTATTGGTGATTCAGATTGCTTCTAAAGAACTGACAGCTCACTTTGCAGTCTGGTTATTCATAATGCTAGATTTAACTATAGTGAATTCTCAAGGATTTTATTTCTGTTATTACAAAAATACTAGTATGAACATGTTTTTCATTTTAGCTGAACACCAGGGAAAATATTTAAATATTTAATTGAGCTAGAAAATAAGGTGTATAGTTAAAATTCTAATCCAGATTGTTTCAAGAGTGAGAGGAAAAAATTGGTAGTTGGGCTTTTCTTGTGGAAAGTCAGAATATTATATTTGATTTCAATTTGTAAGTTATTTTCACTAGTATTTCCCATCATAGGCCAGCTCCACTGATAGTGTATATAGTGAGTTACCTCCCCATAGATAATCTCCATCACAAACAGGAATGTTGGCTGCAGTTTACAGTTTATTATTTTTCATATTTCAGTGGTTAAGCAGATATTCATGTAGGACCAGGCTGTTTCCTTTTAGCAGCCCTCCTACTTGGACTAATTAGCTTTTTAAAAATGGTTAGGGATACTATGGGATTTTCCTCTCTGAAGTGCAGCTATTACTATCAATATATTAAATTGACATTAGAAAGGCTGGGGCTGTAGCTCAGTGGCAGAGTGCTTGCTTAGCAAGTGCAAGGCCCTAGGTTCAATCCCCAGTACCAGAAAAAAAATGTGCTATGTAGGCTTAAATTGATATTAGAGTTTATTACTTCTTCTCTTTGGTGGTATATACAATATAATTGTGGCAGGGGTTCCAGGGGAAATCAGATTAGGATTTGGAGACTGCTTGCCTCTAAAGAATGTATCCCCTCATTCTGTACCAGTTTTTATGAATCTATCTGTCTGTCTGTCTATCTAAAGGAAGAAGAGGCTTTCAAGGTAGATTTTTTTTTTTTTTCCAGAGAAGAGATTTTCGAGAAGAGGAATGATAGGGGAATGGATGGAGACCAGGAAAAGAAAAATAATCACAGGATTATTTAATCTAGGAACTTGCACAGATTAAAAAAAAATGAGGATTTTTTTTTACTGGAAATATAAAGACTATATATAAAGCATGTATGGAGTAGTGAGAACTTCCTAAATACTACTTTGTCCCAATAAATGGACTTTTTCTCCAGTGCTTGCAGAAATGCTTATGGTTTCAGGAATTCTCTCAAACTGAACCAGAAGTTACCATCTTAATAATGAGGAGATAGGGCAAAGTAGCCCAGGAACTTTGGCTCTTGAGTATGGGCAGACATTAGGGGGAAATTCACAATAAAAGGGAATCATATTCTTTTTTTCCCATTTAGGTGGGGAAATAGGAGGAACAGATCCTCCCTTTCCAGACGTTTTGACCATCATTTTCTTTCACATTAGAAATGGACAGCATTCTGGAAAATAAGTCCTTGGGGCAACAGTGAGGAGTCATCTAAGAGAGGAAAGAGAACAAAACTGACATCTCAGTCAGAAAAGGCTTGGTTAGTTAAATGATGGTGGATATAAAGTTGTCTGTCCCTTAGCCAAGGAAACAAGGGCATGACATGTTTCTTTAGTCATGATCAAGAAGGATGTCTTAAAAGGCATCCTTAAAAAGCAGGGGATGGTGAAATGATAAGATTGCCACTTGCTTTTCATTATTTCCTTACTCCCAACCAATATTCTTCCTGAATTACATGCAACTCCAAAAAGGATATACTATGTTGCTAAGATGTCTGCAGGGGACCCAGTTTTCTTGAAGGAGTGAGTGGTATGTTTCTGTATGTATGACTCTGAGGCAGCAGGAAAATTCATCTGGACGACGTACGGATTTTGAGTACCAAGAAATATAGTTCTTGAACTGGGAGGCAGGGTTATCCTAGGGTAGAATTAGGAGTGGCAGCTGGAGCACTTTCCCTCAGCTGGCTGGGCACCCAGTGGTCAATGGAGAGGACAGAGCAGAAGCATATGGAAGGGTTAGTCCTGAGCATAGAGTACTCTACCAAGTAACTGGGGGAGATTCAGAGTGGGGTGTATGTGCATGTGTGCTGAAGTCCTGAAGTTTAGCATTGAGGGGTTAGAACCAAAAAAATGTGGGGCCCAAGGTAGTTTGATTTATTTGTATCTATGGGCTGCAGAGGCTTGAAGACAATCAGCTTATTAAAAGAGCCCCCTCTCTCTTTTTAAAGGTTATGATTGTTGTGGTGAATTTGCTGCAGTGTAAAAAACCTATGGATTCCACTCTCTAAAAAGCTTAGCTATTCTTGTCTTAAAATTGTCATGCCTGCTATGGCAACAGCATAATAATTACTTTATTTCCTCAATCCTGAGACACAATGAATTGTAAGACACATCTTCATTTTAATAGGAGTTTCTAGGAAGAAAAACCTACTACATTAAATTATACATTGATTTGAAGATGCAGTCCCACATTTAGAAACATTAAAATGCCACAAAATCTGCATATTAGAATTGGAGAAATACAGTAGAAATGCAGCAAGCTTCAGATATTAATGGATTTGCTTGATTCTTCTACTGGAATTTAGAATGCACTGGTTCTTCTTCCCTTTCTAAGAGAAGAAGACAAGATGAAAATTAGCATTATTTAATATAGCATTATTTAATAATATATTATAATAAAATAATGGGTTGGGGTTGTAGCTCAGTGGTAGAGCACTTGCCTAGCATATGTGAAACATGGTTCAATCTCAGCACCACTTATAAATAAATTAATAAAATAAAGGTCTATACACAATTTAAAAATATATTAAAAAATAACAATAATAGAAATATTTAGTATTTGTTAATTGCTTGTTATGTCCTAGGAATTGTTCTAAGTGGTTTCACATGTTGTTTTATTTGATCTCCAATAATATTCTTGAGAGACATAGGAAAAGGAATATCAGGATGTGAATCTTATATAAATTGAATCATACCTTAGGAATTTTTCTGTTGATTTGCCCATTGCATTTAAGATTTATCCAGCTGGTTGTGGTGGTACACACCTGTAATCTCAACCACCTGGGAGACTGGTGCAGGAGGATTGCAAATTTGAAGCTAGTTTCAGCAATTTAGCAAGATCTTGTCTTAAAACAAAAAGGGCTGGGAATGTAGCTCAGCGATGGAGTACCCCTGGGTTCAATCCTCAGTTCTGAAAAGAAAAGATTCATCCCTATCGATAGTGTTGCTATAGTTTATTCATTTTCTCCTCTGTATTGTATTCCACAATATGTATAAACCACAACATTTTTATGCATTTTATCATCAATGGAAGTTTACTGTGACACTGATGACTCCAAGGACAGTTTTTCTTATGTACCTTACTATTTTCAGGTCTAATTCCTATATCTATATTTGATGTTTTTTGCATAAGTGACTTTCTGTTTGTTCACACTAGATTTCCCCTTCCTGAAATATATCTAGAACCATGTTCAAGGTATTACTTCTTTAGCCTCATTTCCCACCATTTACTGTATGCTGTACTTCTGGCATACTAAAGTACTGCACTGTTGAAAAATGCAAGTTCACCATGCTGTCTGGGCTCTAAGCCTTTGGTCATGAACTGTCTGTCTGGAAAGCTCATTTCTTATCTAACTTTTCTCCACCTTAAGGTGTCTCCTGTGTAGAGAAGTCTTCTACCATAACATTCTAGTTTGGGGTTTTTCCTTAATCTAACATAAGGGTGCTTCCTGCTATCATTTCAGGGTTTAGTCAAAATTGGCTTCCCAAGGTGCCAAATAAAAAAGGGAATAAATCCCATAGTTGCACTTGGTACCTGGAAAGACTGAATAAAAAGCCTGTTTTGTATAGTTGTAATGAATAGGAAACATGGAAATACTACTTAGTTTGGTATTGTAAATGCCCAACTTTTAAAATTCCATTAGGTTAGGATTAGAGTAAAAGTTACATTGTTGTTGATTGGAGAGAGGAAGAGGGCCAAGGAGAGAGAGATGGACAAATTACATTTTATTTTAATTTCTCTTCAGGACTTTTGTCTAGATTCCAAAGAATTTTCTCCACAAGTAACAACAACAACAAAAAAACCCTCACTTTTTTTTTTTTTTTTTTTTGCCAGGAGTTAGTTCTCTGGCATGGGAAAGAAAATCCGTCATTTGGTTCCTTCCTTGTGTTTATTTCATGCTGGCTGCTTATTTATTAGATATCTCACCAAGAAATACCTCAATGGATAGGTGGAGATGGGAAGTAAAAATCAAATCGGAATTGGTTGGTTACATGCTTTTTCTAAAATAAGCTTTTTACTTTAGAATAGTTTTAGGTTTACATAAACTTTGAAAGTGCAAAGTTCCTATATCATCTCTCTTAATTAACATCTTAAATTAGCATGGTACATTTGTCACAGCTAAGGAACCAACATTAGTATATACTATTAACTGAACTCTACAATATGAATTTGACTAGATATTCCCTCATGTTTTTTTTATTCCAGGATCCCATCCACTATAACACATTACATTTGGTCTTAGTTTTCTTAGTCTATGACAGTATTTCAGATTTCCTTTGAAGACCTAGGAAATTTTGAGGAGTGCTGGTGAAATATTTTATAAAATGTCTATTAATTTGAGGTTGTTTCATGAGTATACTGGGGTTCTGGGTTTTAGAGAAATTGATCACAGATGGGGTATCATTCTCATTACATTATATTAAATTATATCAAGGTTACATGCTAAATGAGCATGATTTGGCATTGAATTTACATAATTATTAAAATCCTAGTGGTAAGAGCATAGATTTTGGAGTCAGAAGACTGAATTCAAATAGTATCTCTGTCATTTATAAGCTGTGTGATTTGGAAAAGTCACTCAGTGTATTTCTTAGTTTCCTCATCTGTGAGAGTAATAATAATAAATACTTCATTAAATTATTAAATGCAGGTAAAACACTTAGAGTGGTGCCTGGAAAATAGGAAGCAGGATATATATTTTGACTATTACTAATGTTATTGACCATCATTAGATTTTTTTTATTTCTGTGTATATTTCCTTGGCTCTCTTTACCTCAGGCAATTAAACTGTTCATGTTTAGTGATGAAAATTATTTATATTATAAATAAGTTGGGGTTTAAACTTTGGATCTGAGAAGATGTTGGCTTTTTTTCCCTGGAATTCTCAATTTTACCTAAAATGTTGTAGTTTTCCTTATAATTTGTATAGTCTGCCAATGGGAATTCTTCTGTAGAATACTTATGTGGGCATTTTCTTTATCACTTTGTATAGCTCGGATATGAAACTTGTATTCTATTTACTTATAGTTGTCACGTTCTCTTCAGAATACTGGCTCTTTTAGCCATTGAGCCACTATATGCCTTGGTTCCTCATGACATTCGTGCAACTGTGAATAGTATCTATGAGAAAGAGTTATTCCTGCTTTCTTCCCTTTGACCTATGCAGAAGAATCCCATGGTGTTTCCTCATTTATTACTATGTGAAATAAAAATTTAATATTGTTCATTGCATACTTAATGGTTGATACTAACCCCTCTGAAAGGGGAAGACAATTGCATTTGAAAATCTGTATGTCAGTTTTCTGATGCATTTTCTAGTTTTCTACTTACAATTCTAACTGATACTGTTGAATGATTCTGAATATGAAAATATCTTCTTTTTCTATTGGGATTTGTGAAAATTTGACTAGAAACTTTGCAAATGTTTTATGCAAACCCAAATATACATATCTTAAAATGGTTTAAAGCTTGCTTTATTTTTTCATGGAAATGGTATTACCTAGGCTATTAGTATTATTTTTTTTTAAGATTTCAATTGTTAGAAAGCTTTGAATAATGTTACTATTAGTATTCTTTTTGTTTGTTCACCTCTTGGTAGTTTTGCCAGTAGAATAGAAGCATTTGCAGAGACTATGTGTTGTGTATAGATGTGTGCATGTGTGTCCAAATGGGCATGCTTATTTGTTGCATCAACAAAGAGAATGTCTATGTTTACCTTTGGCAGAAGAAGCAACATTTATTGAATAGTTAACTGTGATCCACATATAGTTTTTAAGATTTGTTCTAATTAGTTATACAGGACATTAGAATGCATTTTGAAACACATCATACATAAATAGAGTATAACTTCTCATTCTTCTGGTTTTACATGATGTAGAATGATACTGGTTGTGAAATCATATGCATACATAGGGTAATAAGTGCCATTCATTCTGCTGTACTTCTTATCCCCATACTCCTTCTCCTCCCTTCACTCTCCTTTGCCCAATCCAAAGTACCTCTATTCTTCCTCCCGCTGTTGCATTGTGAACTAAAGCATCCACATATCAGAGAAAACATTTGGCCTTTAGTTTTTTTTGGATTGGCTTATTTTGCTTAGCGTAATATTCTCCATCTCTGTCAAATTACTGGCAAATGCCATAATTTAATTATTTAAGGCTGAGTAATATTCTATTGTGTCTATATACCACACTTTCTTTATCCATTCATCTGTTGAAGGGCATGTAGTTGGTTCCATAGTTTGGCTGTTGTATAGTATCAGTATACCATGTCACCAAGGTCTGCTGATTTCAAGCCCTTTGGGTATAAATCTAGAGTAGGATAGCTGGGTCAAATGATGTTTCCATTCCAAGTTTTCTGAGCAATCTTCATACTGCTTTCCATAATGGTTTCACCAATTTTCAGTTCCACCAGCAGTGTATGAGTGTAACTTTTCCCCCACAATCTTGTGCCATCATTTTTTGTTGCTTGTATTCTTTTTTAAAAAATATCTTTATTTTTTTAACTTATTTGTTTTTCTATGGTGCTGAGGATCAAACCCAGGGCCTCATGTGTGTGAGGCAAGTGCTCTACCACTGAGCCACAACTCCAGCCCGTTGCTTGTATTCTTGATAATTGCCATTCTGACTGGAGTGAGATGAAATCTTAAGAGTAGTTTTGATTTGCATTTCTCAAATTGCTAGAGATGTTGAACACTTTTTCATGTATTTGTTGATCAATTGTATTTCTTCTGTGAAGTGTCTGTTCAGTTCCTTAGCCCATTCATTAATTGGTTTATTTGTTTTTTTAGTGTTTAGTTTTTTATATATTCTGGAGATTAATGCTCTATCTGAGATGCATATGGTAAAGATTTTCTCCCATTTTGTAGTATCTCTTTACACATTATGGTTTCCTTTCCTGAGAAGAAACTTTTCCGTTTGAATCCATCCCATTTATTCTTTTAAAAAAATTTAGTTAAATTTGTTGTATATGACAGCAGAATGCATTACAATTCATATTACATAGTGAGCACAATTTTTCATATCTCTGGTTGTATATAAAGTATATTCATACCATTCGTGTCTTTATACATGTACTTAGGGTAATGATGTCCATCTCATGCTACCATCTTTTTTTTTACACAACTGCCTCTCTCCTTTGCTTTCCCTCCCCTTTGCTCTATCTAGAGTTTGTCTAATCTTTCCATGCTCCCTCTCCCAACCCCACTATGAATCAGCTTCTTATATCAGAGAAAATATTTGGCATTTGGTTTTTGGGGATTGGTTAACTTCACTTAGCATTATATTCTCCAACTCCATTCCATTTACCTGCAAATGCCATGATTTTATTCTCTTTTATTGCTGAGCAATATTCCATTGTGTACAAATACCACATTATCTTTATCCACTCATCTACTGAAGGGTGTCTAGGTTAGTTCCACAGTTTACCTATTATGAATTGTACTGCAATAAACATTGATGAGGCTGTGTTCATATAGTATGCTGTTTTTAAGTCCTTTGGGTATAGACTGAAGAGAGGGATAGCTGGGTCAAATGGTGGTTCCATACCCAATTTTCCAAGGAATCTCCATACTGCTTTCCATATTGGCTACACCAATTTGTAGTCCCATTGGCAATGTATGAGTGTACCTTTTTCCCCACATCTTCCCCAACACTTCTTGTTGTTTGTACTCATAATAACTGCCATTCTGACTGGAGTGAGATGAAATCTTAGGAGTAGTTTTGATTTGCATTTCTCTAATTGTTAGAGATGTTGAACATTTTTTTATATCTTTGTTGATTGATTGTATATCACCTTCTGAGAAGTGTCTGTTCAGGTCCTTGGCCCATTTATTGATTTTTTTTTTAGTGTTTATCTTTTTGAGTTCTTTATATATTCTAGAGATTAGTACTCTGATACGTGATTTGCTCCCAAGATGTAGGCTCTCTATTCACCTCACTGATTGTTTCTTTTGCTGAGAAGAAGCTTTTTAGTTTGAATCCATCCCATTTATTAATTCTTCATTTTAATTCTTGTGCTATGTATAGGAGTCTTATTAAAGAAGTTGTGGCCTAAACCGACATGATGGAGATTAAGGCCTACTTTTTCTTCGATTAGACTGGTTGTTTTCTTCTATTCTCTGGTTGTATTCTTAAGTCCTTGATCCATTTTGAGTTGAGTTTGTGCATGGTGAGAGATAGGGGTTTAATTTCATTTTGTTGCATATGGATTCCAGTTTTCCCAGCACCATTTGTTGAAGAGATTGTCTTTTCTTCAATGTATGTTTTTGGTGCCTTTGTCTAATATAAGATAATTGTAGTTTTGTGGGTTAGTCTCTGTGTCCTCTATCCTCTATTCTGTACCATTGGTCTACCAGTCTGTTTTGGTGCCAGTACCATGCTGGTTTTGTTACTATTGCTCTGTAGTATAGTTTAAGGTCTGGTATAGTGATGCCACCTGCTTCACTCTTCCTGATAAGGACTGCTTTAGCTATTCAGGGTCTCTTATTTTTCCAGATGAATTTCATGATTGCTTTTTCTATTTCTATGAGGAATGTCATTGGAATTTTGATCAGAATTGCATTAAATCCGTATAGTGCTTTTGGTAGTATGGTCATTTTGATAATAATAATTCTGCCTATCCAAGAGCAAGTAAGATCTTTCCATCTTCTAAGGTCTTCTTTGACTTCTTTCTTTAGGGTTCTGTAATTTTCATTATATAAATATTTCACCTCTTTCATTAAGTTGATTCCCAAGGGTTTTGTTTTGGTTTGGTTTGGTTTGGAGGCTATTGTAAATGGGGTAGTTTTCCTTTTCTGAGGATTTGTCACTGATGTATGGAAATGCCTTTGATTTATGGGTGTTGATTTTATATCCTGCTGCTTTGCTAAATTCATTTACTAGTTCTAGAAGTTTTCTGGTGGAACTTTTAGAGTCTTCCATGTATTGAATCAGATCATCAGCAAATAGTGCCAATTTGAGTTCTTCTTTTCCTATGTGTATCCCTTTAATTTCTTTCATCTGTCTAATTGCTGTGGCCATTGTTTCAAGAACTATGTTAAATAGAAGTGGTAAAAGAAGGCATCCCTGCCTTGTTCCAGTTTTTAGAGGGAATGCCTTCAATTTTTCTCCATTTAGAATGATGTTGGCCTGGGGCTTAGCATAGATAGCCTTTATGATGTTGAGATATGTTCCTGTTATCCCTAGTTTTTCTGGTGCTGTATTTTGTCGAATGCTTTTTCTGCATCTATTGAGATGATCATATGATTCTTATCTTTAAGTCTATTGATGTGATGAGTTACATTTATTGATTTCCATATGTTGAACCAACCTTGCATCCCCAGGATGAAACCCACTTGATCATGGTGCACTATCTTTTTGATGTGTTTTTGTCTTCAAATTGCCAGAAATGTTGAGAATTTTTGCATCTGTGTTCATTAGAGATATTGGTCTGAAGTTTTCTTTCTTTTATGTGTCTTTGCCTGGTTTTGGAATCAGGTGATATTGGCCTCATAGAATGAGTTTTGAAGTGCTCCTTTTTTTTCTATTTCCTGAAACAAATTGAAGAGTATTGGTATTAGTTCTTCTTTAAAGATCTTGTAGAACTTGGCTTTGTATCCATCTGGGCCTGGGCTTTTTTCAGTTGGTTGGCTTCTGATGGAGTCTTCTATTCATCGCTTGAAGTTAATCTGTTTAAATTGTGTGTATCATCCTGATTCAATTTGGGAAAATTATATGACCCTAGAAGTTTGTTGATGCCTTCGATATTTTCTATTTTATTGGTGTACAAGTTTTCAAAATAATTTCTAATAATCTTCTGTATTTATGTAGTATCTGTTGTGATATTTCCCTTTCATCATGTATGTTAGTAATTTGAGTTTTCTTTCTTTTTCTCTTCATTAGCATGGCTAAGGGTTTGTCAATTTTATTTTATTTTTTTCAGTGAACCCACTTTTTATTTTGTCAGTTGTTTTAATTGTGTTTTTAAATTCAATTTCATTGATTTCAGCTATTTCCTGTCTTCTGCTTTTAATGTTAATTTGTTCTTCTTTTTCTAGGGCTTTGAGATGTAATGTGAGGTCATTTACTCATTGACTTTCTATTCTTTTAATGAATCAGCTTACAGCAATGAACTTTCCTCTTAGCACTGCCTTCATAGTGTCCCAGAGATTTTGATATGTTGTCTGGGTGTTCTCATTTACCTCTAAATATTTATTTCATCCTTGATTTCTTCTGCTATCCATTTATCATTCAATAGCATATTATTTAGTCTCCATGTGTTGGAGTAGCTTCTCTTTTTTATTTTGTCATTGATTTCAAATTTCATTCCATTATGATCTGATAGAATGCAGAGTAATAACTTTATTTTTGTATTTGCTAAAAGTTGCTTTGTGGCATAAGATATGGTCTATTTTAGATCTGTGTGCTGCTGAGTACAAAATATATTTGCTTGTTGATGGATAACTATGTTAAGTCCAAATTATTGATTGTATTTTATTCTAGTTTCTTTGTTTAGTTTTGTTGGGGATCTATCCAGTAATGAAAGAGGTGTGTTAATGTCACCCAGTATTATTGTGTTATGGACTCTGATTCTTGAAATTGAGAAGGGTTCATTTGATGTATATAGATGTTCCATTGTTTGGGGCATAGATATTATGATTGTTATGTCTTGTTGATATATAATTCCCTTAAACAGTATGAAATGTCCTTTTTTATTCCTCTGACTAGCTTTGGCTTGATGTCACCTAGTCCCCTTTATCCCATATGAGGATGGAAACCCCTGCTTGTTTATTTGGTCCATGTGAGTGATATGTTTTTTCCCATTCTTTCACTTTCAGTCTGTGGGTGTCTTTGCCTATGAGCTGAGGCTCTTGGAGACAGTATATTGTTGGATCATGTTTTTAATCCAATCTTCCAGTCTATTTCTTTTGATTGATGAGTTTAGGCCATTAACATTCAGGGTTATTATTGAGATATGATTTGTATTCCTGTTTATTTTGGTTTATTTCTGGTTCTTAATTTGACTTAGTTTCTCCTTTGATTATCTTTTCCTTTAGTGTATTTTCTCCCTTTGCTGGTTTTCACTTTTTTTTTTTCATTTCCTCCTCATGGAATATTTGGCTGAGAATGTTCTGTATTAAAGACTTTCTAGTTGTGAACTCTTTTATTTTTTATTTTTTTAATTTTTTATTGTTGGTTATTCAAAACATTACGTAGTTCTTGATATATCATATTTCACCCTTTGATTCAAGTGGGTTATGAGCTCCCATTTTTACCCCATATACAGATTGCAGAATCACATCAGTTACCCATCCATTGATTTACATATTGCCATACTAGTGTCTGTTGTGTTCTGCTGCCTTTCCTATCCTCTACTATCATGAACTCTTTTAACTTTTGTTTATCATGAGAGGTTTTTATTTCATCTTCAAATCTGAAGCTTAATTTTGCTGGATATAAAATTCTTGGTTGGCATCCATTTTCTTTCAGTGCTCAGTATATGTTGTTCCAGGACCTCCTAGCTTTGATGTCTGGGTTGATAAATCAGCTGAGATCTGAATTGATTTCCCTCATGTGTAATTTCTTTCTCTCATAGCCTTTATAACTCTATCTTTATTCTGTATGCTAGGCATTTTCATTATAATGTGCCTTGGTGTAGTGTGTTGTAATTTTGTACATTTGGGGTCCTATAAGCCACTTGTATTTGATTTTCCATTTTATTTTTCAGGTTTGGGAAATTTTTCAATCTTATTTCATTGAAAAGATTGTGCATTCTTTTGGTTTATATCTTTGCACCTTCCTCTATCCTGATAAATTTTAAATTTGGTATTTTCATGTTATCCCATAATTCTTGGAAGTTGTGTTCATGGTTTCTTACCATTTTCTCTGTGTGATCAACTTTATTTTCAAGATTTTACATATTTTGTCTTTGTTGTCTGAAGTTCTGTCTTCCAAGTGTCTGTTGGTGGTACTTTCCATTGAATTTTTAATTTGGTTTATTGTTTCCTTCATTTTGAGGATTTCTACTTGATTTCTTTTCATAATCTCTATCTCTTTTTTAAATTTTTTTAAAAAATATTTATTTTTTAGTTTTAGGTGAACACATATCTTTATTTTACATTTATGCAGTGCTGAGGATCGAACCCAGTGCCTCATGCATGGTAGGCGAGCACTGTACCACTGAACCACAATCCCAGCCCCTCTCTTTATTGAAGTGATCTTTTACCTCCTGAAATTTATTTACAGTTTCACTCCTTACATCCTCCTTTATGTCACAGATCAGTTTAACTCTGTATGTTCTGAACATTTCTTCTACCATGTTGTGAATGGATTCTCTTACTGGAGCATCTTGGTTTGTTTGGGGCACTTCGTTCCCTTGTTTTATCATGTTGTTTGTGTGTTTTCCCATCTAGCAGTATGGATCTGAGGTAGTACAGTTTCCATCTTGTAGACTTATAGTGTCCCTGAAGGTTTCCAGTACCTCACTTTTAAGGGGGAGATCAATGTTAACAGCACCTAATGCAAACAATATACAGCCTTAAACCAAATAGCTCCTATTAAGAGGTCAGGTATTTTTCTCCCAGGTGGTCCTGAGGTCTGAGTGCCTGTCACAGAGAGCTGTTTTATATTGGGCAGATCAGGACCTAGTGCTGAGGGCTATGGGGTGGCCACATAGCTGTGAGTGCTGGGCCAGGTTGGTGGCTAGGGAGGGGTTGGGAGATTGGGACTGGGGAGCAGGAGGGCCCTGTTGGGTGCTGGACTGGTGCTAGACCTTGCTGGACCAAGGGATTGGTGGATGCCGGACTGGGTAGGGAGTTGGGGACCAATCTGGTGCTGGATCACAGTGAGTGCTGGCCCTAGGGGTCCTGGGAACCCAGTGGGTGCCAGACCGACTGGCTTTGTGAACCAAGAGCAAGATGCGCTCACACACTCTTCCAACCCTCCAACCCACTATAGCCAGCCTTGTCTGTCCCTGTGTACTCCAGGACTCGCAGAGCTGGAGAGAACCTGGCTCCCGCCTCTACAGCAAGATGGTGTCTATTAGCACACCCAGCAGGAAGACCTCAGGTGTAACCCAATCTGTAGGCACCTCAATAATGGACTACCAGGCCCTGGCTGGTGTCCCCAGATGGAAGCCTGTCCTAAGATGGCCACAATGGTGGAAAACCTGTAGGCACCTTGATATTGGGCTTCCAGGGCCCTGGTGTGTGTCCCAAGTTGGAGCTGGCCACATTTGGAGATGGGGCATCCATTGCAGGCAGCTTGGTGGCCCATGTACTCTTTTAAGCATGTTACAGCCAGTAGGCCCAGGTCCACTCTCCACCTGAAGGGCAGACACCAGCTGGAGCCTACCTAGCATCTAGCACAGGACCATCACTTCTGACCAGCAGACTACTGTGGGAGCCCAGGCACAGCCCAGAGGGCAACACCAGCCTGTGTGGGGCCCAGGCTCACAGTAAGCCTGGGTCCATCCCTCCACTGGCAGGGCAGACACCCGCAAGAGCCTAGCCTCTGGCATAGGACCGCCCCTTCCAACTAGCAGACTACTGCGGGAGGTCAAGCCCTGCGGCCCAGATCTACCCACACCAGCCTGTGTAGGACCCAGGCTCACAGTAGGCCCAGGACCACCCCTCCACTGGTGGGGCAGACACCTGCCAGAGCCTAACCTCTGGCACAGGACCGTCTCTTCTGACCAGCAGACTAGACGGGGAGCCAAAGCCTGGCCCAGATCCGTCCACACCAACTTGCGCAGGACCCAGGTCCAGGGTAGGTCTGAGTTTGCCCCTGCCCCCTACCTAGGAGCCTAAGCCTAACCTACTTCCATCTTGGGTCACTGCAGTCATCACCATAGCCTTCCCCACGCAGTAGCCCCTAAGTTTTTAACAGCAGACAGAACCTAGAAGCAGCTGCATCTTAGAGCAGGCATCCTAAAGGGAGTGAAAGGCCCACCTTTTCAACCTTTCATCTCTGTAAGACATTGCTTCCATCTTGGGGCACCTTAACTATTATCTCAAGTTACCTTGGCTATTGCTACCACCACCTTTAGATGCAGTAGCATACATTAAGGGACACCAGCAGGGTCTGGAAGCCCAACATCAAGGCGAGGTACAGACAATCTGCACAGGTGCTACAAGAATGTAGGGAAGAAACTGTAATATCTCAGATCCACACTGTAAGAAAGGAAGACACACAGACATCATGAAAAACCAAGGAGGAAAGTGCCCAAACAAACCAGGACACTATAATAACAGAACCCATGGACAGTGAAGTTGATGAAATTTCAGAGAAGGAATTCAGAAGGTTCATAATTAAAATGATCTGTGAATTAAAGAATGACCTAAATGAACAAATACAGGCAAAAAATGATCACTCCAATAAATAGATAAGAGAGCAAATATGGGTAGCAAAAGTTTACTTCAAGAGAGAGATAGAGACTCTAAAAAAAAAGTCAGAAATCCTTGAAATGAAGGATACAATAAGTCAAATAAAAAACTCAATAGAAAACATAAACAACAGACTAGATCACTTGGAAGAAAGAATCGAACCTCAGACATTGAAGATATTTTACAAATTTATTGTAAAATAAAGTTGATCACCCAGTGAAGATAGAAAGAAACCATGAACAGAACATCCAAGAATTCTGGGACAGAATCAAAAGACCAAATCTAAGAGGAAGAGGAAGGCACAGAATTTCAAACCAAAGAAATACACAATCTCTTCAATGAGATATTATCAGAAAATTTCCCAAACATGAACGAATTGGAAAACCAAGTACAAGAGGTTTACAGGAAACTAAATGTACAAAATTACAACAGACCTACACCCAGGCACATTAATAATGAAAACGCCTAGCAATACAGAATAAGGATAGAATCTTAAAAGCCGCAAGAGAGAGGAATCAGATCACATATAGGGGGAGACCAATTCATATGTCAGCATGTTTTTCAACACCAACCCTCAAAGCTAGGAGATGGTGGAACAACACATACCGAGCTCTGAAAGAAAATGTATTCCAACTAAGAATCTTATATCCAGCAAAACTAAGCTTTAGATTTGATGATAAAATAAAAACCTTCCATGATAAACAAAAGTTAAAAGAATTTACAACTAGAAAGCCGGCACCACAGAATATCCTTAGCAAAATATTCCAAGAAGAGGAAATGAAAAACAATGATGAAAATCAGAAGATGGAGGGATTACACTAAAGGAAGATCTAACCAGAAGATTAACCAAGTCACGTCAAATAACAAAAATGGCTGGGAATACAAATCATGTCTTAATAATAACCCTGAATGTTAATGGCCTAAACTCATAATTAAAAGACATAGACTAGCAGATTGGCTCAAAAAAAAAAAAAGACCCAACAATATGCTGCCTCCAAGAGACTCATATCATAGAAAAAGACATTCACAGACTGAAGGTGAAGGATTGGGAAAAATAATATCACTCACATGGACTGTGTAAGCAAGAAAGGAGTTTCTATCCTCATATCAAATAAAGCAGACTTCAAGCTAAAGTCAATCAAAAAGGATAAAGAAGGACACTACATACTGCTCAAGGGAACCATACACCAACAAGACTTAACACTTATAAATATATATGCCCCAAACAATGGAGTGTCTATGTTCATCAATCAAATGCTTCTCAAGTGCAAGAGTCAAATAGACCACAACACAATAATTTTGGGTGACTTTAACATACTTCTTTCATCACTAGATAAATCTTCTAAAAAAAAGCTGAATAAAGAAACTATAAAACTCAATAACACAATCAATAACACAGACTTAACTGACATATATAGACTATTTCATCCTTCAATGAGAGAATATACTTCCTTCTCACATGGATCCTTCTTTAAAATATACCATATACTATGCCAAAAAGCAACTCTTAGCAAATATAAAAATTACAGATACTACCCTGCATTCTATCAGATCATAATAGAATGAAAATAAAAATTAATGATAAAATAAGAAATAAAATCCACTTCAACACCTGGAGACTAAATAATATGCTACTAAATGAACAATGGGTTGTAGAAGGAGGAGATTAAAAAATTTTAGAGGTGAGTGAGAACACAGACACAACATATCAAAATCTCTGGGACACTATGAAAGCAGTTCTAAAGAGGAAAGTTAATTTCATGGAGTCTCTTCCTTAAGAGAAGAAAAAGTCAACAAATAAATGACTTAACATTATATCTCAAAGCCCTAGAAAAAGAACAAATCAACACCACAAACAGTAGAAGACAGGAAATAATTAAAATCAGAGCTGAAATCAATGAAATTGAAACAATTAAAAAATTGACAAAAAGTTGGTTCTTTGAAAAAAATAAATAAAATTGACAGACTCTTAGCCATGTTAACAAACAGAAAAAGAGAGAAAACATAAATTACTAACATACATGATAAAAATGGAAATATCACAACAGATACATAAATACAGAAGATTATTAGAAATTATTTTGAAAACTTGTACACCAATAAAATAGAAAATATCGAAGGCATCAACAAACTTCTAGGGTCATATAATTTTCCCAAATTGAATCAGGATGATACACACAATTTAAACAGATTAACTTCAAGCGATGAATAGAAGACTCCATCAGAAGCCAACCAACTGAAAAAAGCCCAGGCCCAGATGGATACAAAGCCAAGTTCTACAAGATCTTTAAAGAAGAACTAATACCAATACTCTTCAATTTGTTTCAGGAAATAGAAAAAAAAGGAGCACTTCAAAACTCATTCTATGAGGCCAATATCACCTGATTCCAAAACCAGGCAAAGACACATAAAAGAAAGAAAACTTCAGACCAATATCTCTAATGAACACAGATGCAAAAATTCTCAACATTTCTGGCAATTTGAAGACAAAAACACATCAAAAAGATAGTGCACCATGATCAAGTGGGTTTCATCCTGGGGATGCAAGGTTGGTTCAACATATGGAAATCAATAAATGTAACTCATCACATCAATAGACTTAAAGATAAGAATCATATGATCATCTCAATAGATGCAGAAAAAGCATTCGACAAAATACAGCACCAGAAAAACTAGGGATAACAGGAACATATCTCAACATCATAAAGGCTATCTATGCTAAGCCCCAGGCCAACATCATTCTAAATGGAGAAAAATTGAAGGCATTCCCTCTAAAAACTGGAACAAGGCAGGGATGCCTTCTTTTACCACTTCTATTTAACATAGTTCTTGAAACAATGGCCACAGCAATTAGACAGATGAAAGAAATTAAAGGGATACACATAGGAAAAGAAGAACTCAAATTGGCACTATTTGCTGATGATCTGATTCAATACATGGAAGACTCTAAAAGTTCCACCAGAAAACTTCTAGAACTAGTAAATGAATTTAGCAAAGCAGCAGGATATAAAATCAACACCCATAAATCAAAGGCATTTCCATACATCAGTGACAAATCCTCAGAAAAGGAAAACTACCCCATTTACAATAGCCTCCAAACCAAACCAAACCAAAACAAAACCCTTGGGAATCAACTTAATGAAAGAGGTGAAATATTTATATAATGAAAATTACAGAACCCTAAAGAAAGAAGTCAAAGAAGACCTTAGAAGATGGAAAGATCTTACTTGCTCTTGGATAGGCAGAATTATTATTATCAAAATGACCATACTACCAAAAGCACTATACGGATTTAATGCAATTCTGATCAAAATTCCAATGACATTCCTCATAGAAATAGAAAAAGCAATCATGAAATTCATCTGGAAAAATAAGAGACCCTGAATAGCTAAAGCAGTCCTTATCAGGAAGAGTGAAGCAGGTGGCATCACTATACCAGACCTTAAACTATACTACAGAGCAATAGTAACAAAACCAGCATGGTACTGGCACCAAAACAGACTGGTAGACCAATGGTACAGAATAGAGGATAGAGGACACAGAGACTAACCCACAAAACTACAATTATCTTATATTAGACAAAGGCACCAAAAACATACATTGAAGAAAAGACAATCTCTTCAACAAATGGTGCTGGGAAAACTGGAATCCATGCACAAACTCAACTCAAAATGGATCAAGGACTTAAGAATACAACCAGAGAATAGAAGAAAACAACCAGTCTAATAGAAGAAAACAACCAGTCTAATCGAAGAAAAAGTAGGCCTTAATCTCCATCATGTCGGTTTAGGCCACAACTTCTTTAATAAGACTCCTATACATAGCACAAGAATTAAAATGAAGAATTAATAAATGGGATGGATTCAAACTAAAAAGCTTCTTCTCAGCAAAAGAAACAATCAGTGAGGTGAATAGAGAGCCTACATCTTGGGAGCAAATCACGTATCAGAGTACTAATCTCTAGGATATATAAAGAACTCAAAAAGATAAACACTAAAAAAAAAAAAAAATCAATAAATGGGCCAAGGACCTGAACAGACACTTCTCAGAAGGTGATATACAATCATTCAACAAATATATGAAAAAATGTTCATCATCACTAGCAATTAGAGAAATGCAAATCAAAACTACTCTAAGATTTCATCTCACTCCAGTCAGAATGGCAGCTATTATGAATACAAAGAACAAGAAGTGTTGGTGAGGATGTGAGGAAAAAGGTACAATCATACACAGGTGGTAGGACTGCAAATTAGTGCAGTCAATATGGAAAGCAGTATGGAAATTTCTTGGAAAATTGGGAATAGAACCACCATTTGCCCCAGCTATCCCTTCTCCTCAGTCTACACCCAAAGGACTTAAAAACAGCATATTACCAGAATACAGCCACTTCAATGTTTATAGCAGCACAATTCCTAATAGCTAAATTGTGGAACCAACCTAGATGCCCTTCAATGGATGAATGGATAAAAAAATGTGGCATATATACACAATGGAATATTACTCATAAATAAAAGAGAATAAAATCATGGCATTTGCAGGTAAATGGATAGAGTTAGATAAGATAATACTAAGTGAAGATGGCCAATCCCAGAAAACCAAATGCCGAATGTTTTCTCTGATATAAGGCAGCTGATTCATAGTGAGGTTGGGAGAGGGAGCGTGGGAGGAATAGAGGAAGTCTAGATAGGGCAGAGGGGTGGGAGGGAAAGGGAGGGGGCATGAGGTTAGAAATGATGGTGGAATATGATGGACATCATTATTCAAAGTACATGTATGAAGACACGAATTGGTGTGAATATACTTTGTATACAACCAGAGATATGAAAAATTGTGCTCTATATGGTAATAAGAATTGCAATGCATTCAGCTGTCATATATAAGTAAAAAATTAATTAAAAAGCATATCATATTACATTATTTCATTTGATTCTTAAAATAATTCTATGAGGTAAGTATTATTATTGTTCCCATCTTTACAGATAAGGAAACTGAGGCAGAGAGAGAGGTTAAGTTGTTCTAATTCACAGAGCTAAGTAGCAAAATTGAAATTCAAGCCTAGGTCTATCTGACTCCAGAGTCCATTTTTTTTTTTTTTTTAACATTGCATGATCCCAGGAATGTGCACATTATACTGTTTTTCTCACAAAATATGGTGTATATAACTCAAAATATATTTGTGTGTGTTTGTGTGAACCTACTATTTAAGACTTTTATTTTATTTTATTTTTTGGTCCTAGGATTGAACCCAGAGGTGCTTAATCACTGAGCTACATCCCCAGCCCTTTTTATTTCATTTTTTAAAAATTTGAGACAGAGTCTCACTAAGTTGCTTAGGACCTTACTAAGTTTCTGAGGCTGACCTTAAACTTGCAATCATCATGTCTCAGCCTCCCAAATTGCAATTGCTGGGATTACATGCACCCCTACACCTGGCTAGACCTACTTTTTTTTTTTTTTGGTACTGAGGATTGAATCCAGGGGTGCTCAACCACTGAGCCACATCCCCAGCCCTTTTTTATATTTTATTTAGAGACAGGATCCTGCTGAGTTGCTAAGTGCCTTGCTAAATTGCTGAGGCTGCCTCTGAACTCGAGATCCTCCTGCCTCAGCTTCCTGAGCCACTGGGATTACAGGCATGCACCACTGCACCCGACTTGGCTAGACTTACTTTGAAAAGTTGTTATATAATATGGGTAACATCCCCAAGTCTTGAGTATATAACTCAAGGAACTTGTACATATGTATTTTTTTTTTTTACCTGTGTAACCACCCTCGAGATCAAGACAGGGAATATTTCTAGCACTCCAAAGACAATTCTCAAATCTCCTCCCAGCCATAATCATTCCTCCTGCCTAAGTAGCAGCTTATCTGGCCTTTGTCAACCCAGATAAATTCGCCTGTTCTTTTGTAGCCTGTAAATGGAATCATACAATTGGCACTCTTTTTGTGTGGCTTTTTTATTTAAAATTATGACTAGGAGATTTATTCATTTTGCCTTGTGTGTAGTTCGTCATTTTTATTGCTATGTACAATAATTTCATAAAGCTAGTGTTTCTTTTTGCTTCAAAAATAATACATTTTCAGAACAGAAATTTTGGAAAATAGGAAAAAAACCAGAAAGGAAAATAAAAGTAACTGGTAAAATCTTCTACCCAGAGATAATTATTGTTGAAGTTTTTGATTATACCCTACAAGTCCTTTTTTTTCTGTATACAAGAATGATTACTAGATGTAGATTGTATAGGCATTTCTGTTTTATAGCCTGTTATTTTCTCTTTCAGCAGTTTATCATGAGCATTTCTCGTGTCGTTAAATATACATTCTTTTACAATAACTTAAGCATATTTTTATGCTTATCATTTTGGGGGGTTTATTCATGGTGGGGAAAATATGTAAAACATTCACAAGACACAAAACTCAAGTACGAAAACATGCAATGAAAAATCTTCTCTCCTATCCATGCTGCAGATTCCCCACTTCCCTGAAGGATTCAGGACTATCAGTTTCCAGTGTGTTCTGGAACTAAAATGTGCAGATATAAACAGATATGTATCTTGTTATTTTCCTCCTTTGTTATGCACAAATGTTAGCATATTCAATGTTTTTGTTCCTTGCTTTATTTACTTAAAAAAATTCTTTTTTTGTTCTGTATTAGGATTTAAAGATCTTATTTCTCTTTCTTTTTTTCTTTCTTTCTTCTTCCTTCCTAAGTAGATTGAATCTAGGGCCTTTTGCACATGCTAGCAAACTCTACCCCTGAGCTATATCCCCAGCCATTTCACATCCCCCAACTTTTAAAATATATGATTAAATACTTACCTTAATCCTGTTAAGTGAATACAATTACTTACTATAGCTACACTGAGAGACTGTTTTTCATTTGATCTGCAACAAATAAAATGATAATCTGTGTCGTTAAAAGAAGCACTCAGATGATGCTAGAGGACAGTAGATTGCTCTAATCTCTATGGAGAGAAATTAGGCAATACCTACCAAAATTAGCATTTACACTTTGACCAACAATTGTACTTCTAGGAATTTGTTTTACTATATACTCTCACCCATGAGACAGTGTATATATACAGGGTTATTTGTTGTGGCAAAGTTTGTAATAAAAAGTGTCAAGAGTTAAATTAAGCTGGAGAGAACTGAGCTGCCCAGGGAAAGTAATAACCAGGCTTTTAATCACCTATTGCTATAGTATGTACAAGATACTACCCAAGAGAAAGCACAAGCACCCATTGTTTCTTTCTTCCCTAGCAAATAGCACCACATGAGGTTGTCTCATTGCGAAGGGAGTCCTGAATAAAAGGTTCTCATGGTTGCAGGGGCTGGAAGAGAGAAAAGGGAAGAAGCTAGGAGTGAGTGGAAAAGCACTGAGTGCTGAATCAGAGTGGAGAAAAGTGTTTTCATGTGCCCTCCCTTCTCCCCATAAGAACATCTCAGAAGAGGTGGCTGCCATAGACTACTGCCAGTGGAGGTCCTCTGATAAATAGCCTCTAAGTTGAGGCACCTGGGTGAGGAATGCAGATATGTAAGAGCGTGGCTGACCAGGGGGTGCCTGAGTCCTTGACCACAACTCCTGTCTTGAGACTGCAGTGCTTTGGCTGTGCACCAAGTCTTGTGTGGGAGGGCAGATTTCCCCATAAGATCTGCCAGGTAAAGTCTTTGTAATTGCCTGTGGTTGGGCCTGAAAGATCACACATAGGTTGTTGGCCAGAAGTCAGACTCCTTAATAAAATTATAAACAATATAAATGTCTTTTAATAGGGTACTGACTAAATAAATTTATGGTAAACCCATATAGTATTTTACAATATAGCAATGAAACCTGATTCACAATTGTAACATTGTTAAGATTCTAGCAGGAAATAGATGATTTATTTAAAATGAATAATTAAAGATGGTCTTCAAAAGATTAAGGAGTGATGCAGCAGCTAGGGCTAGCAATAGGGAAGCCATTATTATCCGTAGGCCTGAATGGGTACAGGAGGGAATAGTTAGAGAAACTGCTTTAGAGATGGAACATAGCCACTGCCAAACTTCCCTGCCCAGCAGGGAAGGAGCAGGACTGAGTACCTGCCCTCTCTCCTTTCACCCTTGGATGATTTTGCTGACACTTTTCATCTGCTAAACTGAACCTGAAGCCAGAGGGTAAGGAAACTAGCGTGGTTCGATCTATAAAGATTAGCCTTCTATGTCACATAGCAGGATGACAGAGTAGAGAAAGCAGAGAAGGGTGAAGATCAGTGTTGCAAAGTACAAACAAAATATTCAACTTAATGATATTTCATTGAATAATTTAATCTTACAAATGAAAAACAAGCTTGGAGAGGTAAACTGACTCATCCAATTAATAAATTGATCTCTAAACAGTAGATTGCATAACTAGGACTCAAATCTCAGACTTTTAATATAATCTACTAGATTGCCTGTCTAGTTCTACTACATTGCCTGTCTAGTTGAAATATTTTGAAGGGTACAAATGTCTTTTCCAGAAATAAACCACTAGATGGTAGTATAAACTCATCTGATGAGGGAATACTCAGCTGAGGTAAATTCAGATTTGTATATTGCATTTGCATTCTTGAAATGTTATTGATTAGTATTTTTTTTGTGTGGGTAAGCTGAGCTTTATTCCCATCCTGTAGAAACTATTATATAAGATATTACAAGAGGATACATTTCATTTGGTATCTCTTTTCATTTGTATGGATGAGAGATTTAGAAAAACAAACATATTTTTTTGTTTCACTGTCTTTGTTCCATTGTCTTCCAATGCTCCCAGTATCCCCAGAAGAACCTTGTTATTTTGTATTTAATATATTTTTCCAAACTGGGAATGGAACCACCATTTGACCCAGCTATTCCTCTTCTCGGACTATACTCAAAAGACCTAAAAACGGCATACTACAGGGACACAGCCACATCAATGTTTGTAGCAGTACAATTCACAATAGCTAGACATCCTTCAATGGATGAATGGATAAAAAAATGTGGCATTTGTACACAATGGAATATTACTCAGCACTAAAAAATAACAAGATCATGGCATTTTCAGGGAAATGGATGGCATTAGAGCAGATTATGCTAAGTGAAGTTATCCAATCCCCAAAAAACAAATGCTGAATGTCTTCTCTGATATAAGGGAGGCAACTTAAAATGGGGTAGGGAGGAAGACCATGAGAAGAAAATTACCTCTAGATAGGGAAGAGAGATGGGAGGGAAAGGAAGGGAGAAGGGGAATTGCATGGAAGATGGAAGGAGACCCCCTTCGTTTTACAGAATTCAGGTATGGCAATGTGAGGGGGAAAAAAAAAGAAGTGGGTCACATAAGATTGGGTAGAGAGAAGTGATGGGAGGGGAGGGGAGGGGAAGGGGGAATGGAAGGACAGCAGAATAAAATAGACATTATCATTGCTGTGGATGTATATGTGACTGCATGACCAATGTAATTCTGCAACCTGTACATTCAGAAAAATGAGAAATTATATCCCATCTGAGTCAAATGTATGATATGTCAAGATCATTGTACTGTCATGTGTAACTAATTAAAACAAATTTAAAAATATATATTTTTTCCAGATTCTTTTTTATAGGACTTTAATAATCACTTTCTAGGGCTGGGGTTGTAGCTCAGTGGCAGAGCGCTTGCCTTACACATGTGAGGCACTGGGTTTGATCCTCAGCACCACATAAAAATAAACAAAACAAAGGTATTGTGTCCATCTATTAAAAAAAAGATTTAAAAAAATAATCACTTTCTATTATTTTTATTATTCTAGCTTGAAAATTAAATTTCTTTTAACATAGAAAATCTATGTAGGTACTTTAAATAAATAAACAAAACTCCAAACAACTTTATCAACTCCTTTGAGCTTCTGAGGGAAGTAAGCATGAACATTGTTTGTTGGGGTTTCAAAGTTAGACAGAATGAAGAATTGAGCCCATCTTTATCCAGCTGGATGAAGAGAATCGGATGATTGACTTGTGTTTCTTACTCTACTCCTACTCAGATTTTCTTTTTGTAAACAACCAACAAACAAGCAAATTAATTCAAGGATGTAGGAAAGAAGGGTAAGAAGTATGATGATTAATTTTATTTGTCAATTTGACTGGGCCACAGTATGCAGATATTTCCCTCCTTAATGTGGGCAGATCTTATCCAATTGTTGAAAGACAATGGAACAAAGACTAATCTCTCCTGAATAGGAAGGAATTCTATAGGAGACTGCCTTTGAACTCCAAACATGACTACCTGAGTCTCTAACCTGCTGGCCTCCCCCACCAAATTTTAGACTCACTAAACCTCCATAATCATGTGAGCTAATTCCTTCACAATCCTGTCTCTATCTCCTTTTCTCCCTCTCCACAAACTGTTGACTCTGTTTCTCTGATAATATTTAATGAATGATAATATTTAATGGTTTAATGAATGAATGGTTAGAAATTTTATAGAACAGGAGGAAGGACAAATGCTCAATGTCACAGCATCATGAAAATATATGCTAAGTTTCGGAAATGATCACTATTTCAAGGTTTGAAGGTATTTGGGTATAGGATAGCTAGAAATAAATCTGGAAGCATAGCCTATTGAGAATCGAGAAGCAGGGAGACTTAAAGTGATTTTTAAGGAGGCATCAGGTCCATGTTGCCCTTTGGAATGAGTCTCAGGATTTTCTGAAGTTCTAGCAAAGCTTGAAGGCTTTTAGTTTTATTGTGGTTCAGATTTTCAAAAGTCCAAATTTATTACCGTATTTATTGATTCTCACAAGAAGATGATTTTTTTTTTTTGTCCACTGATACAAATTGATAAAAAGGACATGGGTCTTGGATCAGAGTTCAATCCTTGGTCTACCACTTAGATGCCTTATGGTCCTGGACAACTACTTAACAGCATGTTTTCTTCCATTTTATTTATTTATTTAGGTACCTGGGATCGAATTCATGGGTGCTTAACCACTGATCCTCATTCCCAGCCCTTTTTTATATTTTATTTAGAGATAGGGTCTCGCTGAGTTGCTGAGGCTGGCTTTGAACTTGCAGTCCTTCTGCCTCAGTCTCCCAAGTTTTCTTCAGTTTAAAATATTGATATAATACAACGTTGCAAGGTTGAAAGCATTTAGTGAAGGTCAGAAGCAAGAGGAAGATCTGTTATCATTGTTATTTCAATATTGTACTGAAAGTACTAGCTGGTGTGTTATGGCAAGAAAAAAGAATAAGATGTATGCGCTGGGGTTGTGACTCAGCAGTAGAGCACTTACCTACCACGAACAAACCATAAAGGAAATAATAAATTCAGTTATTACAAATTTCTGTTTGCTAAAAGACAACTAAAAGAATACAAGGCACAAACTGGGAGGAAACATTTGCAACCCATATTACTGACAGAAGGTCAGTGCTTAGAATATGCACATAACTTCTACATATCTATTAGAAAAAACTTCAATAGAAAAAGGAGAAAAAACTTGAAAGGGCATTCCCCAGAAGAGGAAATCTGAATAGCCCATTAACCTATTAAAATGTTCTAAATCATTAATAATAAAGGAAATGCAGATTAAGACCACAAAAATAATATGATATCACCCCATTAATGAGACTAACAAAAATTAAAAAGTCTAAAAATAAATAGTGTTGGTGAGAATATGGAACAAACAAAAACCCACATATACTGGGTGGGAGTGTAAATTGGTATAACCACTTAGGAAAACTGTGCCATAAAAAAGCTTGTACCCCATGATTCACCCATCCCACTTTGTTATGGTTTGAATATAAGATGGTTTCAAAAGTTCCTGTTAGTTCAGGAATATTCAGAGAATAAGTGACTAGATTATGAGAACTGTAAACCAATCAGTCCATTTAGTTTGAATTAACAACTGTTGACAGGTTGGGCGTAGCTGAGGAGGTGGGTCATTGGGGTACACCCTGAAAGGTTTTTTATCTTTCTGTGGCCCCTTCATCCCTATTCCCCTCAATTCCTCGTGTCCTGGCCCTGTCATGAGAGGAGCAGCTTTCCTCCACTGGGCCCTTTACCAGAATATGCTACCTCACCTTGAGCTCAAGAGTAATAGAGTTTGCCATCTATGCAATGAGACCTCTGAAGCCATAGACCACAAATAAACTTTCCTTTCTTTAAGTTATTCCTGTCAGGTATTTTGGTCACAACAAAAATCTAACTAAAACAGAAATTTGTACCAGGAATAGGGTCATTACTATGATTAACCTGAACATGTGGTTCAGAAGCCTTTGAAAATGGTTTTCAGGAGAGATTTTGAAAAACATAGAGCCAAGGAATTGAAACCTAATGAGCATAGTCAGCATGTTGGGAATTGGATGCCACTTGTGTTATATTCTGACCCAAGAACTTGGCTACATTTTGTCTATGTCCTGAGACTGTGTGGGGCTGAATTTAAGAATGATTAACTAACTTGGCAGAAGAAATTTCAAGGCAGCACAGCATTTACTGGCATGAATATTACTGGCAGACTTAAGCCAGGTTTACTATAAGAATCAGGAGTAGAAAACAGAGTCAAAGAAATTTTAAAATTTGCAGTTTGACAAGAAAAGTGCATATAAAGCTGGGACTGAGAAATGTATCCTAGTTAAAGATACTACAACCCCCAAAGAGATGCTAGCTACTTTTCACAGAGACAACAGGAAAATGGCTTGAAGACATCTCAGGAATTTAGAAGACCACACTCCAGACTCAAGGTGTAGAAGAGAAAATTTCTTTGAGAAGAGATCTGGAGGTGCCCTGGTTGTTGCATAGGGGACCTAGGAAGTTGTTTTAGTATGCTGAGTCACACAGGCCCTCAGAAGCTACTGCAGCCTTGCCAAAGGGACTAGGTACTGAGTGAGCTGGTGGCAGGCCTTGGTGTCATTCACGTGTACTGAATTTGTAAGAATGAAGGATGCTTAAGGGGTCATGGAAGCTTCTACAAAGATTTCAGAGGAAGGCCAGGGAAACCAGGCAAAGTGTAACAAGGTCAGAGTTCTTGTGGGCTGCCCCTGAGAACTGTGAAGCTGTGAAGGTGAAGGTGAGGCTGGAATGGAGACCTCTTCCCAAAAGTTCATTTTAATACAGGAATATTCTGAGGTAAAATGATTAGATTATAAGAGCTGTAAGCTAACCAGTCCATTTTAGTTTGAATGGATTGATGGAATGGTAGCTGATGGAATGGTAGTGGGGCATGGCTGGATGTGGTAGGTCACTGGGGACTTATTCTAGAAGGGTTGTTCGCCCCTCCCCTCCCATCTTTCTTTCTCTGCTTTCTGACTCCACCATGAACTGAACAGCTTTCTTCCACTGGGCACTTCCTCCTTGGCTCCAGAGCAATGGAGTTAGTTTTTTAAGAACTGAGTCTTCTGAAACTGTGAACCATCCCCCCCCCATAAACTTTTCCTCCTCTAAGTTGTTCTTTCTGTGTATTTTAGTCACAGTGACAAGAAGCTAACTAAAATATACACTTTAAATATATTGAAAAACAAACTCTTGCACTTTTGTACTGGGAGACATTGTAAAAGAAGTATTGGAACATTCATAGTAGAGACGTTTACAATGGCAAAAAATGGAAACCAAGTCAAATGTCTATTGACACATATAAGCCTCACTGTTCATGAATATGGAGGAACAGTGGTATGGATATACCAAATCTTATATAGTTAATTAACAGTGTCTTTCTTACTATCTAATTGGAAGATTCAAAATAATAAATTATTTCTCATCATGTTTCTTCTTTTTCCTGTCACTTGAGTATGGTGTTGACAAATGGTTCTAAAAGAGAAATAATTTGCTAAGTGAACTTCTCTCTGCATTTTGGAAAGTCTAGAGTGGGAGTCTACAAGAAAATATTTTAAAAAACAATTTCCAGACCAACTTTGAAATCAGTTTGGCAGTCTCTAACTTGCATACTTTCTTTGTCCTTATTTTGAAATTGGCTTAACCTCCTAATAAAATGAGATTACATGGGCCATGTGAAGGGTGTGTCAGTTGTTTTTGTACAAGTAACAGGATGGTGCCTAAGAGGACTGCCTTTTCCTCATAGCTGAGTCTACCTCAGTAATAAATGAATATAGCAGCTGCTGAAGGAATTGTTCATTCCCATCCATCAAATCGTAATGACCTTGCTACTGAAGACAGCATTGCTCAGGAGAGTGTTTTCTCCATGTAGCTCACAGTTATGAGCATATATAACAGTGCCCTTTAAGAAATCTTAGTTTTACCAACCTCAGGGGAAGAGTTAAATCTTATTCATCTTTCCTTCTGTATTCCTCAGAAACTATTTAGGGAGAGGGAAGGGAGGAAGGAAGGAAGGAAGGAAACCCCATTGGGACATGCGGGAGGGAGACTTAGGACAGGGCAGGGAGTTGTATTCCATATTCTAGGGAAAGAAAATACTGATGACACTTTAGATTATCATATTATGCAAAACAATAATCCAAAACAATAAACAAGCATATAGTGAAAATCAGATGGTAACTCTGTCACTTACTAACCAGGGTGTGGTGATCTATAGAGTTGAGAAAGCTGCTTAAGATGTAATTTTTGGCTTCATTTGTAGATTACACAGTAATAGAGCTACTTTGCAGTTGTTATGAAAATATAATAATGCTTGTGAAAAATTTAACCTCTCACATGGAGGTGCACAATAAACCTTAAGTTGGGAAGGGGCCTGTGTCCTCAACTGAATGATACATTTGATTTGTCAAAGGTTGCTCTGAAAGCCCCTTTAAAAAGTTTTCATACTGCCTAGTTTATGCTCAAAAGTTAGGCAACAACCTCATGGTGAATAACTCTGGAAAGTATAATGATGAAATTGGTCTTTCATAAAAATGTGATTAGATAACAGCAAAACAACGATGGTAAAAAATTTATCTCTGTGAACAATGCCTCCGAGTGCCAGAATCCTACATTCTGGTATTTATTTGACATCTGCATACAGAGATGTTACACATCTCAAAATCAGTTTATCCAAATTGGAGCACTTGCTGTCTCATCTGTGAATCTGTTCCTTTCCACGATTTTACAATTTAATACACTGTATCTTTGTGTATTCAGATGCTTGAGCCAGAAACCTTAGGGATTTCCAAATCCCTTCATCCCTTACTACTACTACTACTACTACTACTACTACTACTACTACTACTTCTTCTTCTTCTTCTTCCTTTTTTTTAAAACTTTTTTGGCTATAGAGGGATACACAATATCTTTGTTTATTAATTTATTTTTTATGTGGTGCTGAGGATGGAACCAGTTCCTCACAGTTGCTAGGCAAGCATTCTACCACAGAGCTACTGCCACAGCCCCCGTCCCTTACTGCTTAATCTAGTGTACCAATCAGGAAATTTCCAAGGATTTGGAGAGTGTCTCCCACTTATGAAATAAAATCATACATTTAAATAGTTTACGATGGTTTTCAGAAAGCATTTGCAGTTAGGTGGAGCTTTGAATGTATGTTAGTGACTCTTATTTTCAAAACTAAAAACTGAGATAAATAGATTAAAGGTGTAACTTCAAAATTATATCAATATTATGAGTATTATAAGTTACAGGTAATATAATGGAAGAGCTTCATGTTAATATAGTTATTTAATCCATTTAAAATGTTTTTTTGCAAACCAAATACGCAATCTTTCATATAATACTTTGGTAAAATACTTCATATAGTTAGCCAAACACCTTTACATATATTATCTCATTTGAGACATTCAAAAGGGACATATAGGCTAAAATGAGTTCTTTCTCATTTTACAAACTAGGTAGGAAAAGCAAGGCTCAGAGTAGTTAATGATTTACTACTCTGTATCGGGACCAATACAGTGAACCCTATTTTTCAGATTCTAAGACTGATTTTATACTGTTATAGCACTCTGTGAAATAACAATTTTGCTACTGTCCTTTTAATAATGGGCTTTAACATATATTTTCAAATATTCATGATGAATGTCTGAAATTTATCCAAACTGTATTGTTAGATCATCCCTAAGACCAAGAGTTGGCTTATGACAACTAGTTATAGCATAACTGAGGTAGGAGTTAGGGGGTTGTGATTTAATAAAAATAAATATTTGGACTTCTTCCTTGGTTCCTTGTACACAACTTCTAAAACCCTTGGCTTCTCTGGACTGATAAAGAAGTAGTTTCTGTATGTTGATGAAATAACTGGTGGCTGGGTTGTGGGGACTAGTTAGCTTCAGATACCCAGAAAGAGCAAGTCATAATTAGAGGACTAGCACCTTAAGAGCTCTCTTCCTTTCTCCTTCCCCTCTATCACTGGAAAGAGGAGAGGGTCTGGAGATCAAGTGAATCACCAATGGCCAAAGATTTAACAACTCATACCTTTGCAATGGAATTTCCACAAAGACTCCTAAATTAGACAATTTGAAGAGCCTCCAGGTTGGTGAAGACATGGAGGTGCTGGTAGAAAGATTTCCCAGAGAGGACAAGCAAGTTCTGTGCCCCTTACCCGCTCCTGTTGCCCTGTGCATCTCTTCCACATGATGATTCCTGAGTTGTAAAAAATTACTGTCCTTTTTTTAAAAAAATAACTTTCCTTACTCATTTATTTTTTATGTGGTGCTGAGGATCAAACCCAGTGCCTCATATGTGTGAGGCAAGCGTTCCACCCCTGAGCCACAGTTCCAGCCCCAATTCCTGTCTTTTTAAAAAAATTCTTATTTTAATTTTTTGAGATAGGATCTTGCTATGTTGACTAGGGTTGTTTTGAATTTATAATCTCAAGGGATCCTGCTGCCACCACTTCTGGAGTAACTGGGACTACAGGCATATGACACCATGCCTTGCTCTGAGTTGTATCCTTTATAAAAAAAAAATGGTAATAACAAGTAAATTGTCTTTCCTGAGTTCTGTGAGTCATTTCAGCAAAGTATGGAAACTGAGGAGGGGGTTGTGGGAACTCCTGAAATTAGCAATGCTTCAGTCAGAATTACTGGGGAGCCTGGGACTTCTGACTAATATCTGAGTGGGGGCAATTTTGTGGGAATGAACTCTTAAACTCATGAAGTCAGATGCTAACTGTGGGTAGTCAGTGTCAGAATTGAATTGAATTCCAAAAGTAGAATTGGTTGGTGTAAGGAAAAAAACAAACAAAAAACCCAAACATTTTTTTGTCAAGAAGTGTTATGAATAAAAACAATTGAGATGTGGTTGTGCTGTGCCAGCATGTCCAGAGTGTCGCTTGTGCCTGAAAGATTCTCTGGACAGAGATTTTGGAAATTCTTTGAACTTTATACCCTGTAGGGATGGGGTAGGGGCTTGGAGGTTCACATGACAAGTGCTCTCTGTTCTATCCCCTAGACCAGACACAGTTTCACAAGTTTTTAACCAAGGAAATAGAGATCATATCCTTTTGTACAACAAGCTTGCAGACTCGACTCTATCACACCTTTTGTGTGCAGACCTGGCATTTACAAGAAAAAGGAAGCTTCAAACCATAAAGCTTTCTTCAGATATCCTACCTGCTGATACTGTTTGTAAAAGTCTTTCAGATGAGAGGAGAAGCTTAATTACGGCAAGGGTCTTCTGGGTGAGGGTCTCTGGCCTGCTTCAGTTATATTCATGGGGTAGACAGAAGCTGTGTGCTCTATGTGGGTCTTGAACTTGGAACCTTGGCGTCCTTAGCAGTCTGTTATAGCTGGCCAAGTCTTCCTATAAGACAAAGGCCCTCAACAATAATAGAAAATCAGATAGATATGGTGGTGCACACCTGCAATCCAAGAGACATAGAAGGCTGAGGCAGGAGGACTGCAAGTTTGAGACCAGCCTTGGCAACTTAGTGAGACCTTATCTCAAAAATAAGAACTAAGGATGTGACTCAGTGGTAAAGTGCCCTTGGTTCAATCCCAATACTGTAAAATAACAAACAAACCAAAAACAATAATAGGAAATCATGAAGAAATTGATTTTGGATGTTAAGATGTTGTATGTTGAAAAAAGAGGGTCCAAAAGATGAACAAAGCATTTATCTTATTTTATTTGAGTTTGTTATAGAGCACTGTTTTCCTCTAAGGAAAATATTGAAGATTATTGTATTAAAAACTATATTTATTAGCCTAATGTATTAAAAATATGTGATCTATGGGTCCTGGGTGCCTCAGATGAATTAACAGGACAATTGATCATAGGGACACTCCCTACAGAAGGAAGGAGCAGAAGAAAATGCATGGGATTCTTAAGAAGATAAGAGGGACTGGCGGTCAGAGACTGACCTGGGAATCATCCGTAAGTTGTCAGTCATGTACTCTGGACACACATGCATATTTCAGCTTTCAAATAGAGTGGGAGTGTCCTTAGAAATAGTTGTCTCCAAAGGATTCCTTTCTATGAGAGGTATCCCCTGAGAGATTCAAAAGACTGTTTCAACTATAGTTATGGTACAATGGTCCCTGGTCAGGGTGGGTGGGGTGGAGAAGTTCTTGAAAGAAGGAAGAAAACAGCAGTAGCGACCTTTAATGTTAAACTGAGTGCTTAATTACAGAGGCCTGAGCTGGGCCATACTAACAGATAAAACTCAACCAAGCTTTTAATGCTTTTCTCAAATACTTGTAAAAGAAAAAAAAAGTACATTTTACTCTTTAGGGAACCAGAAAATTGGCTGTATGCTCTCAGTGCAATCTGACCTTAAGGAAACTTTTTTTTTTTTTTTTTAATTGGTGAAGGGCAACTTTTAAAATTGGACCTGATTATGTTTTTCCAATATACACTTAAATCAGAACCTTACTTTCAAAAAATGGTTTTTGGAATTTTGTTCCTATATAGTAATCAGCTGGAGTAATAATAGATTATTTTGTTTACATATTTTTGTATTCATTTCATAGATAATTTTAAAATATTTACCATATTCTCACCTTCTGCTGGGTACTGTGGATCAAATGGTAAACATGATTGCCATAATGCCTCTTCTCACAGAGAAATAAAGAGACAATTATAGCCAGACTTGGTGGTGCATTCCTATAATCCCAACGATTTGGGAGGATGAGGGAGGAGAATCACAAGGTTAAGGCCAGCCTCAGCAATTTACTGAGGCCCTAAGCAACTTTGTGAGACCCTGTCTCAAAATAAAAGTTAAAAAAAAGGAGGTCTGGGGGGCTGAGGGATGTGGCTTAAGTGGTAGCACGCTTGCCTGGCATTCGTGAGGCACTGGGTTCGATCCTCAGCACCACATAAAAATAAAATAAAGATATTAAAAAAAAAGGTATGGGGATGTGCCTCAGTGGTTAAGCACCCTAGGTTCAATCCCTGATACTCCCTCTACCCTGCCAAAAAGACAATTATAATGCCACCTAATAGTAATCAAGGAAGCATAGCGCTGTGGCAGAACCTAGGAGATGTATTCAGTCTAGGCTACAGAGATAGTGAAGGTGGTCAGAACTCAGGGCATTTTTGGTAACTCTTCTTAAAGACATAATTTTTTTTTTCTTACAAAGATTAGTGACCAATCTGTTTATCAAAGTTAAGGTTTACTATTTGTGGTTTGGCATGATTTTTTGGCTCACTTCTCCAAAAGTAGAGGAGGTGATGTGAATAACAAATTATAGATTCTGCAAAACCCACAGCTAATTATTAAACTGTGCTAAAGACTGGGCTTTAGCCATTATGCACCAAGGTACAGCCAATATGTATTTGGTAATTATTGAAAGCTTCCTGGAAGCCAGATTCGTTCCTTCCCAGATTTGCAAAGAGTGCCACACACAGGGAATGGGAGGGCCTCGTAAATGTTCTTAAGGAGGGGTCTTTTATAATTATCTGCACACACACACACACACACACACACACACACACACACATATATATATAAAATTGGAAAACTGGCTTAGGTTACAATAAAAACACTAAAATTAAGGGTAAACCTCTGAATTTTGGAACAATAATGATACATTTCTTTTGTGTTAGCACAGTTTTTATTTAATTGATTGATTTTTGCAGTACTAGGAATTGAACCCAGGGGTGCTTTACGTCTGATTTACATTCTGGGCTGCTTTTATTTTTTGTTTTGAGACAGGGTCTTACTAAGTTTGTCCAGTCTGGCCTTGAACTTGTGATCCTCTTGTTCCAGCCTCCCGAATTTCACCACCATGCCTGGCTGACTTTGCTTTTTTTCCCCCCACTGTAACAAATCTTCAATTTATTTGAAGCAATTCAGTTTCAAAAAAGTTACAGCAGGGAAAAACAGAAGTCAGAAACAATAAAAGAATGATCAGGGTACTGCTTTGTTATTTATTTTTAATAGTCATGGCTTTGTTAAAAAACACAGTTGCACAAAAGTATTAACTTCAAAGTTGTAAAGGACAGATTCTTAAGGAACTGAACACACTTTTTACGTACTGCCATACAAAGGGCATTATAATAGGAACTAAACTTCTACAAAATAGAACCTCCTCTGCTTACTTTCATGAAAATACCACCCACAGAGCTAAATAAGTCCTTAAAAGTAATCTGGAAGCTCTCTAAGTATTGTTTTCAAACCAAAACCTCTACTTTTGATTCAATAAGATGATTGATGAGTCAATATATGGATTTCTTTTAAAAACAAGCATTTTAACAAAATGAAACAAAATTCTTGATTTTCCACCCTAGCTACTAACTAAAATAATAATAATAAAATAAGTATTTTATAATCTGATGTCATATGTAATGATAATTCTTAGAGACTAAAGCAGGCATTTAAATTGTTAAAATAAGGAAAAAATTAGCTGGGCACAGTGGCGCTGGCCTGTAATCCCAGCAGCTCAGTAGGCTGAGGCAGGAGGATTGTGAGTTCAAAGCCAGCCTTAGCAAAAGTGAGGCATTAAGCAACTTGGTAAGACTCTGTCCCTAAATTTAAAAAAAAATACAAAACAGGACTGAGGATGTGGCTTAGGGGTTCAGAGCCCCTGAGTTCAATCCCTGGTAGAACCCCTCAAAAAAATTCAGAGAAAAATGTTAGTCTTTTGTGGTTTTTGAACCCCCAACTAAATTTGTCCACAGGTGTTTTATTTCAGTCAGTTGTGCAACTGTTTTAATTTCTCCACAAATAATCTCAATTTTTACTTTAAAACACCAAGTCACATGTTTTAAACTAAAAATCAAGCAGTAATAGTACTATAAACAGTAATTTAAATGTGTCCCAGTAGAGAGAGGCATAACTTCAATTAACTTTTTGACATTAACTTTTAAAAACATTACAAATACTAAAAACAAAAAAAAAAATTAGGTAGCTGAGATTAAAAAAGCAATTGCCTTGAACATACAAGCTCCATGACAAAAAGGACAATGTACTTGTCTATTCATATTTTATTTAGTAGCTATGTAAGGAAGCACACACTCACACTTCTCCCAAATATTTTTCTATTTTTAATGGACATTAACTTGAAAATAAATCTTAATTTTAATATTGAATCTCAAATATTTTTTGAACTGCTTATTATATTCCAGTTAAATGCTATAGCTGTTAATGCTTTAAAACTGTAAGAAGAATAACCTAAAGGTTCTACTTAGAAAAATTATACATACTGCTAGGATTGATATTCAAATCATTTGGGAAGTCAACTTAAAAATTTGACTTGAACTTATTAAATTATCAACTGGCAATAATTCTGACTTTTGAGGAATACTGATGCTGCTTCCAAAAGCCTCCCCTGCTTCATCCTCCTATTTTTCAGTCTACTAATATGGTCTTACATGTTGTCAACCAAGCAAGATTTATGGTAAGCAGATTTTGCTTCATAAAACTACCAATAACAATATTCATTTCTCAGAAAATTCTCAATTTTTCAACTTTGTTTAAAAATCAGGTCTGAAAAGGTGGTTGAGGTGTAAGACTTAAGGTTTTCTAAGTATCTAAAAGTTCTCAACTTTCCTTTAGGATGGAAAGAGGGGAATAAAACAAAAAGAAAAGGTGATCATAAAGAAATTGCTGAGAGGAGAAAGAATGGACACCTAAAACAGAACAAAATAAACAACTGTTGGCATGTCGTGATCTCCAGCATGAAGAAAGGGCTCACCTGCATGTCTTTGCATAAGAAATTTTTCCTTCAAAAATAAAATCAATCACCATAAAATCCCTGAACTATTCTACTGACTAGAATTTCCCCCAAATCCACAAACTGTGTTGCTTAAATAGAACCTTTATTATTCTGTTTCTACTTTCCAACTTAATTCATGTGATTAAAAAGGCACCCAAGGGCTGGGATTGTGGCTCAGCGGTAGAGCGCTCGCCTAGCATGGGCGGGACCCAGGTTCAATCCTCAGCACCACATAAAAATAAAGACATTGAGTTGTGTCCATCTACACATACACACACACACACAAAAAAATTTTTAAAAAAGCACCCAAATACCCTTAGCCATGGAAAAAAAGTCAATGTCTTCAAACTAAAGATCCAAGGATCTCCTCTAAGAAAATAATCAACTTATTCATGAGACTATTGTCATTTCATATTAGAGCTGAATGTAATTTCAGTTAATTTATAATAAGTTAAAAATCACGTGACTGGGCTGGGTATGGTAGTGCATGCCTGTAATTCCAGCAATTCAGGAGGCTGAAGCAGAAGGATCAAAAGTTCAAAGACAGCCTTAGCAACTTAGTGAGGCCCTAAGCAACATGGTGAGACCCTGTCTAAAAAAAAAAAAAAAAAAAAGAAAAAAGGGCTGGGTATGTTGTTCATGGTTAAGTGCCCCTGAGTTCAACCCATGGTGTGTGTGTGTGTGTGTGTTTGTGTGTGTGTGTGTGTGTGTATAATCTTATGACTGAAATACACCAAACTTCACCTAGTAAAAGCAATTATGTTTTAATTATTTAAATTTAATTATTTAAATTACTAATACAATGAGTTTGAATTAGAAAAAAATTAGATTCTAAATAAATTGCTAGAGAATAAAATTTTATTTTTTAGATGTATTTTGTGGCAAAATATTCTGTAAAAACATCTCTAGGGAACACAATAAAATTTTAGCACCAAAAATAGTAATGTTATAATTCAGTAGGAATAATACATTTATTTTTTTTAATTTTATTTATTTATTTATTTTTAGTTAACTATACATTGCAGTAGAATATATTTTGGCAGAATATACATACATAGAGTATAACTTATTCTATTTAGGTTTCCACTGTTGTGATTATACATGATATGGAGTTACCCTGGTCATGTATACATGACCTAGGAAAATTATGACCAATTAATTCTATTGTCTTTCCTATCGCCCCCCCTTCCCCTTTGTTTCCCTTTGTCTAATCCAATGGATGAGAATTTCTTAATGGGGGGAGTGTCAGTGAAATTTTTTCTCTAAATACAATATGATCATTAACAAGCTACTAAATCTTAATTGGAATGATAACACAAAAATAGCAAAATCATACTTTGCCTACGAAAAGTTACACCTAATCTTTTGTTGGGATAGCTACCATACATGAAGAAGCAAAGATGCAGTTACTTTCTTGCACACCCAGGAATGTTAAGGAATCTGGTCTTAGAATGAGCCAGTCATCTTCTTCCTCTCCATCATCTTTAACATCTCATTTCCTCTTTTCCCCTGAAAACCTTCTTCCTCTTCTTCCTCCTCTTCCCCTTCTTCAGCATAGTCATAATCATCTTCTTCATTCTAAATTTCTTCTTTCATCAAGTATGAGAGGCCCAGTTCCATTTCTCCCTCTCTCAGCTCTGAATCTGCTTTGTCTTCCTTCTTTTCTTCCTATTCTTCCTCCTCTCCCTCATGTCCTTCAGGTGGACCAGCTTCATCTTCCTTTTTATCTCCATCATCTTTATCTCTATCCTCCTTCTCCTCTTCAGAATCTGGTGCTTCTTTATTCTTCTGATCAAATCCATTAAACTATGTGTTTTGTTTCAACAGTTCACAAATACTTTCTCCATAATCTTCCAGGTTTCTGATCTCTCAATTAAACAAGTCAAGACTTTTCAAAATGTTAAGATTTTGCAGAGCTTCCAATGTAGTAAGCTCTTTTATTTTGTTTCCACTCAGATTGAGACAAGTAAAATCTGGACATTTTTTCTGTGAGGATTTTCAAGCCTGAAGAAACTATATTGTCATATATTTTCAACTTTCAAAGTTTATTTAAGCTGGGAAGTTGGGCCAGTGAACTTAATTTCATATTAGCCACATTTAGAACTCTAATACTTCAGAAGTGGCATTCAGAACTTCAGTTTCTCCATTGACACACAGGACATTATCAAGAACTAACTCTGTCACCTTCTCTGAGGCTCTGTTCCTTAACTCCCTATTCATGTCCTCTTCCTGCTCTTCTGATACTACTCCCTTTCCTGCCTTTCCTACTACCTCCCAACCTTAAAATTTTAAAATCTTTGGGAATGAATGAAAAGAAAGACAAATGCCCACTACCACCAGATAGGTGTGGGGGAAGAAAGAAGAATGGCAAAGGAGTACAAGGAGTTGGGACTATAACTCAGCCGCCACCACCTCCTTGTCCACACACCCACAGATGCATACATGTACATGCATGTGTGCGCACACACACACACACACACACACACACACACCAAGAGTTCCTCCTGGCTTTGCTTTTATATATATGTAACTTTTATGTGTGTGGTGGTAGTGCTGGGGATTGAACCCAAGGCCTTATGCTAAGCATGTGCTCTACTACTGAGCTATATCCCTAGCCTTTACATATTTTTAAACTTTTGAAATAGGGCCCAGGTGGGCCTTGAACTTGAGATTTTCATAGTCCCTCCCAAGTAGCTGGGACTATAGGTATGTGCCACTACACCTAATGACAAATACAATTTTGTGTCAAGAGTAGTAGCTGTGAAGTGGCTAAATAGACCTGGGTCTACAAATCATGGACTTAATTTATAGATCATAAAATTTTTAGGGTTCTTCAGTTTAATTCCATTTGAGAATGGAAAATTATCCCATTAGCTGAGAAAATTATCCCATTATCTGTCACAGTTTTGATGTTCATTAATTATTTGTTGAATGAATGAATGAAATGTTTTGCCTAAGGTCTCACAGAGGTAGATTCTGCACCAGAACTTAACTTCATGCTGAGCTTGGTGCTTATTCTTCTGTGCTGATATACCTTGCTATACTTTGGATTTTGAATATCCTCCAAAGGCCCATGTATTAATTGCTTGGTCCATAGGGTGGAGCTATTTGAGATGGTAGTACTTTTAAGAAGTGAGCTTAGTGGGAGGTCTTTTAGTCATTGGGGGGGGGGTGCCCTTGAAGGGGATAATAGGACTCCAGCCCCTTCATCTCTATCTCTTTTCTTGCTTGGATCATGATTAGGTGAGCAGTTTTGTTCCACCATGTGTTCCCACCACCATGATGTTCTGTTTTTCTTTTTCCTCCAGCAGGCCTAAAGAAACAGGGGAAACTGATCAAGGACTAGACCTCCAAACCTTTATAATGTGATTATCTTAGTTATTTGTTATAGTAAGAGAAAGCTGGTTAACATACACATAGATTCCCAGTGTGTATTTGTGTACACATTGAGGTAGGTTTAGTAATCCCTAAGGATAGCATAGCATCCATTCTCACTGTATGAGCCCTAGACAGAGAAAGTGACTAACTCAAAGGAGAAAGTATATTTATTTATAGTCTGTCAGAACCATTCATGAGACTCCATGCAAAGTGCATCATTTGCTTGAGAGATTTGGGAAACCATTAAAGCAGATCTTCATTATGAAGTAAGACAGTAGATGATTTATAACAGTAGGAACTTTTGCTGATCTCACATTTTTATGGGAAAAAGAAACTAATATTCAAGCTCAGAATGATAGGTTGGTAGAGGTAAGCATTAGATATCTGGGGAAAATTAAGGCTCTTTGCTTTTTATTCAAATCTAGTTATGTGTAGGGCATAATGTAACGTGGGGCATGTTGCATCAGAAAAGAGGAAACTTAACTTGCTGCACCCGCTTCCCAGTCCTGGGGCCACATGTGGCTAAAAGAGCTCCTAGCGGTTAGCCAGAAGGCATTGCCCTGGGTTGTGATGAAGAATTGGACCGCCTCTAGGATAGGCTCAGAACCCCTCTGCCCTCACGGACATTACTGCCTGTAGGATGGGTATAGATGTAAATTCTCCCCACCCTGCTGACCTTTATCCTGATTGGCTCCTGTATATTGTATTAGCTGTGTGTGTTTTCTCATTAAACGAGATCCTGCTTTGACTGTTCTCCCTGGCGCGTCTGATTGTCCTCTGGGGAGGGAGGGCTGGATGCAGGCGGCCAGTCGACCTTTACCTTTCTTGGTTTGTCCTGGTCAGGGCGTGCTCCCCCAATCTCTCCCGCAGGTCAGGAGGGAACAGGGGGCTTAAAAACCCCCGACAGTTATGTACCTTCAAAACTCACCTACTCTGTCTATAAGCAGGTGAATATAGTCAGGTAATGTAGAAGCCTATTGAAATAATGTAAAATCCAGGTTTCTTTGGAAAATGGTCTGTAAGACCTTATATGAAAAATTTTAAAAATTCAGGGAAATAGTGTCCTAATAGAAACAAGTGTACCTAGATCTTATTCTTAGTGCTACTCTCTAATTAAAGCAAACAGGGTTCCTTAGAAAAATGGCTGAATAATACAGAACTAGACAGAGTATATGTGATAACCCTGGAGCATTTTATCATGCCAAAACATAAGAAAGTAGTTAAAAAAAAAACTCAATTATGGAAGTATGCCAAAGAGACACTGGAGCCAAGAGAAAGAACTTCCACTCACTGAAACTGAAGGACCTCAAGGACCCAGGCCCCACATTAGGAAATCCAACCCCTGTGCCTTGAAGCTGCAGGAAGCTTTCTTACCCAACCCCCATGTCAAAACCCCACTAGTTGCACGTAGCATTTCAAGTCTTGCACAATGGCAACCACAAGATGTTCCATATAGATAACCCCGGGAGGGCCAAACTTGAGCAAACAGGGAGAAAACAGGAACCAAAAAGAGCAGGGTGCAATTTTATGGTTTTTCTGTGAACAAAAAGTTAAAAAAAACCAAGTTTACCCCCCAGGTGACCCCGCTGCTGGATTCAGGGAAACCAATAGAAAGGCTGCTGTTGTGCTAAGCTGAAAACTAACCCCCTGCTCCATATAAAAGATCTGTGCCCCAGAGCCCGGTGTGCCAGTTCACCGAAGCTCCGGCTGAGGTGTTGCTAAGCACCCGCAGGCGCCTGTGTATCAATAAACTTGCCTCTTGCTTTTGCAGCCAGTGTCTCGTGTGGTTCGTTCCGGGTTTGGGATCTGTGGATATTTCATTTGGAGGTTCCACCGAGATCCAAGATCCCGGTTCCAATCCCGATCCCTATCCGGAGGACACCCGACATCACTGGGAGGTAAGCTGGCCGGCTCGAGCTGTCTATGTCTAACCTGTTGTCCTGTTGGTTATCTGTTTTCTGTTTTGCGTGGCGTCTGAAAGACTATGCATAGTCACTTAGTATTCTGATTCTGAAGCAGTTCCGTGATCACTCAGGTTTCTGAGGCAGACGGGGAAGGAGTTGACGAACTCGGACTTCACCCCTGCCACCCTGGGAGACGTCCCAGGGATCAGAGGGGTCCATTTCTTTGGGGCCCCCAATGTTTCCGAGGGATACACCATTTTTGTAGGCGACGGAGAAGCAGTTTTTCCCAGGCCATCTGTTTTGTAGGCGATGGAGAAGCAATTTCTCCCAGGCCATCTGATTCTTTCGGTTTGTGCCGAAGCCGCGCAGCGTTCTTTGTGTTTTATGTCCTGTCTGATTCATATCTGTACTTTAGAGATGAGAACCAAATTTTCAGTCACAAATTTTGACACTCTCAAAGGGACTTTTAAGGAGTCCCCACTCTGCTTTCTTGGGGAAGCCTAGCACTCGAAACAACTACAAGCAGAGGATAAACTTTTTGGGAGCTGGCTACTAAAAAGTTAGAAAAACAAAAATGCCTAATGCCTAAGGTCAAACCAAACTGGAGGAACTAATCCTATGGATAAAAGATAAGATTAAGGGACTCCCAGCAGCTGCCAGAGCCATTTAGCTCTGGGGAGTTCCCTAGGTCCTTATCTACATCTTAAGGATTACACCACCTCTGTTTACTTAAAAAGAAGGAACACTGAATGCAGTAAAGCCAGTCACACTGAGACCCTTGATTTTACGCCTATAGTTCTAAAGCATTGCACTATCTTGCAGTTAAAAGTTGGGTTTAAGCAATTGTTTAGTTTGATTTCAGATAGTTCATGCTAGAAAACTTAAATACTTGGAATAAAAAAAAATTAAAGAGTTTCAATTTTGAACTGGGTAACCTGAAAAAAAAAAATTAAAATGTTGGTCTGGCTCATAAAAATGACATTAGATAATTAAATAGCAATAGTCTTAAAAATTTTCAAAGCTTAATTTCAGATATATATGGTAATATATAAGTAAATTTAATGTAACTCAATGCTACTTTAGAAACTTCAGAACAAGCAAAGTGGCTTAAAGGTACTAAAAAAATTTCTTCTGATGGTAGAGATTCTATTTCCAGTTTTATGTGAATAAGTTTTTCTAATGTAAAAAGATATAAAATTTTAAATTTTAAAAAATTGCTTCTTAAATTTGTATCATAATTTCCAACATCTAAACCTGAAAATATAACTTAATGTAAACAAAAAAAAAGTTTATATAATTATGGTGTTATTAATGTGTTCATATCTTCCAGGTATACAAGCCTGTAAGATAAAAGCTTTGAAAGAACATTATATCAAGCTGGTATTCTAAAGTTATATGGTAATTAAAAAAAAAAATGTAAAGGTTTTATTGCAAAACACAAAAGTACATCACTACTTTTCTATAAGAGGTTAAAAGCTTTCAGCCTTTAATTCATGTTTTAGGTGTGATATTATGTTGTGTTAGCTAATGTTCATGTAAACTTGAACAACAATTTATGTAAACTTTATAAAATGATCAGCTTCAGAACTATAGTAATTGAGATTTATAAAGAGCCCTGCCTTACTTGAGATAAGGCTCTATCCCATCTCACTACATGTGAAAATGGCTATAAAAAAGTAAGCCAGATTTCAGTACAGTTAAAGTTGTGTCCAAAAATAGGTTTGTGCCAAGATTACTAGGATCTCAAACAGAAAATTATGATGTATAACCCTACTAGAATTCAAGGTAGCTATTATATAAGCTAAATATGTTTTTACCCTAGTTAGTTTTGTTTTGTAGTTTACTTATAGATGGTTTAAAAATTGCCTATTAATATTTTAAAGAGGTATTACTTTAAGAACACAACCTGGGCCAACATAAGATAAGGAGTTATCACCTACAGGATAGAAAAATAAACATTAAAGCCCAGTGCTCTTAATATAAGGCTGTTAACTTATTTGCTGGATGTTTAAGATCAAGTTTTAAAATTAGTTAAATTAAAAGGGCCAAGAAAACCAATATTCAGCTCTTGCCCTCTGAGTCAGTCTGAATCAGGGAATAGGGAACTTCTCCAAAGGGCTCAGCAACTCTAGGCCACATAACCTCCTGAGCAGGGAGATTAATGAGACCAGTGGAGGACAGAAAGCCAATCGGTGCATTTGCTGTAAAGAGGAGGATCATTAAAAAAGGGAGACATCCCTGATGCTTCTGAGGGAAGCCATATGGTCAAGCAAGGCCTGGACCCATCCTAGCGCAAATGGCACTAGCAGAACTGAAAAGCTGCTATGAAGTTCCCGAGGACTCCCAGGATAACTCAGCTGACTGTAAACAATAGGTAAAAATAAAAGTCAGTTTGACTTGCTTCATCTTAAACACTTAGCAAAGACAGTAAAAGCCAAAGCACAGCTGTTCCTGGACATCTTAAATAATAATAATAATTAAATGTAACTTCCATAAATAAGTAGACTGGAGGCTACAAGAGAGATTCTTAGACAGAAATGCCTGATAACTGTCAAAGGGACTACTAGAATAGTTTTAGTCTAAGGCTTTTATTTCTAGCCAACGCAGGTAGACTTGATGTTTGCTAATATGGTTATCCAGCCCTAAGTAGCAGAATTAAAAATTTCTCTATTAGACACAGAGAAGAAACAAAAGGTTCTCTTGGAAGCTCGCAAAAATGTGCCAGGGGACGACGGGCGCCCCACCCAACTCGCAAATTTGATTAACGAAGCTTTTCCTTTAACCCGGCCAAACTGGGACTATGCGACTGAAGCAGGTAGGAACCACCTACGTCTCTATTGCCAGTTACTCATAGCGGGTCTCCATGGAGCAGGGCGACGGCCCACTAATTTGGCTCAGGTAAGACAGACTATCCAGGGGTCAGAGGAAACTCCGACAGCCTTCTTAGAGAGATTAAAAGAGGCTTATCGGGGGTTTACTCCCTTTGATCCTGATAGTGAGGACCAAAAAAAAAAAACATTTAATAGGCCTGCCTTCGTCTCCCAGGTAAGTCAGATGGTGGCCAATACATTGGAAATTACATTGTGCTTATAGACCCCAAAGTTCAGGACAGATAAAAAAAGATAAATAGAACCATCAAGGAGACTTTAACTAAATTAATGCTTGAAACTGGCACTAAAGACTGGGTACAACTCCTACCTTTAGCCTTGTATCGGGCCCGAAACACCCCAGGCCCACATGGACTAACCCCATTTGAAATCCTGTACGGTGCCCCACCTCCCGCTGTTAACTTTTATGAAACTGAAACCTATGCCTCCCTCACCCCATCTATGCAGACTCATTTGCATGCTTTGCAATTGGTCCAGAACGAGGTCTGGAAGCCTCTAGCCGCAGCATACAAAGAGGAACTTAAAACCCCCTTGCTGCCACATCCCTTCAAAGTTGGAGACACCGTCTGGGTACGCAGGCACCAGAGCAAGAACCTCGAATCGCGGTGGAAAGGACCCTACACCATTCTGCTGACCACTCCCACTGCAGTCAAAGTGGACGGCATCACCGCTTGGATCCACGCCTCCCACGTGAAAGCTGCACATCCACAGGAGTCCGCAGGCACCTCTCCGGATCCAGAATGAAAGTTGCAACGCACTCAAAATCCACTAAAGATAAGACTCACACGCTGTTGATTTTCCTTGCTTTGTGCTTTGTATTTCCCCTAACGGTTGCTAACCAAACTGTGAGCCAGACATGGCAAATATTATCGGGGACAGGAGATATAATTTAAAACCAAACATCCACAAAATACCCCCTTTGGGCTTGGTAACCTGCTCTAAGGCCTGATCTTTGTTACCTGCTGGCTAAGGCAAAGGGCTTTGATGACCCCAGTGAGGCAGAAGCATGCGTCTACAGTGGACGCTGCACCTGCGTAGAACATCCCACAGGGTGTAGAGCAGCTCTAAGGGAGACACCCTTCTACATATGCCCTAGGGATGAAAAAAACCCAGTCACAGGTACAAAAATGTGGACAACATGAAAGTTACTATTGTAAATCTTGGGGATATAAAACTACGAGGGATATATGATGGAAGCCAGGTTCATCTGGGGATTTAATACAAGTAAAAAAGAAAAGGGACAAGAGCCCCCACTATCTTCCGACTCCTGTAGGAGCCTAAAATGGTACGGGGCAGGGCCATGCTCCGCGTTTGCCTGCAACCCCTTAAACATTACCTTTACTCAGGCAGGCAAGGCATCAAAGGAATGGATAAAAAAAAAAACAATGGGGCCTAAAAATGTACTTCAAAAATGCCTATGACCCTGGGGTCCTATTCAAAATTAGGCTAACTACTATATTATCTACTGTAGCTGGCCCCTTGATTATATTACTGTTAATTTTAACCTTTGGACCTTGTATATTTAACAAATTAATGCAATTTATAAAAGGAAGACTGTCTGTAATCCAAACTATGGTCCTCGCGCAGCAATATCAAGTACTCCCACAGCACCCTGAGCCATCAGCTGAGCAAGTGCCGGACTCTGAGCAGGTAGATCAATGGATATAAGATTATATCCCGGATAAAGAAAAGGGGGAAATGAAGGACCTCAAGGACCCAGGCCCCACATTAGGAAATCCAACCCCTGTGCCTTGAAGCTGCAGGAAGCTTTCTTACCCAACCCCCATGTCAAAACCCCACTAGTTGCACGTAGCATTTCAAGTCTTGCACAATGGCAACCACAAGATGTTCCATATAGATAACCCCGGGAGGGCCAAACTTGAGCAAACAGGGAGAAAACAGGAACCAAAAAGAGCAGGGTGCAATTTTATGGTTTTTCTGTGAACAAAAAGTTAAAAAAAAAAACAAGTTTACCCCCCAGGTGACCCCGCTGCTGGATTCAGGGAAACCAATAGAAAGGCTGCTGCTGTGCTAAGCTGAAAACTAACCCCCTGCTCCATATAAAAGATCTGTGCCCCAGAGCCCTGTGTGCCAGTTCACCGAAGCTCCGGCTGAGGTGTTGCTAAGCACCCGCAGGCGCCTGTGTATCAATAAACTTGCCTCTTGCTTTTGCAGCCAGTGTCTCGTGTGGTTCGTTCCGGGTTTGGGATCTGTGGATCTTTCAAAACTAGAGCAATGTGAGCAACAAATAAAATAGTACTGGATTATAAATATTCATGAGTCCATTCTTATATAAATTAATTAGTGAAAATTAATTAATGGGGGAGATAGACATGTTTTCGATGTAGTAAGAATTCCAAATAAATTATATAGATACTCTAAAGGAGAGGGAAAATAACCTTATTCCTTAAAAAAATGGGCTATACACAGTGACTTCCTTCAAAAGAATACAGTATGGAAAATGGGAAAAATAGAGTAAATTTACAGTGAAGAACTCTGACAAATACTACTTCAGTCAGGTGGTCAAGGTCATCAATCATGTATAAAATATGTTCCTGATACATCATGTGAAAAAAAATGGCACTTTATACCTGTTGTTATGTTTTGGATGTGAGAAGTTCCCCAAAAGCTCATGTATGAGACAGTGCAAGAAGGTTCAGAGGAGAAATGATTGGGTTGTAAGAGTCTTAACCCAATCAGTGAATTAATTCCCTGATAAGGATTAACTGAGTGGTAACTAAAGTGGTAGGATGTGGCTGGAGGTGGTGGGAATTGCGGGGGTGGGTGGTGGTTTTGGGTATATAATTTGTATCTGACAAGTGGAGAGTCTCTCTGCTTTCTGATCACCACGATGTGAGCTGCTTCCGTCTGCCATGTCTCCTGCCATGATTTTCAGCCTCACCTCAAGCCCTGGGGAATGCAGCTGGCCTTCTATGAACCAGATCTCTGAAACCATAAGCCTCAAATAAATCTTTTCTCCTCTACAATTGTTCTGGTAGGGTCTTTTGTTCACAGTGTGAAAAAGCCGACTAAAACACGTGATCATTTTTTTTCAAAAACATATGTGCCCAGTTTAATCATGAGGAAAAACACATCACATTCCAAGAGATAGACATCCTACAATATACTAATGCTACTTAAAACTATCAATATCATTAAAAACAAGAGAATCCTAAAGAGACATGACAACTAGATGTAATGTGGTATCCTGGATAGGATCTTAGACCAGGAAAGGACATGAGGTAAAACTAAAGAAATCTGAATGAATTATGGACTTCAGGTAATAGTAATTTGTCAGTATTGGTTCAATGATTGTAACAAATATAGAATACCATGTGGGATGTAAATAATAGGAGAAACTGGGTATATATGGTATATACTATTTTCTCAACTTTTCTGTAAACCTAAACTGTTCTAAAAATAAAGTGTATTAATTGAAAAAATCATTCCAAACTTGGGACTGAATGTGTTTTCATGATATAATTCACAGCCTCCTTCTACAAAGAAATTAACATTATGGGGAAAATGCTCAATTGATTTTCTGGTAAGTTTTAATGTGATGAAGACTTGTTCTAGGAAAGTACTTACTTACCCAGCCAGTGACTATCAGTTGAGAGTTATTGACCTTTCTTTAATCAAACATTGCTTTCTTTGGGTATCTAATCTAACAATTATTATCTTTTTTTCTGTAAAATTTCTTAATCAAGAGTGAAATTTTGAACGGGTGTAATAGGGGTTTTTCATAGAACTTTGGAATCTGCTTATTGCCTAATTGAAAAGTTGTTTTTAAAACTTCTAATCTTAGACTGTATTATTGTAGAGACATCATAACAAGTTGTTTTTACTAGATATTACCTGTCACTTTTCTTTTTTCTCCTTTCTTATATCACTAAACTAAGATAACAAAAATACAATTAAAATAGTGAAGGGGGAAAAAACCGAAGTAATGTTGGACATTTTACTTTGAGTTAGGTAAACTGAGGCATATAATGAAAATTTTCTTTTGGGGAAAGATGGTATCCTTCTCAGACATATGAGGCATTTGGGAAAAATTATGCCTCACTCTAAATATTAAGGCAAAGGACAAAGGATATTTAATTATTTTTATACTTATTGGAACATAATATGAAGGGTTTCTCTGATATTGTGGTTTCTTTATAGAATAAAGAAAGGGAAAAAAATTACCCCTGACAAGACCTGTTGACCTTGTATTTCTGCTGTACACTGTATGTCAAGTCAATGTAACTGATCAAAAGATGCAGATCTTGGTAACTTTTATAGTCTAAAGGCCAAGAATCTAATAGACCTAAGGAGGGAGAGAGGGTCCTATGAGCTTCAGCCATGGACTGACACCTCCAGGTTCTGTGTATGAATCAGAATTGTTTGGAAACTCCTACAGATAAGACATGAGTATCTAAGCATTAATCCAGAAACCTAAACTGTTTTTTTTTATTAAAGATAGAACAAAATAAAGCCAGAATTCCCTAACTACCTGGGAATGACATTTTAAAAAATGGGTAAAGATGGATAAAGCTGATAGAATAAGGTATAAGAAAGAGGGTTAGATTGGCAGTGTGGGATCTGGAAGCCAAGGCTATATCTACAGTAAGGACCTCAGTGGGATTGTCTTTTAGCCATTCTGTCATGTGATATTTTAATGCTTTTTCCAAATTGTATTTTTCTCATTTTTCGTAATGAAATTTTATTTCATAATGAAGTTTTACAGACTTATTATCAAATATTTAGAAAACACATAAAAGAAGAAAATAAAAATTGCCATAAAAGTTCACACCTAACCTTATGTTTTTACAGCATATTTCATTTATGGTCTCATAGTGACCTTTGAGGCAATTTTATAGTCTTCACTTTTCATATAAAGACAATGAACTCTGGGAGCGTTTCCTGCCTTCCCCAGTGGTACAGGTGCTCATCTGGTGACACAGCCCCTGCTATTCTCTTATCCACGTACAGTCCTGCGAATCCTCTTTCTGCTTCCCCAGCAATTCATTGTAGAGTTTGAAGAGTCTATCAATGTCTGTCCCTATGACCTTTTTTGTTTGTTTATTAGAACATTATAACTATACAGAGTAGTTGAGTTCATTTTGACAAAATCATTTGTGCATGGAATTTAATTTATTCCATTTTAGTCTCTGTTCTCATCACCTTTCCTTCCTCTTTTGCCTTTCTCTATTCTTCCTGTACTCTACTGATTTTCCTTTTGCTTGTTTATTATTTATTTTTGATGGCACTTCCTAAGTATACTTAAAGGTAGAAGTCATTGTGGAATATTTATACATGTACATAGCATGATTTTGTTCAATTCACTTCACATTTCCTCCCCTTTACCATCCCTCTTACCTCCTTATTAATCTCCCTTTCTACTCCACTGGTCTTCCCTATGTCTTCATGATATACAATCTTCACTCTTTTCTCCCTTATTTTGCTATGGTTTTCACATGAGAGAAAACATTTGATCCTTGATTTTCTGAATCCTGGTTTATTTCACTTAGCATGATGTTCTTCATTTCCATCCATTTACCCACAAATATCATAAATTCATTCTATATGACTAAAACACCATTGTGTATTTTTTTAAAGTTAGGTTCTCTTTAATACTTTATTTTCTAGTTATAGTTGGACACAACACTTTAATTTTATTTATATATTTATATGTGGTGCTGAGGATTGAACCCAGGACCTCACACTTGCTTGGTGAGCACTCTACTGTTAAGCCACAACCCTAGCCCCTCCATTGTGTATTTATACCACAGTAATCTATTCATTTATTGACAGGCAACTGGGCTAGTTCCATAATTTGGCAATTATTAATTGTGCTGCTATAAACATTGAAGTGGCTATATCACTATTGTATGTTGATTTTAATTCTTTTGGACAAATACCAAGGAGTAGGATAGCTTGTTCATATGGTGGTTCCCTCTCTGGTTTTTTGAGGAATCTTCATACCTTGACACAGTGGTTGTATTCATTTGCAGTCCCACCAACAATGTATGTGTTTTAGTCAGCTTTTTCACCACCATGCCCAAAAGACTGACAAGAACAGTTAGTGGAGGAAAAGTTTATTTTGGGGGTCATGGTTTCAGAGATCTCAGTCCATAGGTGGCTGACTCCATTGCTGTGGGCTAGAGGTGAGGAAGAACATCATGGCAGAAAGGTATGGTGGAGGAAACTGGCTCAGAACATTGCAACAGGAAGCAGAGAAAAAGAGCTCTTATCAAGACAAAATATAAATCTCAAAGGCATGTCCCCTGTTTCCCACCTCCTCCAGCCACACCCTGCCTGCCCACAGTTACTACTCTACAGTTAATCCACCAGTGGATTAATGCACTGATTAGATTAAGATTTTTAAGAATGAGTATCTAAGCATTAATTCAGAAACCTAAACTGTTCTTTATTAAAGATAGAACAAAACAAAGCCAGAATTCCCTAATTACTCAATCATTTCACTTCTAAACTTTTTTTTGGCATTGTCTCATACATGAGCTTTTGGGGGAACACCTCATATCTAAACCATAACAGAATGAGTGTATCTTTTCTCCCCACATCTTTGCCAGCATTCTTATTATTTATATTCTTGATAGTTGATAGTCTGACTGCAGTGAGATGAAATCAGTCTAGTTTTTTTTTTTTTTTTTTTGCATCCTGATTGCTAGAGATATGAACATTTTTCATATATTTATTGGCCATCTATGTTTCTTCTCTTGAGAAATGTCTATTTGGTTATTTTCCTCCATTTATTGATTGGGGCTTTTTTGTGTGTGTTAAGATTTTGGACAGCAAAAGAAACCATGTGGCCTTTTAAATCTATCATTTCTGTTCTATTGCTCTGAATTTGATGCCATATAAAAATAGATCTCCCCCCCCCCCCCCATCCTGAATCATCTGCCCCAATCATCTCTCACTCTACAACTGACCCTTCTGGCTATTTGTACCTGAAAGTTGTTTTCTTCTAGATAGCCTTTCATTATAATTTCAACATTGTTTCCTTGGCTCTGACCTTTGGTTTCATTTCTCCATCACAACTGGCTATTCCCCTTATATATACCCCTTGGTTGTGCAGATTTTTCCCATTCTGAATTCAGATTATCTTCAAGGCCCCACACATTTTCCCAAACCTTATTGCACAGTCAATCCCATGGGTGGGATAAAGTCACGGGACTGATGTAATGAAATCAGTAGCACAAATACTCTGGTGATGGGAACAGAGGTAGATGAAAGGTAGAGAAAGAAATATATTGAAGTTGACGGTGACTTTCAGGATAACCATTCTATCTGTTAGATAGAATAGCTTCTATCCATATGTTTAGTATAAGCATTCTATTCAGTTCCTGGGAGCATGGTTAGTGTTTAAAATATGTATTTGGAATGTGTTCCCCTCCAAACTTACCTCTTTTTTCTTTTTTACCTTTCACTGTTTCTCTCATCTGGAGTCATGTCCCCTTTCTTTCCACACATTTATATGTATTTTTAATCACTCATGGTGCTAGTCTTATTAGTCTTTAGATTAGCCTTATTCTAATAGCACTTATTATTAACCTGTTTTCCTCTCACTACGGAGCTTGTCCTCTAATGCCACTTGCTATTATGTTTAGATGTACCATATCCACAGCATTATTGTTAGAACCCCTAGGAGAGTGATTTTTTATACTACTACTTCTCTCTCTAACCTTGTCAGGAAATAGAAGTGGGCTTTTTACAAGTTAATAGTCATTATGTGTTTAGTGATAAATTGAAACTTACCATAGTAATTTGAGTATGAGAGGTGGTGGCTTACATTGAGTTGAAATTCTGGTGTGATCCTATTGGTATCTCATGGAAAAGAAGAATTAAAAGTATGCTTCTGGGATGATAGTCTCAGAGCTGTCAACTAACATCCTGTTATGGTCCAGGCTTTATGGGCAATTACCAAGCAGACTCCATTTTACCCTGAACTCCATGTTATGTAAGAAATGCTTCTCCCACAGGAACACCCCACTTCTGTGTCCATCAGCAGTTGCTTAGCATAGCATGTTTGGCAACACAAACTGGCAATTCTTATACAATGTAAAATTATTTTCTTTTTGGTTCCCATTTTTCTTGGACAATGTACCCTGACAGAGAATGATTGTCTAGACTATAGAAACCATTCTTTAACTTGTACTCAACTAGGTCACTTTGACCCACTTCCCTTTCTGCTTATGATTTTAGATCTCATGATGTTTATTCATGATGTTGAATCATAGCAACAGCCACTTATGATTAATGCAGTTTTGAAATATAAAGGTGTTCTCTTAAGTGCTCTAACCTTTGGAGAGGTTCAAAGAATATATCCTTGCAGCCTTCCTCTTGGCCCACCAGCTGGTGAATCTGGACCACCAGCTGGTGAATAAAGATGGTCTGTCTCCTGCTTTAAGATCAACTTTGTGATCTATTACAGCCTCACAATAACAATCCCAAGAGTACATTCTTTGTTGATAAAGTTACGTCTCACTCTACTGCATCTGAGGTTTTTTGGATGCACCATGGAAACCATCATATTACCTCATAGGCCTCATTATTATTCAGGATTTCCCCTGCCTCCTGCCTTCCTCTACTCACTCCCTTACTTCCTTCTTCATAAGTACTCCTGTAAATGAATATACCTTTCTCAAACATAAGTGATAATCCTTAGATGTCAGTGATAGCTAGGGAATTTAAATCAAATTGTTTTAAAAGGCACAAATTAGTCAAATTGCTTTGTAACATATACAAATAATAGGAATCTAGGTATATGTATGCAGTTTTGAATGACTCATTCAGTCTACATTCTATTTCTCCTGAGTTGCACAGAATTTCATATAATTTAGATGCCTATTTGAAAAATTTAAGTCACCATTAATTGGGGGGGATCATTATTATTAGGATGGCAAGTTTGGGCAGAAAGTCAACTTCATTGAAAATTGATATTGGAGAAAAAAAGAGAACAGGGTTTAAAACTAAATAGAAGAATGTGTCACTTAATGATGGGGATGCGTTTGAGAAATGAATTATGATGTTATCTTACCATTGTGTGAACATTATAGAGTATGTTCACATAAACTAAGCCACTATGATGTGCTTAGGCAATGTAATCTTCTGGGACTCTGTCATATATATGGTCTGTGGTTGACTAAAACATCATTATGTAGGGTTTGACTATAGTCAGTTTAAGAAGAGATTTGATCAATAAACTGAGTTCACTTTCAAAACTCAGTCAAGCATAAGCTTAGACTGTTTTTCAGGTGACAACACTAAGAACATGAGAAGCAGTATTGTCTACAGGTTTAGTGCACACATTCTGGCTTCAAATCCCACTTCAACTCCTTACTATCAGTTGTCTTAGGCAAATTACTCAATATGTCTGCACCTCAGTTTTTAAATTTTATTTTGTGATCTATAAAAGGGAAGATGTTTTGGTCATATGTTGGTATATAACAAGCCATTCAAACTTAATGATTTAAAACCATAACAATGATAATTTCATTTTCTTATGACTCTGTGATTTGGATTGGTATTGGAGAGGAATACTTTTCTATGATCCATGGAGGGGTGACTTGAAGGCTGCAGATGATTTGATAGCTGGCATCATGTGAAGACTCAGTCACTAGCATAGTATGTTAGGTGGTGAGTGCTAGCTGCTGGCCAGCACCTCAGCTGGGGTTGTAGGCTGGGACACCTACATGTGGGTTCTCTATGTGATCTTAGCTCCCTTACAGTATGGTGGCTGGGCTGCAAGTGCAGCATGCCAAGAAGGCAAGGCAGAGTGCATGGTGTTTTTATGATCAAGCCTTGGAAGTCATGTAGAACCACATCTCTGAACTGTCTTGTTCTAGACAATCACAAAGATCTGCCAGGCTCAAGGGGAGAGTGGATAGATTCCACCATTCTGTAGGAGGGAGGAGGCATCAATGGTATGTTATAAGAAGAGCACATTAGATGAAAAATACTATCATGGTGGTGTTTAGAAGATATAATCTGCCACAGTCTGTACTTTGGTTATGGCAATTCATATCCTTCCATAATACAGCCTACCCTCCTTATTCTTGTGTTTTGTATCTGCAGATTCAACCATGAATTGAAATATTCAGAAAAAAATCATGTCTTCTGAACATGTACAAATATTTTGATAATTATTCCCTAAATATAGCTTGCCAACTATTTACATAGCACTTACATTGTATTAGGCATTTTAAGTAAGTAATCTAGAGATGATTTAAAGTATACTAGAGGGTAGGTGGGGGATGTAGCTCTTGCCTAACAAGCATGAAGCCTGGGTTCAGTTTGCAGCACTGCATAAAGAAAGGAGGGAATAAGGGAGAGAGGAAGAGAGGAAAGGAAGGATTAAAGTATACAGGAGGATGTGCATAGGTTACCTGAAAATATCATGTCATTTTATATAAGTGACTTGAGTACAAATTTTGGTATCACCCTAAAGAGACCAAGATCTTTTTATCTAAATCAGATCAGGTGCAGATGTGACTCTTCACTGTAGATCTTCAGGTGAAACTATGACTATCGTTCTTCTCCATTTCTAGACCTGTGAACTAAATTGACAAGTTATTTGCCTGTCCCTGCCCAACACCCAGCAGGAGAAGGTTAACTACTAGGGATACTTTTCATTAAAAAAGTGGGAAAGGAGGATTCACATGGCAAATTCAAAAAGAGAGAAAGCAGGATGCATTTAACATACTAGGCCACAGCAATTCTGAAATCCAAATGGGTATAGGATATCATATTCTCTATTAAGGCTCAAAATATTGCTTAGGAGCTGGTTATCATGACCTCTTTCTTTTACTCTCTGAGATATTGGTTCTGCCTTCTGAATCATCTTTTATTTCAGAAAGTATTGCCTGTGTTCACATAAAGCCATTTTCTCAAATGTTTCTTGCCTATAGAAAATGGGTTCAAAGGCTTTTTTCATGTTGTATTATTAATTTTCAGTCCAAACTGAAAAATTCTTTAAAAATGTTGCAAGCTTCTTTGTGTATCAACAATCTACTACATAAGTAAATTCATGTTTCAAATTTCTTTGAGATAAGATCTTCTCTGCCTTGGGCTTACTAAGGCTGTTATGAGACATCATTCTTAAGTTTCTTAGAAGGCCCTTGTCTGTATGAAAGTCCAGCTCTCTCTCTCTCTCTCTCTCTCTCTCTCTCTCTCCCCCTCCTTCTCCCCTCCCCCCACTCGTGTCCCCAGCTGCTTTCCTCTGCCACACTCTTCCACCACCATGTTCTGCCTCACCTTGGATCCAGAGCAATGCAGTTAGTCATCTGTGGACTAAGACCTCTGAGATGTGTCTGCAGCAGACCCCAGGAATTCACCACCAATTTCTTTCTGGGTTCGCATATTCGAAGAATGAAATCCACGGACAACATGGAAGGCAAGAGTGAAAGGGGCAAGATTTATTTAAGTGAGATGAAAAGAAACAGAGCTCCCACCGAGCCCTAGGTTTGAGACTTCCTGAAACCTCTATTTGGATCAGCAATCACTTCCATTTTCCCCCACTGCTCTGGAACAAAGGCTTGGATGGAATGTTTGGAATGTTTCTACAGATTATTTTCTTGGAGTGATCTTTACATTTAAAAAAAGAAAGAAAGAAAGAAAAAAAAGAAAGTCCAATATTTTCATGTTGAAAGACCAGTCTCTAAAACAAACTATATCTTTCAGATCTTTACTAAATGGCTTAAAATTCACTCATGGATAAAGCAATGTAGTTCAGTATATCAGTGTCCTTAAAGGAATAGTGTGATATGTGTACCCTTTTGTATGTATCTTTAGTTTGTTGAGTTACTCATGGTAAAAAAAAAAAAAATATGCTGACATGAAAATCTTCTTGAATACTGTTTGAATTCAGTTGGTGTTTAGAACCATGTATTAAGGTTTATCTTGGTATTCTTTAGTAAAATAGAATGTCTGGAAGAAATGAATCAACACCTATTGGAGCTTAGTGTGGACAAAAAAAAAAAAAAAGAGATTAAGGGTAAATGTTGACTGTACTAGTTCAGAGCCCAAAATTTAAACTGCAATGATAAATTCCTAAATTACCTAGCATTTGTCAATGTGCTCTGAACTGTAATGGAGTTGTGCTGAATCATGAATACTGTGTTACCTAATCCCTTCTTGCAACAAAAGCTTTTTTTGCTATGGTAATGCTTAGCATAGCAAAGAGTTCAGTTGGTTGTGGTCTTATCTGTTAAAATCTAACTGGCAGCTGGGTGTGGTGGCACATGCCTGTAATTCCAGTGACTCAGAAGGTGGAGACAGGAGGATAATTCAAGGCAGGCCTCTGCAACTTAAAGAGACCCTGTCTCAAAAAAACAAAAATAAACACGCAAAAATGGCTGGGGATGTAGCTCAGTGGCATAATGACCTTGAGCCCAATCCCTAGTATTGGAAAAAAATAACTCACACATCACAAACCTCCGGCACAATGTGAAGGAACCCTTGTTTTTAAGCACAGAATGAAAGTTGTGGTAACTGTGTCTGGCAGATTGTCTATAACTTCTAGTCTTGATAGTTGTCTTATTACAATTTTAGACTGGTCCAGACTTAGGATTCTCAAAGACAAAGAACATATAAATAAAGGGGATGGAGAGTAATGGGCTTAAGGATAAAGATGTTTCCTAGTTAATAGAGGTTTTCTCTCTTTCTTTCTAATAATGACCATATTTAGAAGCTTCTTAGAATAATCACACATTTTGAGTAAAGTAGCTCTTTACTAAGATCAATATTGGGACAAAGAGCAAAGGGGTAAAAGAAGACACAAGGATACAGAGGGAGGGTCCATGCCTTTCTTGGATTGCTCTATGCACTGCCTTTGGGTGAGGAAAAAAAAGTTCTTGAGGGAAATTCTAAGGGTCCAGCGAAGCACCGGAGGAAGAGACCACCAAGAGACTGACTCATGCAATTGCAGAAGGGGATTTATTGGGGCTCCGTGCTCTCTCAAGAAGGGAGAGCAGCCCAGAGCCCTGAGCAGAGGTTAAGCAGTGCTTAAGTACACTTTTTGGGGAGGGCGGAGGCTTTGCATACATTAGGACAAATCATCATGAGGCGCGGGAAAATCAAACAACAATTCTTAAACTTGATTAGTACATTCATTGGCGGGAACAGGTCGGGCGGGGGTGATTGTCACTCCTAAGCGGGGTACACATTCAAACTGATTGGTTCGGGCCCTGTGTGCCTATGTGACAAGCTGCACAGGGCCCTAGGCTATTAATCAACTGAATGGCCAGTAGGGCATTGTCTTAACTGCCTCAGGAATTTCAGGTTCTGGGTGTAGCAGAGGAACTTAACAATACCTGGTCCTTCACTTTTTAACTCAGGCCTTGCAGCTTAGAAACTTTACAATGCCCGGTCTTTTACATTTTAACTCAGGCTTTGCAGTTTAGAAGCAGCTTAGAAACTTTACCCTTTCATTCCCCACTCCTTTTTCTGACTACTTTTAATCTTAAAAGTAATGAATCATAATTATTGGGGAGTCTCATTTTCCATTTCTGTCAGTGGAGCATATTGCTGTCTGATTACCATGAGTTGTCCTGCGTTTCCTGGAATCATTTTTAGCATGGCCTCCATTTTAGATTCCACTCGGTATTAGACCCCGATTTATCTAACTGCACTGACTACCTAACTTTAAATCTGGCTTCATTCCCCCCTGTAATTTGGGAACTCCTTACTGCTGTAAGGAAGGGGGGCGAAGAGGATCTTTCTGGCTTCTTCAGGTTGAAAAGGGATGGTGTGGGGCAAGCAGTTTGGAGTCCCCCTTAAAAATATCGGGTCTATCGAGTGGTCCATGATAAAAGTCCAATTGAGAAGTAATAGGCTGGAGGGCCATTCGAGGGATAGGTGGTCTATAAGAGAAACAAGAATTCATTAGTTCTGGAACCAGATTGATGCAGCAATAAATCTCATAGCACAGGAATATGCCAATAAGCATGATGACAAAGACAGAGACTAACAAAGTTTTCCACCAGGAAGTACCAAGAACCAGGAGCTAAGATGTTGTTTCCATGACAAAGTTGCTGAGTACATGGCTTTTATCTGAGCATGTAAATCTTTAAGGATATTTGTCACACTGTCGGAAATGTCAGGGATGTAAACACAACATTTAATGTTTAGGGTTACAGATGTCCTTTTTCTTAGGATACAGTTTAATAATTTAATGTCATCTGATCTTGCAAAATCCTCTTATTAGTATGACCTCTGTGTCTAACAGAGAAATCTTTAATTCTGTTACTAGGGCTGGATAACCATACTAGCAAACATTAAGCCTACCTGTGTAGGTTAGAAATAAAGACCTTAAACTAAAAACTACTCTGGCAGTACATTTTGATAGTTATCAGGCATTCTTGTCTGAGAATCTCTTTTGCAGCCTCCAGTTTACTTATTTTTGGAAGTTACATTTAACTATTATTATCATTTAAAATGCCCAGGAATAGCTGTGTTTTGGCTTTGACTGTCTTTGCTAAGTGTTTAAGATGAAGCAAGTCAAACTGACTTTTGTTTCTATCTATAGTTAACAGTCAGCTGAGTTTCCCTGGGAGTCCTCGGGGAACTTACAGCAGCTTCTCAGTTCCGCTAGTGCCATTTGCGCTGCTAGTGCCATTTGCGCTAGGATGGGTCCAGGCCTTGCTTGACCATGTGGCTTCCCTCGGAAGCATCAGGGATGTCTCCCTTCTTTGATGACCCTCCTCTTCACAGCAAATGCACTGATTGGCTTTCTGTCCTCCATTGGTCTCATTAATCTCCCTGATCGGGAGGTTATGTGGCCGAGAGTTGCAAAGCTCTTTGGAGAAGTCCCCTATTCCCTGATTCAGACTGACTAAGAGGGCAAGAGCCAAATATTGATTTTCTTGGCCCTTTTAATTTAACTTTAATTTTAAAACTTAATCTTAAACATCCAGCAAATAAGTTTCAACAGCCTTATACTAAGAGTACTGGGCTTTAATGTCTATCTCTCTCTCCTGTAGGTGATAACTCCTTATCTTAAATTAACCCAGGTTGTGTGTTCTTAAATCAGTACCTCTGTAAAACATTAACAGGCAATTTTAAATCATTTATAAGAAAACTACAAAATAAAATTATCAAGAGTAAAAACACATTTAGTTCATGTAATAGCTACCTTGAATTTTGGCAGAGTTATACATTATAATCCCCTGTTTGAGATCCTGGTAATTGTGACAAAAACTAACCTTTGGACACAACTTTAAATGTACTGAAATCTGGCCTACTTCTTTCATAGTCACTTTCACATGTAGTGAGATGGGACATAGAGTCTTATCTCAAGTAAGGCGGGGCTCTTCATAAATCTTAAATACTATAGTTCTGAAGCTGATCATTTTACAAAGCCTACATAAATTGTTGCTCAAGTTTACATGTACATTAGCTAACATAATATAATATCACACCTAAAACATGAATTAAAGAAAGGCTGAAAGCTTTTAACCTCTTGTAGAAAAGTAGCAAAGTATTTTTGTGTTTTACAATAAAACCTTCACACAGATTAGGCTCTCATTAACTTAAAAATACATTTAAATTGTATCTCAGTGTAAAAAGCAACATGGAACTTTACATAACTTATTGATAATAAGTACAGTTATAGAACACAAATGATATAAATAAATTTCCAACATGTTTTTCTTTTAAGCCTAATATTACCATACAATTTTAGAACACCAGCTTGATACAATGCTCTTTTGAAGATTCTACCTTACAGACTTGTATACCTGGAAGATATGAACACATTAATGGCAATTACATTGATGTTTTTATATTAACCAAGTTTAGCTTTTAAAGAAATAACATAGCACAATTCTCTAAAACAACAGCACTTGTTTAACCAGCTGTTTAATTTCTTTAAGATTACTTGCTCAAAAACTTACACTTATAAGCAACTTACACAGACCTTCTTTATATCATTTACTTAAACCCTCTTAATTACTTAATCATGTAGACTCTTATCTAGAAACACATTTTCCCTCTATTAAACCCATACCTAGAACCTTCTAGTTTCTCTTTTTTATCTGTTAACCTCATTCTGTTCACATTTTGAAACAATACTTGTAAATTTTTGAATTTAAGCAGATTATTTCATAGACATCAACATTTCATTAGGGTCTTTTTGAACACCTAGAAGAACTTATAATCTTAATTTTAAAGACATCCTTTTTTTAATCTATTTACCAAATTTAAATTGAGCCATTTGAATCATGTGAATCAAAGATATTTGGATCCATTTTAAATTTTTTTTATGAGCGCTCCTCACCTGTCAATTGTCATATCACTGCATGATATATGGACATATACACATACAGACATACCGACATACAACATGTAACACAAGTGTAACACAACACAATAGTAAAGGCCTTGTAACTTTCTCAGGTGAAATCTCATTGCAATGTTTAAAAACTCCACAGTTGATCAAAAATAGAACTGATCAGAAAACATTAACTTGTCTGTAGGATCAAAATCATGAGCTCAAAAAAAGAATACAGAATCTAAAAAAAAGCGAGAGTCCTAAAAAAAAATGACTGGCCAGTAGTTAGTAAATACCGTACAATTTACTTCTTGGTTTGGTCTAGTTTGAGTTCAGGTAAAAAGACACTTTTACTCTTTTTTTTTTCCTTGGGCCTGAGCTCCAAGCTTCTTCTGTTTGCATATCAACTTAAGCCCTGGCTGAGGTCTGGAAGGAACTGGGAAAACCGGAATTCTGAGCAGAAACCTCATGCCTGAGGCATTTTAACCATAAGTCATAATTTCCAGGTTTGGATGTTGAAAATTATGATACAAGTTTAAGATGTAATTCCCAAAACTTTATATCTTTTTACACTAGAAAACTTGCTCACATAAAACTGGAAATAGGATCTCTACCATCAGAAGAAATTTCTTTAGGATCATTAAGCTACTTTCTTTGTCCTGAAGTTCCTAAAGTAGTATTAAGTTACATTAAATCACCTGAAAATTTTTAAAAAGAACCATACACTACCATGTGTATCCAAAATTAAGCTTTAAAAAATTTTAAGACTGTTGCTATTTAATTATTTAATGTCATTTTAATAAGCCAGACCAACGTTCTAATTTAACACTTTCTTTTCTTGAATCTTACACACTGAGGGGAACAGATACCATACCATAATTTACTATCCTTGCCCAAATTAATGCGCTGGTACACCTAGTGAAATCTTTTCAGGCTACCCAGTTCAGAAATTGAAAAAAAATAAAACTAAATTATTGGGAGTTACTTGCCAACTTGGAAGTAGAGTTTTTAAATTTTCTATCTTAAGTATTTAAGTTTTCTAGCATGCACTATCTGAAATCAAATTAAACAATTACTTAAATTTAACTTTTTAACTGCAAGATAGTGCAATGTTTTAGAAACCCATTCAGATACCAGATTGTAAAATAAAAAATCATTTTTCATTTTTTTTAGATACATATTTAGCCGAGATCATCCCCAAGAAACAATCTATAACATCAACACATTACTGCATTCATTGTCCCTTCTTTTTTTTAGACAGAGGTGGAGTAATCCTTAAAGTGCAGGTAAGGGAGAGGGAGTTCCCCAGAGCAAAATGGCTCTGGCAGCTGCTGGGAGTCCCTTAGTCTCACCTTTTACTTACAGGATTAGTCCCTCCTGTTTGGTCTGACCCCAGGCACCAGGAATTTCCCATATCTCTTAACTTTTCAGCAGTCAGCTCCCCCAAAAGTTTATCCTCTCTTTGCAGTTGTTTCGAGTGCTAGGCTTCCCCAAGAAAGCAGAGTGGGGACTCTTTAAAAGTCCCCTCGGGGGTGTCAAAATTTGTGACTGAAAATTTGGTTCCCATCTCCCAAAGCCAATTAACCCCAATTTAATAATGAGGACAGGGCCTTGAGAAAAGTCAAAGCGAGATGTCAAAGTTGTTAAATCCCCAGCAGGCATCTCCATTTGCACTCAAGCTGAGTACAGGAGGGAAAGAAAACATTGCTTCCCTAATCTTACTTAACAAAGGGGAGTGGCCCGTGGAGGGGCAGAGCTGCCAACCATGCCTCCAAGGTAGGCGGACCTGTGACCCACCAGCAGAACAGGCCCAGGAACCCGCAGAGGGGCAGAACTGCCCCACGCGCCTGCAAGGTAGGCGGACCTGCGACCTACCAGCAGAACAGGCCCAGTGGCCTGCAGAGGGGCAGAGCCGCCGCCCGCACCTACGAGGGAGACTTTGCAACTATACAAGAGCAATATAAATATATAGGGGGAAAATTCAATAACACAACAGTTTCACCAAGCAGAAAGAATCGCGAACAGTATGAAGAGACAAGGAAAGAAAGGACCACAAGCAATACAGGTCAACTCAACGTTAGAAGAGGTAATATCTGCAGCAGATGGAATGTCAGATAAAGAATTCAGGATATACATGCTTCAGATGATCTGGAGTCTCAAGGAAGACATTAGACAGCAAAATCAGACAATGAAAGATCACTTCAACAATGAATTACATAAACAAATCCAAGAAGCAAAAGATCAACTATACAGGGAGATAGAGGTTATAAAAAATAAACAGAAATCCTAGAAATGCACGAAGCAATAAACCAACTTAAAAACTCAATTGAGAATACTACCAGCAGAGTAGAACACTTAGAAGATAGAACATCAGACAATGAAGACAAAGTATTTCAACTTGAAAAGAACATAGACAGCTCAGCAAGACTGTTAAGAAACCATGAGCAGAACATCCAAGAAATATGGGATAACATCAAGAGACCAAACTTAAGAGTCATTGGGATACAGGAAGGTATAGAGGTCCAAACCAAAGGAATGAGCAATCTATTCAATGAAATAATACGATAAAACATCCCAGACTTGAAGAATGAGACAGAATCCCAAATCCTAGAAGCCTACAGGACGCCGAATGTGCAAAATCATAAGAGATCCACACCTAGACACATTATAATGAAGATGCCCAACATACAGAATAAGGAGAGAATTTTGAAAGCTACAAGAGAAAGGAAGCAGATTACATTTAGGGGTAAACCAATCAGGATAACAGCTGATCTTTCAACACAGACTCTGAAAGCTAGAAGATCCTGGAATAACATATTTCAAACACTGAAAGAAAATGGGTTCCAACCAAGAATTGTGTATCCAGCAAAATTAAGCTTCAGGATGGAAGATGAAATTAAAACCTTCCACGATAAACAAAAGTTAAAAGAATTTGCAGCTAGAAAACCATCTCTTCAAAACATCCTCGGCAAAACATTACAGGAGGAGGAAATGGAAAATAACAATGAAAACCAACAGTGGGAGGTAGGACAGTAAAGGGGGGGAAATAATCAAAGAGGAAAACAAACCATGTTTAGTAACATAAATAAACAAATATGGCTGGAAGAACAAACCATATCTCAATAATAACCCTGAATGTTAATGGCTTCACCAATTAAGAGACACAGGCTAGTAGAATGGATCACAAAACATGACCCAACAATATGCTGCCTACAGGAGACGCATTTGATAGGAAAAGACATACATAGGCTGAAGGTGAAAGGTTGGGAAAAATCATATCACTCATATGGACTTCGGAAACAAGCAGGAGTGTCCATACTCATATCAAATAAAATAGATTTCAAGCCAAAGTTAATCAAAAGGGATAAAGAGGGACACTACATACTGCTCAAGGGAACCATACACCAACAAGACATAACAATCATAAATATATATGCCCCTAACAATGGTGCAGCTATGTTCATCAAACAAACTCTTCTCAAGTTCAAGAGTCTAATAGACCACCATACAATAATCGTGGGAGACTTCAACACACCTCTCTCACCACTGGACAGATCTTCCAAACAAAGTTGAATAAGGAAACTATAGAACTCAATAACACAATTAATAACCTAGACTTAATCGACATATATAGAATATACCACCCAACATCAAGCAGTTACACTTTTTTCTCAGCAGCACATGGATCCTTCTCAAAAATAGATCATATATTATGTCACAGGGCAACTCTTAGACAATATAAAGGAGTAGAGATAATACCATGCATCTTATCTGATCATAATGGAATGAAACTGAAAATCAACGATAAAAGAAGGAAGGAAAAAGCATACATCACTCGGAGAATGAACAATAGGTTACTGAATGATCAATGGGTTATAGAAGACATCAAGGAGGAAATTAAAAAATTCTTAGAGATAAATGAAAACACAGACACAACATATCGGAATCTATGGGACACATTGAAAGCAGTTCTAAGAGGAAAATTCATTGCATGGAGTTCATTCCTTAAAAAAAGAAAAAACCAACAAATAAATGATCTCATATTTCATCTCAAAATCCTAGAAAAAGAAGAGCAAAACAACAGCAAAAGAAGTAGAAGGCAAGAAATCATTAAAATCAGAGCTGAAATTAATGAAATCAAAACAAAAGAAACAATTGAAAAAATTGACAAAACTAAAAGTTGGTTCTTTGAAAAAATAAATAAAATTGACAGACCCTTAGCCATGCTAAGGAAGAGAAGAAGAGAGAGAACTCAAATTACTAGCATACGGGATGAAAAAGACACTAGACACTAGTCACAATAGACATTTCAGAAATACAGAAGATAATCAGAAATTATTTTGAATCCTTATACTCCAATAAACTAGAAGATAGTGAAGGCATCGATAAATTTCTTAAGTCATATGATCTGCCTAGATTGAGTCAGGAGGATATAGACAACCTAAACAGACCAATATTAATTGAGGAAATAGAAGAAACCATCAAAAGACTACCAACTAAGAAAAGCCCAGGACCGGATGGGTATACAGCAGAGTTTTACAAAACCTTTAAAGAGGAACTAATACCAATACTTTTCAAGCTATTTCATGAAATAGAAAAAGAGGGAGAACTTCCAAATTCATTCTACGAGGCCAACATCACCATGATTCCTAAACCAGACAAAGACACTTCAAAGAAAGAAAACTACAGACCAATATCTCTAAGGAACCTAGATGCAAAAATCCTCAATAAAATTCTGGCGAATCGGATACAAAAACATATCAAAAAAATTGTGCACCATGATCAAGTAGGATTCATCCCTGGGATGCAAGGCTGGTTCAATATACGGAAATCAATAAATGTTATTCACCACATCAATAGACTTAAAAATAAGAACCATATGATCATCTTGATAGATGCAGAAAAAGCATTCGACAAAGTACAGCATCCCTTTATGTTCAAAACTCTAGAAAAACTAGGGATAACAGGAACATACCTCAATATTGTAAAAGCAATCTATGCTAAGCCTCAGGCTAGCATCATTCTAAATGGAGAAAAATTGAAGGCATTCCCTCTAAAATCTGGAACAAGACAGGGATGCCCTCTCTCACCACTTCTGTTCAACATAGTTCTCGAAACACTGGCCAGAGCAATTAGACAGATGAAAGAAATCAAAGGCATAAAAATAGGAAAAGAAGAACTTAAATTATCACTATTTGCAGGTGACATGATTCTATACCTAGCAGACCCAAAAGGGTCTACAAAGAAACTATTAGAGCTAATAAATGAATTCAGCAAAGTGGCAGGATATAAAATCAACACGCATAAATCAAAGGCATTCCTGTATATCAGTGACAAATCCTCTGAAATGGAAATGAGGACAACCACTCCATTCAAAATATCTTCAAAAAAAATAAAATACTTGGGAATCAACCTAACAAAAGAGGTGAAAGACTTATACAATGAAAACTACAGAACCCTAAAGAGAGAAATAGAAGATCTTAGAAGATGGAAAAATATACCCTGTTCATGGATAGGCAGAACTAACATCATCAAAATGGCGATATTACCAAAAGTTCTCTATAGGTTTAATGCAATGCCAATCAAAATCCCAACGGCATTTCTTGTAGAAATAGAGAAAGCAATCATGAAATTCATATGGAAAAATAAAAGACCCAGAATAGCAAAAACAACGCTAAGCAGGAAGTGTGAATCAGGCGGTATAGCGATACCAGACTTCAAACTATACTACAGAGCAATAGTAACAAAAACAGCATGGTACTGGTACCAAAACCAGCGGGTGGACCAATGGTACAGAATAGAGGACACAGAAACCAATCCACAAAACTACAACTATCTTATATTTGATAAAGGGGCTAAAAGCATGCAATGGAGGAAGGATAGCATCTTCAACAAATGGTGCTGGGAAAACTGGAAATCCATATGCAACAAAATGAAACTGAATCCCTTTCTCTCGCCATGCACAAAAATTAACTCAAAATGGATCAAGGAGCTTGATATCAAATCAGAGACACGCCGTCTGATAGAAGAAAATGTTGGCTACGATCTACATTTGGTGGGGTCGGGCTCCAAATTCCTCAATAGGACACCCATAGCACAAGAGTTAATAACTAGAATCAACAAATGGGACTTACTCAAACTAAAAAGTTTTTTCTCAGCAAAAGAAACAATAAGAGAGGTAAATAGGAAGCCTACATCCTGGGAACAAATCTTTACTCCTCACACTTCAGATAGAGCCCTAATATCCAGAGTATAAAAAGAACTCAAAAAATTAGACAATAAAATAAAAAACAACCCAATCAACAAATGGGCCAAGGACCTGAACAGACACTTCTCAGAGGAGGACATACAATCAATCAACAAGTACATGAAAAAATGCTCACCATCTCTAGCAGTCAGAGAAATGCAAATCAAAACCACCCTAAGATACCATCTCACTCAGTAAGATTGGCAGCCATTATGAAGTCAAACAACAAGTGCTGGTGAGGATGTGGGGAAAAGGGTACACTTGTACATTGCTGGTGGGACTGCAAATTGGTGCAGCCAATTTGGAAAGCAGTATGGAGATTTCTTGGAAAGCTGGGAATGGAGCCACCATTTGACCCAGCTATTCCCCTTCTCGGTCTATTCCCTAAAGACCTAAAAAGAGCATGCTACAGGGACACTGCTACATCAATGTTCATAGCAGCTCAATTCACAATAGCAAGACTGTGGAACCAACCTAGATGCCCTTCAATAGACGAATGGATAAAAAAAAAATGTGGCATTTATACACAATGGAGTATTACTCTGCATTAAAAAATGACAAAATCATAGAATTTGCAGGGAAATGGATGGCATTAGAGCAGATTATGCTAAGTGAAGCTAGCCAATCCCTAAAAAACAAATGCCAAATGTCTTCTTTGATATAAGGAGAGTAACTAAGAACCTAGTAGGGTCGAAGAGCATGAGAAGAAGATTAACATTAAACAGGGATGAGAGGTGGGAGGGAAAGGGAGAGAGAAGGGAAATTGCATGGAAATGGAAGGAGACCCTCAGGGTTATACAAAAGTACATACAAGAGGAAGTGAGGGGAAAGGGAAAAATAATACAAGGGGGACAAATGAATGACAGTAGAGGGGGAAGAGAGATAAGAGGGGAGGGGAGGGGAGGGGAGGGGGGATAGTAGAGGATAGGAAAGGCAGCAGAACACAACAGACACTAGTATGGCAATATGTAAATCAATGGATGTGTAACTGATGTGATTCTGCAATCTGTATATGGGGTAAAAATGGGAGTTCATAACCCACTTGAATCAAAGTGTGAAATATGATATATCAAGAACTATGTAATGTTTTGAACAGCCAACAATAAAAAATTAAAAAAAAAGAATTAAATGGCAGTACAAAAACTTGACAAAGCTTTAAAGAGTAGTAAATTTTAAATTTTGTGCCATTACAACCTTTAATATAGATAATAACTCTTTCTGGTAATAAGTCTTTTTGTATATTCCAAAGCAGAAATGAATCAGATATTTAAAAATATTTAAGTAATAACTTATACCAATAAAAATAACACTATCTCAGTACGTTCAAAAATAGTATGCTAATAGGAACAAAGTATACCAAGAAAAGCACTTCATTAACCATAACTCTCTTCAATTTTTTTATGCTGTTAATGTGTGTGTTTTAAAGCACACACATTACCAAAATTATCGTCTAATATATATGAAATAAAATTTTCCCAGTTTTGTTGTACAAGTCAATGGGTTCTGACAAAGATACAGAAATTTTTCATCACTCTGAAGTTTTTCCCTTTCCTCTCTTCCGAGTTTGGCCCATCTATTAATTAAATACATGGATTCTTTCTAAAAATTATACATTGACTTGAATATTTCAATGAATCACGACTCTAGCTAGCATCAAGTTAAATTCTCCAAGCATGAAAACAACGAAAGGCAAAGACTGTAAATCATAATAAGTTTAAACAAAACTCCAAAGTTCCATGTTCCTGGAAACACGAGCCATTCTTTGTTGTATGGTTTGAGTCTATTTGGGTATGTTTTGCAGGAGAGGCCTTCTGCAAGGATTTCTCTAACTTTTCAGATTATAGTTATATATATTAAACAAGATTCCAAAATAGGTGCTAACAGAGGGGAGAATTGGAACTTGCATGTCTAAACCAGAGTAAATTAAATTTCTGAATTTTTTTTGTATTTGATATAGTCACATTGTGTAGGTTCTAAAGTATTTAGAAGAGGTTCTTTTATTCAATTAATTCACAAAAATGATAGCATGTATAATAACTGATCCTAATTATTTCACAATCCTTCTTTCCCTATCTCCACACTCAATAGTATGCATGTTACAGATAATAATATTTAACGGAGATGTTAGTAAATCAAGCATGCTAGAGGTAGGCTGAATAGGCACCCATTACAATAAACTAGTTTTAAGGTAATCTATACATTTTTGTCTACCAGGATACTTCCTCTACAAAGTGCTGTCATCTGAATTTGTCAATGAATAAACTTAATGTTTCAAAGAGCTGTAAATCAAAGCTAAATGTCTTATTAGGAAAAGGTATCATTACTGTGATAGGTAGAGGAAAACAAATTAACAAAAAGAAACAAATTTCAAATAAATTTACCAAGCTTCATTGAGAGTCAAATGCAATGGTTTGATAGTGACCTGAGGGAATGGGAGAGCTTCAGAAAAATAACATTTGAATTCTGAAAATCTCTCAGGACTAACTTTGCTCAGCAGGGGTAACAAAGCAACCTTGTGGATGACTCAGTCCTGTTCTTATCTAGCCTGGCCACCTAATAATGATGTACTTAGCCCTTGGGAGTCACTGATTTCCCTATATAAATTGGAGATAATCAAAGTTATCTCCTGGAATTACTGAGGCAATAAAATATAGAATAAGTATAAAACACCTATCATTACCCTTGGAACTCAATAAATATTCATCTTTCCTCTGGGCTAGACATTCTATGGATGACTTGCTGAGGGAGGGATTGATCCAATTGGTCAAATTGAAAATATTAATCTACATTTTGAATTCACTATTAATTTCAGAATACGGGGGTTGCTTAGACCTTAGGGATTCTCACAGAGTGGGCTGATTTTTGCAGTTTCTTAGTGACAAAAATCACACATATTCTAAAAAATTATCTAGCTGTTAGTCTGAGCATATCCCTCCCTGTTAAATATTTTTCCTGTATCTATGTAACTATTGAAAATAATTCTCTGATCTGTTCTTTTTTAAAAAATGAGATGTTGTTATTGTGTCAAAATCTTTGATTAAATAAAGATATTCTTAGTGAAAAAAAAAAGATTTCAGGATATACATGAATAAAATGTTTTGTGATCTCAAAGAAAACATTAAACAACAAATACAGGCAGTGAAAGATCACTTTTACAATGAGCTACATAAACAAATCCAAGAAGCAAAAGATCAACTCAACAGGGAGATAGAGGTTATACAAAAAACAAACAAACAAACAAAAAAAACCCCAGAAACCCTTGAAATGAAAGAAATAATAAACCAAATTAAAAACTCAAATGAGAGCATCACCAACAGAGTAGACCCCTCAGAAGACAGGATAACAGACAATGAAGATAAAGTGTATCATCTTGAAAAGAACATTGACAGCACAGCAAAAATGATAAGAAACCATGAGCAGAACGTCCAAGAAATATGGGATAGCATAAAAAGACCAAATTTAAGAGATATTGGGATAGAGAAAGACATAGAGGTCCAAACCAAAGGAATAAGCAATCTGTTCAATGAAATAATATCATAAAACTTTCCAGACATGAAGAATGAAATGGAAATCCAAATCCAAGAAGCCTTCAGGATGCCAAATGTGCAAAATCACAACAGATCCACACCAAGACATTATAATGAAAATGCCCAACATAGAGAATAAGGAGAGAATTTTAAAAGCCACAAGAGAAAGGAATCAGATTACATATAGGGGTAAACCAATGAGGATAACAGCAGATTTTTCAACACAGACCTTGAAAGCTAGAAGATCTTGGAAAAACATATTTCAAGCTCTGAAAGATAATGGGTGCCAACCAAAAATCTTTTATCCAGCAAAATTAAGCTTCAAATTTGAAGATGAAATAAAAACCTTCCATGATAAACAAAAGTTAAAAGAATTTACAGCTAGAAAACTGGCACTACAAAACATCCTTGGCAAAATATTACATGAAGAAGAAATGAAAAACAACAATGAAAACCAGCAGAGGGAGGTAGCACACTAAAGGAAAAACTAATCAAAGAGGAAAACCAAGTTAAGTTAAATAACAAAAATAAACAAATATGACTGGAAATACAAACCATATCTCAATAGTAACCCTAAATGTTAATGGCTTAAACTCACCAGTCAAAAGACATAGGCTAGCAGATTGGATTAAAAAAAGATTCAACAATATGCTGCCTACAGGAGACTCATCTTTAGGAAAAGACCTACACAGACTGAAAGTGAAAGGTTGGGAAAAATCATATCACTCACATGGACTATGAAAGCAAGCAGGTGTTTCCAAACTCATATCAAATAAAGTAGACTTCAAGCCAAAGGGAACCATACACCAACAAGACATAGCAATCATAAATATATATGCCCCAAACAATGGTGTGACTATGTTCATCAAACAAACTCTTATAAAGTTCAAAGTCAAATTGACCACAACACAATAATCTTGGTTGACTTTAAGACACCTCTCTCACCACTGGATAGGTCTTCCAAAGAAAAGTTGAAAAATGAAACTAAAGAACTCAGTAACACAATCAATAACTTAGACTTAACTGACATATATAGAATAATTCAACATGCATCAAGTGGATACACTTTCTTCTCAGCAGCACATGGATCCTTCTCTAAAATAGACCATATACTATGCCACAAAGCAACTCTTAGCAAATACAAAAAAGTAGAGATACTACCATGCATTTTATCAGATCATAATGGAATGAAATTGGAAATCAGTGAAGAATAAAAAATAAAAAATTTTCCATCATCTGGAGGCTAAACAATATACTACTGAATGAACAATGGGTTACAGAAGACATCAAGGAGGAGATTAAAAAATTCATAGAGGTAAATGAGAACACAGACACAACATATCAAAATCTCTGGGACACTATGAAAGTAATACTAAGAGGAAAATTCATTGCATGGAGTTCATTCCTTAAAAGAAGAAAAATTCAACAAATAAATGACCTCACACTACATCTCAAAGCCCCAGAAAAAGAGAACAAATTAGCAGCAAAAGCAGTATAAGGCAAGCAATAATTAAAGTTAGAGCAGAAATCAATGAAATTGAAACAAAAGAAACAATTGAAAAAATTGACAAAACTAAAAGTTGGTTCTTTGAAAAAATAAATAAAGTTGACAGACCCTTAACCATGCTAATGAAGAGAAGGAGAGAGAGAACTCAAATTACCAGCATATGTGATGAAAAAGGCAATATCACAACAGACACTACAGAAATATAGAAGATAATTAGAAATTATTTTGAAACATTATACTTCAATAAAATAGAAGAAATTGAAGGCATCGACAAATTTCTTAAGTCATATGATCTGCCCAGATTGAGTCAGGAAGACATACACAACTTAAATAGACCAATATCAAGTGAGGAAATAGAAGAACCCATCAAAAGATTATCAACCAAGAAAAGCCCAGGACCGGGTGGATATACAGCTGAGTTCTACAAGACCTTTGAAGAGAACTTATAACAATACTCTTTAATTTATTTCAGGAAATAGAAAAAGAGGGAGCACTTCCAAACTCATTCTGTGAGGCCAATGTCACCCTGATTCCAAAACCAAACAAAGCCACTTCAAAGAAAGAGAACTTCAAACCAATATCTCTAATGAACATAGACGCAAAAATTCTTAATGCAATTCTGGCAAATCAAGTACAAAAACATATCAAAAAGATTGTGCACCATGATCAAGTGGGATTCATTCCAGGGATGCAAGGTTAGTTCAACATATGGATATTGATAAATGTAATTCATCACATCAATAGACTTAAAGATAAGAATCAAGGGATCATCTCGATAGATGCACAAAAAGCATTTGACAAAATACAGCACCCCTTTGTTCAAAACACTAGAAAAACTAAGGATAACAGGAATATATCTCAACATTGTAAAGGCTACCTATGCTAAGCCTTAGGCCAACATCATTCTAAATGGAGAAAAATTGAAGGCATTCCCTCTAAAATCTGGAACAAGACAGGGATGCACTCTTTCACCACTTCTATTCAACAGTTCTTGAAACACTGGCCAGAGCAATTAGACAGACAAAAGAAATTAAATGGATATGTACAGGAAAAGAAGAACTTAAATTAGCTCTATTTGCTGATGATATGATTCTATACCTAGAAGACCCAAAAAACTCCACCAGAAAACTAAAACCAGTAAATGAATTCAGCAAAGTAACAGAATATAAAATCAACACCCATAAATCAAAGACATTTCTGTATATCAGTGATAAATCCTCTGAGAAAGAAATGAGGAAAACAACCTCATTCACAATATCCTCAAAAAATATAAGATACTTGGGAATCAACTTAACAAAATAGGTGAAAGATCTACACAATGAAAACTACAGAATCTTAAAGAAAGAAATCAAAGAAGACCTTAGAAGATGGAAGGATCTACCTAGCTCTTGGATATGCAGAATTAATATTATCAAAATGACCACACTACCAAAAGCATTATACAGATTTAATGCAATTCCAATAAAAATCCCAATGGCATTCCTCATAGAAATAGAAAAAGCAATCATGAAATTTATTTGGAAAAATAAGAGACCCAGAATAGCTAAAGCAATCCTTAGCAGGAAGAGTGAAGCATGTGGCATTACTATATAAGACCTTAAATTATACTACAGAGCAATAGTAACAAAAACAGCATGGTATTGGCACCAAAATAGGCTGGTAGACCAATGGTACAGAATAGAGGACACAGAGACTAACCCACAAAATTACAATTATCTTATATTAGACAAAGGTGCCAAAAACATGCACTGGAGAAAAGATAGCCTCTTCAACAAATAGTGCTTGGGAGACTGGAAATCCATATGCAACAAAATGAAATTAAACCTCTATCTCTCACCATGCACAAAACTTAACTCAAAGGGATCAAGGACCTAGGAATTAAACCAGAGACTCTGCATCTAATAGAAGAAAAAATAGGCCTAATCTTTATCATGAGGGATTAGGCCCCAACTTTCTTAATAAGACTCCTATAGTGCAAGAATTAAAACCAAGAATCAATAAACAGGATGGAATCAAAATAAAAAGTTTCTTCTCAGCAAAAGAAATAATTTGTGGGGTGAACAGAGAGCCTACATTCTGGCAGCAAATTTTTACCCCTCACACATCAGATAGAGCACTAATCTCTAAGGAATATAAAGAACTCAAAAAGCTAAACACCCCCAAAACTAATAACCCATTCAATAAATGGGCTAAGGACCTGAACAGATACTTCTCAGAAAAGGATATACAATCAATCAATAAATATAGAAAAAATGCTCATCATCTCTAGCAATCAGAGAAATGCAAATCACAACCACTCTAAGATATCATCTCACTCCAGTCAGAATGGCAGCTATTATGAAGACAAACAACAATAAGTGTTGGTGAGGGTGTGGGGGAAAAGGTACACTCATACATTGCTGGTGGGACTGAAAATTGGTGCAGCCAATATGGGAAGCAGTATGGAGATTCCTTGGAAAACTGGGTATGGAACCACTATTTGACCCAGCTATCCCTCTCCTTGGACTATACCCAAAGGACTTAAAAACAGCATACTACAGGGACACAGCCACATTAATGTTTATAGCAGCACAATTCACAATAGCTAAACTGTGGAGCTAACCTAGATGTCCTTTAGTGGATGAATGGATAAAAAAATGTGGCATATGTACACAATGGAATATTACTCAGCATTAAAAAAGAACAAAACCCATGACATTTGCAGGTAAATGGATGGTGTTGGAGAAGATAATGCTAAGTGAAGTCAGCCAATCCCCAAAAAACAAATACCGAATGTTTTTTCTGATATAAGGAGGTTGACTCATAGTGGGGTAGGGAGGGAGAGCATGGGAGGAACAGATGAATTCTAGAGAGGGAAGAGGAGTGGGAGGGCAAGGGAAGGGGCAGGGGATTAGCAAGGATGGCGGAATGTAATGGACATCATTATACAAAATACATGTATGAAGACTTGAATTGTATATCAACATACTTTATATACAGAGATACAAAAATTGAGGTATATATGTGTATTAAGAATTGTAATGCAAAAAAAAAAAGAAAGAATAGCATTACCTTAGATTAGGTAGAGAGAAGTGAAAGGAGGGGAAGGCAGGGGATGTGGGGATAAGAAAGATAGTAGAATGATAAAGACATTATTACTTTATGTATATATGTGACTGTATGATCAATATGATTCTACAATATGTATACTCAGAAAAATGAGAAATTATATCCCATCTATGTATGATATATCAAAGTATATAAGTGCATTATATTGTCATGTATAACTAATTAAAACAAATAAAAAATTAAAACAAAACCACTTAGCCTGTGCACCTAGCTCAGTAAATAATGAAGCCAGGACTTGAACTCAGGTAGTTTGTATCTATCACTCGTTTCCTTTTTAAAAATATTTAAATCAATATACTTTTTTTTAGTATTTTAAAAAATATGTCCTACTTAGTTATACATGACAATAGAATGTATTTTGATTCATTGTACACAAATGGAGCACAACTTTTCATTTCTCTGGTTGTACAGGATATAGAGTCGTACCATATGTGCAGTCATAAATGTACCTAGGAGTAATGATTTTCATCTCATTTCACCATCTTTCCTGCCTTCATAACCCTTCTTCCCAACTGCCCCCCCACCCCGCTTTGCCCAAAGTTCCTCCATTCTCCCCAAGCTCCCCCCACACCCTGTTATGGATCAGCATCTACTTATCAGAAAGAACATTCAGACTTTGTTTTTTGGGGATTGGCTTACTTCACTTAGCATGATATTCTTCGACTCCATCTATTTACCTGCAAATGCTGTGATTTTATTCTCTCTTAAATGTTGAGAAATATTCTATTGTGTATATATCACAGTTTCTTTATTCATTTGTCTGTTGAAGGGCATCTAGGTTGGTTCCACCATTTAGCTATTGTGAATTGAGCTGTTATGAAGATTGATGTGGTTGTATCATTATAGAATACACACTGTTTTTCAGAGAAGTTTTAGCTTCATAGAAAAATCAAATAGATTTCCCTCCCCCCACCTCCCCATAACTTCCCTTATATTTGGCATCTTGCATTGTTGTATTACATTTGAGAAACCAATATTGATACTTATTGTTAACTGATATCCATAGTTTACTTAGAATCCACTCTTTATGTTATACAGTTCTATAGGTTTTCACAAATGTATAATGTCATATATTCACCATTATAGTGCCATATAGAATAGATTCACAGATCCAGAAATCCCCTCTACTTTCCCTATTTATCAGTCTCTTCTTATTTCCTCTGCTAAGCCCCTGGATTGTTTTGCTCTATCTACAGTTTTGCCTTTTCTAGAATATCATATAGTTGGAATCATACAACGTATAGACTTTCAGACGGGCTCTTTCACCTAGTAATATGCATTTAGGGTTCTTCCATTGTGGCTTGATAACTTATTTATTTTTATTACAGAGCAGTATTTTGGTGAATGGTTGTATCACAGTATGTCCATTCACCTGTTGAAGGATATCTTGGTTACTTCAATTTGGGGCAATTATAAATAAAACTGTGATTAGCATTTGTATGCAGAGTTTTCCATGGACTTAACTTTTCAATTTATTTGAGTAAATACTTAGGAGCAAAACTATTGGGTTGTATGTTAAGACTGTGTTTAGCTTTATAAGAAACTGCCAAACCCTCTTCCAATGTGACTGTACCATCTTTTGTTCCCACTACCAATGAGTGAGAGTTTTGTTGCTCCATATCTTTTGTGTTATCAGTGTTTTGAATTTTAGCAAATCTGTAGTGGTATCTCATATTAATCATGTTTTTTTAAACAGTTATTTTCAATCACCACTCACTGGAATCAGTGGATCTTGCTGTTATTCCAGGCAAGACCAAATTCCAATCCCACTGAGGAATTTAGCATTGTGCCAGATTTCAAGTTGGTTTTTAATGAAACAGACAAAAAAACCCAAACCATTGTACATTTATTTCTCTCTAAAAATGTCAAAAGCTTACTTACAGGCTGGTAGATCAGTTCCACATTGCATGACATCAGGACAAATTGCCATTTGACTTTATTCATATATTTTTGATACTGGAGATTGAATCCAGGGCCACCCACATGCCGGCAAGTGCTCTACCCCTGAGCCACAACCCCAGGCTTTTTTATTTTATTTTGAGATGTGGTCTTGCTAAGTTGTCTAGGCTGTGATCCTCTTGCTCAGCCTCTTAAGATCTGGGCCACCACACCTGGCCTTAATATTGTTAATCAGATTTATTGAGGGATAATTTTCATGCAATAAAACTTACCCTTTCTAAGTATATAGTTTGGTGAGTTTTGATAAAGTATACAGATGTATAATTACCACCACAATAAAGCTATAGAGCATTTATAATACTGCAGAAAGTTTTCTCATGCCCTTTTGTAATCTATTCCTGCTCTACACAACCACTAATTCAATATTTGTATATGTGGTATTTGTATTTTTGGAATGTTTTATAAATAGAATTTTATAGTGTGTACTTTAAAAAATTATTTCATATTAGTTTATTTACTTAATAGTTTCTATTTTACTTAATAGATTTTAGGTATTTCTCATAGGTTTCTTTATTTATTAATTCATCTAGGTCTGAAGGGTTATTCAGTGCCATCATGAATAGCCAACCATCTTTATAACAAGTCTTAGATTTTTCTCTAAGAACTTTATTAATTTTAGTTACTTCTGCTGATGGAGAATAGAGTTCACTAGCAGTTTTCCTACTTTCCAAAACACCAAAATTATCTTGTTTGTTCATTTTTGCCCCTACTTTAGGCAGACAAGAATAAATATCTCCCAAAGCTTCCTATGTAAAATTGCTGAGTCCTACTATCCCATTACCATTTTCTACTGTTATAGTTTGTGAATTTATGTAGCAAGAGAAGAGTGGGGTCTATGGATAATATCAGGTGGTATGCTTCTTCAACCTCCAGGGCTCATTCAGGCAAGCCCCTTGGGCACATGAGCTGTAGGCTGTGGCCTGCATGCTCTGTGTAGCCTGTAGCACTAGGTTGGCAGGGATGCTGGGTGTGGTTACCCTGACTGCCAATCACAGGGCAGGGCAGTTCTAGTGCTGAACCTGAGCAAGCCAAAACAAGCTAACTGGACTGGGAGGCAGGGGCAAGATTATTATGTACTTTAAAAAAATTTATTTGTTTTAATTAGTTATACATGACAGTAGAATGCATTTATGCACTTTGATATAACATACATAGATGGGATATAATTTCTCATTTTTCTGAGTGTATATGTTGCATAATCATATTGGTCATGTAGTCACATATATACATACAGTAATAATGTCTGTTTCATTCTACTATCTTTCCTATTCCCACATCCCTTCCTCTCCCCTCCCCCTCCCTTCATTTCCTTCTACCTAATCTAAGGTAATGCTATTCTTTCATAGTGTCCCCCACCTTACTGTGAATTAGCATCTGCATATTAGAGAAAACATTTGGCCTTTGGTTTTGTGGGTTTATCTCACTTAGCATGATATTTTCAAATTCTAGCCATTTACTGGAAAATGCCATAATTTGACTCTTCTTTAAAGCTGAGTAATATTCCATTTATACCACATTTTCTTTATTCATTCATCTATTGAAGGACACCTAGGTTGGTTCCATAGTTTAGCTATTGTGACTTGAGCTCCTAGAAACATTGATGTGGCTGCATCACTATAGTGTGCTGATTTTAAGTCCTTTGGGTATAAACCAAGGAGTGGGATAGTGGGTCAAATAATGGTTCCATTTCCAATTTTCTGAGGAATCTTCATACTGCTTTCCATAGTGGTTGCACTATGGAAAGAACTCAAAACACTTAACACTAAAAAAAGTAACCCAATCAATAAATGGGCTAAGGAACTGTACAGACACTTCACGGAAGAAGAAATACAATTGATCAACAAATATATGAAAAATGTTCAACATCTCTAGCAATTAGAGAAATACAAATCAAAACTAATCTTTCATCTCACTTCTATCAGAATGGCAATCATCGAGAATACAAGCAACAATAAATGTTGGTGAGGATGTGGTGAAAAGGGTACACTCATATATTGCTGGTGGGACCACTATTATGTACCCTTTTATGTTTGGCTTACTTCATTTATCATAATGCTATTGAGATTCATACATATTGTTTATATTAGTAGTGTCAATCTAAATAACAATCAGAGGGAGTTTCTTCAATAGTGATATTTATTTAGGAATAACAACAATGCAATGGAAGTACATGTGCCATAGTAAATCTGTTTAGCTATTTTTAGTTACTGTAACAAAATGCCTGAAGTTGGATACTTTATAAAGAAAAGTTTATTTAGCTTACAGTTCTGTAGATTCAAGAGCATGGTGTCAATATGCCCCCACTTCTTTTTAGGCTCCCTTTTCTGGTCACTACGTGGCAGATAGAATCATGGTAGGAGGGTGAGTGAGAGGGAGAGATCACATGGTAAGACAGGATGCTAGAGAGGGATTCAGGGGCCAGGCTTGCTCTTTTATTTATTTATTTTATTATTTATTTCTTTTATTTTGAGAGAAGTTTTTGCTCAATTGCCTAGGGCCTCACTGAGTTGCTGAGGCTGGCCTTAAACTGAGATCCTCCTGTCTCAGCCTTCTGAATTGCTGTGATTACAGGCATGCACCACCACACCCAACTCCAGCCTTGCTCTTTTATAATAATTTGGCTCTTGCAGGAACTAACTAGGATCCCATGAGAACTGCATTAATCCTTTCCAAGGGCAATGTCACCAGTGACCTAGCCATCTTCTAGTAGGCCTCACCTCTTTTTTTTTAAAAAAATATTTTTTAGTTATCAATGGATCAACTGAGAATCAAACCCAGTGCCTCACACATGCTAGGCAAGCGCTCTACCACTGAACTACAACCCCAGCCCTAGGCCTCACCTCTTAAAGGTCCCACCACCTGTCAATAGTTTTGTTCCACTGGGAACCAAACTTCCAACACATAAACTTTGGGGGACATACCCAAACCATATCCAAACCATATTTAGACTCTGGCCCCAAAGGTTCATGTTCTTTTTTTTTTCTCATGTTCTTTTCACAATGTGAAATGCTATTATTTTATCTTCATTAGTACTAAAGTCTTAACTCACTCCAGCCTCACTCAAAAGTCCAAGTCCAAAATTTCATCTGATATGCAAGACAAATATCCTCTATCTATGAATATTCAAAATAAAAAGTTACTTATCTATTCCCAAGACCCAGTAATAGAATAGAGATAAAATAAACGTTTGTCTTCCCAAAGGGAGAAACAGGAAAGTAGAAAGGAATAATTAGCCCAGAGCAACACTGAATTAGATTGAATCTTAAACTAGGTAGACATTAAATCTTAGAACTCTGAAGTCCAGAGCTCTCTGTACACTGCAGTAGGGAGTGGAGTGGTCCTTCAAGGTCTTAGGCAGTCCTACTCCTATAGTTTTGCTGGTCATGTCCACATGGGTACTCTCTTGGATTACACACTGATGCCATGATGCTTTCCCAGGACAGTGTTGGGTCTACCTTTCTAGAGTCTCAAGCTGTGTGGTTCTAATCCCATGGCTTCACACATCATTCTACTGAGGACTCTGGAAGCCCATGGCCAACTTCTGTCTGACCTCCTAGGCTTTCTTTGAAATCTCATTGGAGACTGTCGTGACCTCATAGCTTCTGCATTCTGTGTACCTGAAAAACCCATACCATATGGACATCACCACCATATTTTTTTAATATATTTGTTGATTGGTTGGTCGTGTATCACTTTCTGAGAAGTGTCTGTTTAGTTTCTTGGCCCATTTATTGATTTTTTTTTTTTTGTGTGTGTTTAGCTTTTTGAGTTCTTTATATACCCTAGATATTAGTGCTCTATCTGATGTGCAAGTGGTAAAATTTTGCTCCAAAGCTGTAAGGTCTCTATTCACCTCACTGATTGTTTCTTTTGCTGAAAAGAAGCTTTTTAGTTTGAATCAATTCCATTTATTAATTCTTCATTTTAATTCTTGTGCTATATATAGGAGTCTTATTAAGGAAGTTGGGGCCTAATCTGACATGATGGAGATTTGGGCCTACTTTTTCTTCTATTAGATGCAGGATCTCTGGTTTATTTCCTAGGTCCTTCATCCACTTTGAGTTGAGTTTTGTGCATGGTGAGAGATAGGGGTTTAATTTCATTTTGTTGCACATGGATTTTCAGTTTCCCCAGCACCATTTGTTAAAGAGGTTGTCTTTAATGTATGTTTTTGGTGCCTTTGTCTAATACAAGATAATTATAATTTTGTGGGTTAGTCTCTGTGTTCTCTATTCTGTACCATTGGTCTACCAGTCTATTTTGGTGCCAATACCATGTTGTTTTTGTTACTATTGCTCTGTGATATAGTTTAAGTTCTTCTATAGTGATGCCACCTGCTTACTCTTCCTGCTAAGGATTGCTTTAGCTATTCTGGGTCTCTTATTTTTCCAGATGAATTTCATGATTGCTTTTTATATTTCTATGAAGAATGCCATTTAGACTTTGATTGGAATTGCATTAAATTTGTAAAATGCTTCTGGTAGTATGGTCATTTAGACAATATTAATTCTGCCTACCCAAGAACAAGGGAGATCTTTCTATCTTCTAAGGTCTTCTTCAATTTCTTTCATTAGCATTCTGTAGTTTTCATTGTAGGAGTCTTTAACCTATTTCATTAGGTTGATTCCCAAGTTATTTTGTTTTTTTTGTTGAGGCTATTGTAAAAGAGGTGGTTTTCCTAGTTTCTCCTTCAGAGGATTTGTCACTGATATACAGAAATACCTTTGATTTATGGGTGTTGATTTTGTATCCTGCTGCTTCACTGAATTCATTTATTAGTTCTAGAAGTTTTCTCATGGAATTTTTTGGGTTTTCTAGGTATAGAATCATATCATTGGCAAACAGTGCTAATTTGAGTTCTTCTTTTCCTATGTGTATCCCTTTAATTTCTTTCATCTGTCTAATTGCTGTGGCCATTGTTTCAAGAACTATGTTAAATAGAAGTGGTGAAAGAGGGCATCCCTGTCTTATTCCAGTTTTTAGAGGAATACTTTCAGTTTTCTCCATTTAGAATGATGTTCATCTGGGGCTTAGCATAGATAGCTTTTATAATGTTGAGATATGTCCAGGTTATCCCTAGTTTTTCTAGTATTTTGAACATGAAGGGGTGCTGTATTTTATGGAATGCTTTTCCTGCATCTATTGAGATGATCATATGATTCTTATCTTTAAATCTATTGATGTGATGAATTACATCTATTAATTTCCGTACGTTGAACCAACCTTGCATCCTTGGGATGAACCTCACTTGATTGTGGTGCACTCTCTTTTTGATTCGATTTTTTTGTATTCGATTTGCCAAAATTATATTGAGAATTTTTGCATCTATGTTCATTAGAGATATTGGTTTGAAGTTTTCTTTCTTTGATGTGTCTTTGTCTGGTTTTGAAATCAGGGTGATATTGGCTTCACAGAATCAGTTTTGAAGTGCTCCCTTTTTTTCTATTTCCTGAAATAAATTGAAGAGTATTGGTATTAGTTCTTCTTTGAAGGTCTTGTAAAATTTGGCTGTGTTTACATCCAGTTCTGGTCTTTTCTTGGTTGGTAGACTTTTGATGGCATCTGCTATTTCATCACTTGAAATTGATCTGTTTAAGTTGTATATCATCCTGATTCAATTTTGAGAAATCATATGACTCTAGAAGTTTATCAATGACTTAGATATTTTCTATTTTATTGGAGTACAGTTTTCAAAATAATTTCTAATTATCTTCTGTATTTCAGTATTGTGTTTCATGATATTTCATTTTTTTATCATGTGTGTTAGTAATTTGGGTTTTTTTTTTTCTCTCTCTCTCTCTTCATTAGCATGGCTAAGGGTCTGTCAATTTTTTTTATTTTTTCAAATAACAAATTTTTGTTCTGTCAATTTTTTCAACTGTTTCTTTTGTTTCAGTTTCATTGAATTCAGCTCTGATTTTAATTATTTCCTGTCATCTACTGCTTTTGGTGTTGATTTGTTTTTCTTTTTCTAGGGCTTTCATATGTAATGTTGGGTCATTTATTTGTTGACTTTTTCTTCTTTTAAGGAATGAACTACATGCAATGAACTTTCCTCTTAGTACTGCCTTCATAATGTCCCAAAGATTTTGATATATTGTATCCTTGTTCTCATTCACCTCTAAGAATTTTTTTATCTCCTCCTTGATGTTTTAGTAACCCATTGTTCACTCAGTTGCATATTATTTAGACTCCAGGTATTGGAGTGGCTTTTATTTTTTATTTTATTCTTGATTTCTAATTTCATTCCATTATGATGTGATAGTATCTCTACTCTTCTATATTTGCTAAGATTTGCTTTGTGGCATAATATATGTTGTATTTTAGAGAAGGATCCATGTGCTGCTGAAAGTGTATTCTCTCATTGAAGGATGAAATATTTTATATATGTCAGTTATACTAAGTTATTGATTGTATTATTGAGTTCTATAGTTTCTTTGTTCAGTGTTTCTTTGTACAATCTATCCAGTGGTGAAAGAGGTGTGCTAAAGTTACCCAGAATTATTGTGTTGTGGTCTATTTGACTCTTGAACCTGAGAAGAGTTTGATGAATGTAGATAATCCATTGTTTGGGGCATATAAATTTATTATTGTTATGTCTTGTTGATGAATGGTTCCCTTAAGCAGTATGAAATATCCTTCTTTATCCCTTATGATTAACTTTGGCTTGAATCTCCTTTTTTTGATAAGAGAATGGAAACCCCTGCTTGCTTTCACTGTCCATGTGAGTAGTATGATTTTTCCAAGCCTTTCACCTTCAGTCTGTGGATGTCTTTCTCTATGAGATGAGTCTCTTGGAGGCAGTGTGTTGTTGGGTCTTTTTTAAAAAATCCAACCTTCTAGCCTATGTCTTTTGATTGGTATGTTTAGGCTATTAACATTCAAGGTTATTACTGAGGCAAGATTTGTATTCCCAGCCATTTTTGTTTATTTTTGGCACTTGACTATATTTCTCCTTTGATTAGTTTTTCACTTAGTGTAATACCTCCCTTTGCTGATTTTCATTGTTGGTTTTCAATTCCTCTTCATGTAATATTTTGCCAAGGATGTTCTGTAGTACAGGTTTTCTAGTTGTAATTTTTTTTAACTTTTGTTTATCTTGGAAGGTTTTTATTTCATCATCAAATCTAAAGCTTAGTTTTTTCTGGATATAAGATTCTTGGTTGGCACCCATTTTCTTTCAGAGCTGTATATATATATATATATTGTTACAGGATCTTCTAGCTTTCAGGATCTGGGTTGAAAAGTCTGCACAGAATTTAATTGGTTTCTCCCTATATGCAATCTGATTGCTTTCTCTTGTGGCTTTTAAAAATTATCTCCTTATTCTATATGGTAGACATGTTCATTATAATGTACCTTGATGTGGATCTGTTGTGGTTTTGCACATTTGGCATCCTGTAAAAAGTCCCTTGAGTTTGGTTTTTCCAATTCATTCTTCATGTTTGGAAGATTTTCTGATATTATTTCATTGATGAGTTGCTCATTTCTTTGGTTTGGAACTCTGTTCCCTCCTCTATTCTAATAACTCTTAAATTTGGTCTTTTGTGTTATCTCATATTTCTTGAATGTTCTGCTCATGGTTTCTTACCATTTTTACTTTGTTGTCTACATTCTTTTCAAGTTATATATTTTGTATTCATTGTCTGAGGTTCTGTCTTTCAAGTGGTCTAATCTGTTGGTGATGCTTTCAATTGAGCTTTTAATTTGGTTTATTTTTTCTCTAATTTCAAGGATTTCGGGGTTTTTGTTTGTTTGTTTGTTTGTTTTGTTTTGTTTAGAACCTCTATCTCACTATTGAAGTAATCTTTTGCCTCCTGTATTTGTTTATGTAATTCTTTGTTGAAATGATCTTTTGCTGTCTGTATTTGCTCTCTTATATCATCCTCTAATTTAGAGAACATCTTAATCATGTACATCCTGAACTCCTTCTCTGTAATTTCTTCTGCTATGCTTTCAGTGGATTCTAATAATGTGGTATCTTGATTTGTTTGGGGCAATTTCTTCTCTTGTATTTTCATACTGTTTGTGGGTCTTCCCTTCTAGCACTGTGGATATGAGGCATTAGTGTCTTTACCCTATAGGCTTATAGTGCCCCTATAGTGTCATCTCTCCTTTGAGGTGACAGAGAATTTTATTTAGATCCTAATATAAGCATTATATACCCTAAAACCAAATGTTTGCTATTAAGATAATTACAATTTGGTCACAATGTACAGAAATGGTGAATTCAATTATTATCTATTATATACTTAGTAGGTTTGTAAAAGAGTTTATAACTTATAGTTTCTGATGGTGGACAAAGAACCTGGGGTGAGGAGAAGGATGATATACTGAGGAGGTAGGAGGTAGGAGGTGAGGATATTGAGTTGTTATATCTTAGGAAGTGTGAAAGAGAAATGTAAAGAGGAAGATTAGTAGCAGGAAAAGGGAAAGGAATTAATTTTGGGTAGACAAGTAAGTGGGGAGACAGTAGAATACATAAAACAAATACACATATATATTGAGAAAAATACAAAATGTTAAAAATAGTAGAAATTTGTGGGGAAAAAGAAGAAAAGTATATACAACACAGCTGTAATATACTATTCAGATGTCCTAGTCCTCAAAATCCTAATTCATGCAAAATACTTGGTTTCATATATGTTGGGGATGTGAGGGTGGGAAAATAGAGAGGGAGAGGGGGAAAAAAAAGAAAAAAAAATTTGAAGGAAGAAACAGGATTGTTTTGGTTGGCAATCGTGTCTTTCCTGCTTCCCTTCTCATTTAATAGGTGGGGTCATCTGTTGTTAGGTGGTCTTTCCACCCTCAGGGTGGTGAAGTTAACCAGGGTGTCAGTGTGCAGGGGTAGCAGCTGCTGGGGAGAGGAAGGGAGTTAGAAACTGGGCACCTGGCCAGCCAGAGTTCCAAAACTGGGAGTTGCCCCTCACTGAAGATGGTGATGAAGGTGGCCCAAGATGGAGGTGACTGCTTTCAGTGGTGGGCTATTGGGTTGTGTGGGGGGAGCTGAGTGATGGCATTGGAGGATGAGTTCAGAGATGAGCTTGTGCAGTGTGTGTCTGTTGGCTGACTTCAAAGCCTGTGTGATGTTCTTGGGTGCAGGTAGGCTACCACTCGAAGGGGACTATCTCTGCTGCTCTAGCATCCCAAGATGGTGGCAGCCAGGGGATTACCCATGTTGGTAGATGGGGGTCCACATGGGAGTGGTGGTGGGAGTTCCTGCATGTGGGAAGCTGCCAGATGTCCTCTATGGGAGTGATATTGATGATTTCTGCTTGGGTGGGTGGCTGGAAGTTCTGCATGGGTATTGATGGTGCCCTCTTGGGTACCCAATAGTCCTATGTGGGCCAGTAGTTTGGAGACCCACTCTGAGGCCTGGAGCCCTGGGTGGGCACAGTGGCCGTGATTCCTACACAGGAGCAGGAATATTGCTCGCAGAGAAGCAGTACTTGAGTCCCAGGTCATGGAGCGACTCAGAATGCTGCCTCCCTCTGTCCTGCCATCTTGGGTCCTCAACCCAAAAGTTTTTGAGGTGTTTGAGGTCTATTTACTATTGCCTTGATGGTTAACATCAATGCTGATGTCTTTAGCAAGCAGTTGCTCAGGCACACCCTCCTCCATCTAGGAATGTTCCCCCCAAAGCTCATGTGTTAGGCAATGCAGCAGCATTCAGAAGTGAAAATATTGGATTATGAGAGCTATAACCCCATCAGTGGATTAATCTACTTGGTGGGTTAATATTGTACCACTAGGTGATAACTGTAGATATGGGTGTGTCTGTGACTATAACCTTGGGGACTGTATCTTGTCCTTGCCCGCTCCACTCTCTCTCTCCCCTTTCCTGGTTGCCATGAGCAGTGTGCTTTTATCTGTTCTGCCCTTCCACCATGATGTTCTGACCCACTCAGGCCCAGAGCAATGGAGTCATCAGGCTATGACTGAACCTCTGAAACTGTGAGCCCCAAATAAATATTCTTTCTCAAAGTAGTTCTTGTCGGGTATTTTGGTGGCAGGTGGAATGGACACGGCATGGATGACAGACAACACGACTGACCAACCCATCTCTCAAATATCAAATATGCTTTGTTTGCTCTTTACATTGGCAGGCTGTGGCTTTTACAGATCTGCCCTGTTTCCTTTTATTCTTAAGTTTCATTGTAAATCTCACTAATAGCCAGTAACAGCCATGTAGCAGTCCGAATGCTTTGCTGTTTAGAAATTTCTTCTATCAGATAAACTTGTCCATCAGTCTTAAATTTAGCCTTTCATAAAGACTGGAAGACATCAAAACAGTTAATTAAGTTCTTGTCCACTTCATAACAAGGATGACCTTTTCTCCAATTTCCAGAAGATCCTCATTTCCATCTGAGACTAGTTCCCTAATCCCCTTGCCTTCTGAGCCCTCACCAGAATTGCCTGAAATGCTTCACTTAAAGCACTTAGGTTATTTCTATCCTGCTCTTCCAAAATCTTTCAACATTTTCCTGTTACCCAGTTCCAAAGCCACTTACACATTTTTCAGTATAGTTATACCAACAAACTCATTCTCAGGACTAATTTTCTATCAATTAGTTTTCTTTTGTTTTAATTAAAAAATACTCAAGATTCAATAATTTGTAAAGAAAAGAGGTTTATTTATGTAGCTGCTGGTTTTAGAGGTTTAAGAGCATGGTTCTGGCTTCTGCTTGGCTGTTGTGAGGACTTTATAGTACATGGAAACACAGTGGTGGGAATACATATGGAAGGTCATATGGTGAGACAGGAAGCCAGAGAGTGGAGAAGGGCCATTTTTGCTCTTTTTATAGCAACTCACTCTCATGAAAACTAACTCATTCCACAAGACCGGTATTAATCCATTCTGTAATGCCCCCAATAACCTAAGCATCTTCACTAGGCCCTACCTCCTAAAGGTTCCACCAACTCTGAATACTACTACATTAGAAAGCAAACTTTCAACACATGAAATTTTGGGGGCAAACTCAAACCATATTCAAATTATAGCAGTAAGATATATTTATAGAGGTTGAGGCATGGGTAAGTTTTTATTGGCTTTAATTTTTGTTATTTTTTATTAGGAAGAAATTTGTGTAAGCAACTTGGATATAACATTCATTGGTCTTAGAGACTTAAAGTAAGAGTTGGCATCAGCTGATTGTTCGAGATGACATTGATGGACAAATGTTCTATTGAGAGCATATTATCTGAATTGCTGTAGTCTTAAAGAAGGTTAAAATACAATTTGTTACAGAAATATATGTGAATGTGAGGCATGCAAAGCATGGGGTGTGTATAGACTGAGAAGGAATTTCTTATCAGTCTTTAGAAAGTCCTTGAGAATTTCTTCTCTCAGGTAGGCAGGTATGAGTTCTTTCTCTTCATTAATACCTGGCTCTAATTTTGTCTCATTCTGGCAAGAATGATTTATCTTGGTGTCAACAACTTTCACAATTGTTTTTTCCTTTTAAATTGCAGAGCAGTATTCTGTTGGGCTGATACATCACATTTTGTTTATCATTCACCAGTCGATGGACATTTTAGTTGTTTCCAGTTTCAGGTTATTAGCAATAACGCTACTATGTCTTTGCATACCAGTATTAATGTGGAAATGTTTAATTTATTTTGAGTAAATGCTTAAGAGTATAATTTCTGGGTTGTATTTTTTATTTTATGAGAACTGGTAGCCAAGTGTAGTGGTGAATGCCTCAGGAAATTGAGGCAGGAGGATTGCAAATTCACATCCAACCCCAGCAACTTAGTGAGACCCTATCTCAGAAAAAAAAAAAAAGGCCTGGGGATGTGGGTCAGTAGTTAAGTGCCCCTAGTTAAATCTCTGGTATAAAAAAAAAAGAAAGAAAGAAAGAAAGAAAAAGAAAGAAAGAAAGAAAAAGAAATTGCTAAACTGTTTTCAAAGTGACTAAACAATTTGCATTCCCTCTAACAGTGTAGTAGACTTACAGCTGCTCTTCATCCGTACCAGCGCTCTTGATATTGCCTGTATTTTAAATTTTGTTCATTATGATCATATATATTAGTATGTTACTGTGGATTTAATGTGCATTTCCTTGATGACTGATGACATTATCATTTTTCCTTGTAATTGTTAATCATCTGTATGTTTTATTTAGTACTGGTTCAAATCTTTTATCTCTCTTTTTTAAATTGGGTTATTTGTCTTATTGTGTTGTAAGAATTCTTTGTTAGTTATTCTGAATACAAGTCCTTTACCAGGTAGATGTTTTCTCAATACTTTATCTAGTCTGAGGCTTACTTTCTCATTTTCTTGGTGTTTTTTGAGGAACAGAAGTTTTTAATTTTTATAACATAAAGTTTTTTCTTTCATGGTTGGTACTTTTTCTGTTCTAATTAATCTTTTCCTAACCTAAGGTTATCTAGTCTTTTCTCTTATGTTTTCTTTGAGAAGTTTTATAGTTTGAGCTCTTACATTCAGATCAAGGGTCTTTTCAAATTAATTTTTATAAAAAAAGTGACATAAGGGCAGAGGTTAAATTTTTTTCTCCCCATCTCCTCTCCCTTCTCTCTGCCCCTCTCCTCTCCTTTCCTTTCATTTCTTCCATTGTTCAGGAACTTTTTGTTGAAGAACCATTCTTTCTCTACTGATTTATTAATATGATTATGTGGTTTATAAGTCAACTTGATTTTATCATAGTACAAAAATAAAGTTAGCATAATTTGAAAAAAAAATCAACCATATATAGTTGGGTCTATTTCTATAATCTCTCTTGTGTTCCATTGATATGTATGTCATACTTTAAGCCAATTTTACATTGTCTTGGTAACTGTAGCTTTATAGCTAGTCTTGAAATTAGGAAGTGTGAGATTTCTAATGCTCCTTAAACATTTTTTGTGGGGGAACTCTTCTAGGTCCTTGGAATTTCAATATAAAATTTTGAATTAGCTTGTCAATTTTTGTATTTAAAAAAAAGCTGCTGTGATTTTGATAGGGATAGTACTAAACATAGATAAATTTGGCAGAAACTGATATCTTAACAATATTGATTCTCCTCTCATACACATGCTGTATTTTTTTTAAATTACATGTTTATTTTTATTATAAATTTATTTCAATCCCTTTGGATTCAGCATGTCCTTAGGCTTTACCCACTCATCAAACTGCTCTGCTGTGAGATAGCTAAGTCAATAGCAGTTTCATTTAAGGTTGATCTTTTTTGTGTATGTAGTCCCCACCACACAGTTTTCTGTGATGGAAACTGAAGATCCCCCAGCCACCTGGCTGAGTGTAATACATTTTTAATCATCATTGGTTTGAAAAAATTCGTCTCAAAATGTCCGTTGCTGTCTCCAACAGTAACAGTGACATGGTTCCCCATGATTTGGGCTACAAACATGGTCATTGCTTCACACTGAGTTCACCTTGTCTGGCATGATACTGCTTCGTGGTTCATTTTCAGGCAAGGTCAGTTCTCCTAGGCCAGACTGAGGACCAGAAGCCAGAAAACAAGTATCATTTTCTATCTTCATCAGAGTGTATGCAGTAGTGTTTATGGCTCCACTGAGCTCCGCTAAAGCATCATGAGCAGCCAGGGCTTCAAATTTATTTGGAGCAGTATCAAAAGGTAAGCCTGTGAGTGCAGCCACTTTTGCAGCAACCTTTCTGCAAGGCTATTTTAGTATTTAAACCAGAGCCAACAGCAGTGCCTCCAGTTGCTGGACATAGATTCTTGACATTCTAGCTTTTATTCTGACTATGCATATTGTACCTGTTGAACATAACCACTAAATTCCTGCCTAAGAGTAAGTGGAACATCCTGAGCATGAGTACACCCAAATATAATGATCTGTGCAAACTCTTTAGATTTTTGCATTGAAAGTATCATGTAGCTTCTACAGTCCTGGTAACAGTACTTCATGAACTTCTACTGCAGCTACAATTTGCATTACTGTGGGAAAAGTATCATTGAGCTCTGGCTTTTATTATCATCGTTATTGGGATGCACAGGTTCTTGCCACTAAGCTCACCTCCTAACATTTCAATTGCTGTATTGCTAATAACTTTACATTTATATTTATATTCATATTTGTATGGGTTCCTGATCCAGTCTGTCATACCGCAAGGGGAAAATGATCATTTAATTTGCCTTCAGCTACCTCATCTGCTGCCTTCATTATTGCATTAGCAAGCTTTGGATCAAACCATAATCCTGATTTAATTGAGCAGCCACTCACTTCAAGATGTCAAAAGCTTTAATAACTGGGGTCGGATGAAGCCTGCTACTTCTAGGCTTACTAGCCTATCCTACAATCCTGCCTTGACTATTTTTCATACTCTGGTTGGGCTCCATTAGGATATGTAATATATTTCATTAACCCTTTTCATATGTTAAAATCTTGGCATACATTCTCTCATACCTCCAATCTTAAAGTTCTTTGTAGATCTTATGTCTGGGTGCCAAAATACTTATCATTTGGGACCTTCAGTTCACCAAAAGTGTCATATTCAATTCAGAAGGAATTTGGCTTGCCATTCAAGCCATGTTCAGGGGCCCAAGGGGGAGGACAGCCACATCACCCACAGGAGCTAAGACAGCAGCTGGATGAAGCAGGAAGCCACTAGATCGTGCAAGGAAGCAGAGTTTCATATATCCATGTTCTGTATCTTTTCATTTATTTAGATATTAAATTTTTTTCTCAGAAATACTTCACAATTTTATTGTATTTTGTTAAATGTATTCCTGAGTATTTTGTTTGATTCTATTTTATATGACATTTCCCCACATTTTAATTTTTAATGTTTTTACTAGTATATGAGAAATTTTATATATTGCCCCTGTATCTTGTGATCTTGTTAAAATTATAAATTTTAGCAATTTTTTTTGGTTGATTCTTTGGAACTTCCTATGAATAGCATCATGTCATCCAAAAACCAAAGGTAGTTTTACTTCTTTCTATAACTATATGAATTTTACTTATTTTTCTTACCTAATTGTACTGGCTAATATCTCCAGTATAATGTTTAAATAAAAGTGGTGAGAACAGACATGTTTGTTAATGTTCCTGGGGAAGCATATTCAGCATTTAAGAGTTTAAGATGAGGTTAAATCTGTTTTGAGTAGATATTTTTGTTATATTGAGGAAGATCCCATCTATTTCTAGTTTGCTGAGAGTTAGGGTTAATCCTGAAACGATGTTAAATTTTATAAATTTTTTATGTTTATTTATGGAGATTATATTCTTTTTCCTTTTTATTCTGTTGATATGGTGAATTGCAAGGATTTGAATATGGGGCCAACTTCACATACGTGAAATAAATTGCACTTCAAGATGCAATTTATTTCTTTTTATCTGTTGCTGGTTTCAATTTACTAATATTTTGTTAAAACTTTTCAAATTGAGGTTCAAGAAGGATATTTCCTGGCAAATTTTATGGTTTTGAAGAATCTTTGTCTGTTTTTGCTATTGGGGAATTGCTGTCATCATAAAATAAATTGGTAAGTGTTATCCCATCTTCTATTTTCTGGAAGAGTTTTTATAAAATTTGTATCATTTCTTCCTTAGTTATTTGATAGATTTCATCAATGAAGCCATCTGGAACTGGAGTTTTCATTGTGGCAAAATTTTAACTATGAATATAATTTCTTTAATAGACATATGACAATTTAGGTTATTTGTTTCTCTTTGAGTAAGATTTGGTAATTAAGCTATTTAAAGAAATTTATCCATTTCAATTAAGCTATCTAATGTATTGGCAAAACATGTTCAAAATATTCTCCTGTCCTAGGGGATCTCTAGTGATGTTTTCATTCCTAATACTGATATTTTGTTCCTGTGTATTCTTGGTCATTTGGTGACAGTTTTATTTGTTTTTTGTTTGTTCATTTGGTCCTGGGGCTTGAACCCATGGGCTTGTGTATGCTAGCTAGGCAAGAGCTGCTACTGAAATATATGCCCAGCCCTTTTTTGTAATCAAAAAAAATTTTTGAGATAGGATCTTACTAATTACTCAGGCTAGCTTTGAACTTGTGATCATCCTGCTTCTACTTCCCAAGTAGTTAGGATTATAGGTATCACCTGACTCAGGTTTATCCGTTTTAATGAGCTACTAAAGAGCAAGTTTTTACTTTCTCTTCTTTTTGTTGTTGTTTTCTATTTCACTAATTTCTCCCATTATATCTCCCATTCTTCTTGCTTTATTCTTTGTGTTTTATTTTTTGCTAGTTGTTAAGATGGAAATTTAAAAGCATCTATTAGAAATCTTTCTAAAATAACTATTTAATATAAATTTTCCTCTAAACAGTGCTTTAGCTGTGTTCCACTAATTTTGATTCATTTTATTTTCATTCAAATAAAATATTTTTCAATTTCTATTGTGTTTTCTTCTCTAACTTGAGAGCTATTTAAAAGTGTTACATTTAATTTCCAAATAGTTTTCTCTTATTGATTTCTCATTCAATTCCAATATGTTCAGAGAACATACTTAAGATATTTTGAATTCTTTTTTATTTCTTTTTGGTGAATGTTTTATGTACCCTGAAAATAATATATATTTCTCTATTGTGGGCAAAGTGTTCTATAAATGTCCACTGGGTTGATTTAGTTGATAGTGTTGTCAAAAATCTATATCTGTAATGATTTTTTTTGGCCTGTTTGCTCTGTCAGATACTGACAGAGGCATATCTCAACTATGATTGTGACTGTCCTGTCATTTTCCCTAAGTGTGCCTTTTCTGCCTCAGAAGTACCAGGATGGGTCCTGTAATAGAGAAAACACTTGCCAGGCCATTAAATATAAGTCTCCTTCTCTGAATTACTCCCAAAATTTATCCAGATTTTATAATTTTATGCTCACTTTTGTATCCAAGAGATGAAGGGAATATGATTGTTTCTTTACAAATTTAGTATTCCTCAAGAAGATGACTTTTCCATCCCTTTCCTGTCCTCTTTTCATGTTAGGGGAGAGATGGTTGTTCCAAATAGCAGAATTTCAAATATTAGGTACTTTACTTTTTTTTTTAAATTTCTAATAGTGGGGCCTTGGTGAGAATTCCAGGGGAAAATAGGAAAAATTCTGTTAAATAAATTGAACTTGAAAGAAACTGAATTACTAAATGAGTTTATACTGTTCTCCTTGAAATTCTTTGCAAAAATAAAAAAATTCTTTGCTATAATTACTTATACTGCTCACTGAGGGAAAAACTGTTTAGCCAAACTGATGTTGTTCCAGCTGAGGTTCATTCCAAAATTCCAAAGTGTTTGTTTAATGTTACAGAGTGATCATTCTTTCAATAGAAGCAAAGGCCAGCATGCAAAAGCCAGTATTGCACAAGGAAAGCATATCATGTTATCAACATCAAAGTGGAGGAAAATATTTAGAATTCTTGTTTGAGTTTAACTTTATAAGATGTATCTGTTTGAGGATTCATTCAGCAGCAATGTTCTGATTTGCAGGAACATCTGCCAGTCCCTTTGAGCCTATGTAACACAAAAGTTTGCAATTTTTGTTTTCTTGTGACTTTTGGAGAATATTTCCTTGAGGAAAATAATAAAAATAAAAATACCTATTGGACATTAAATTATAAATGCAGGTGGAAGGAGAGAAATAGGATTTATATGATTGATCTTAAAATAGGCCAGGTACTGTGGTAGGTGCTTACAACCATTTCCTTATTCCATCATCTCAATACCCCTAAGTGATATATTAGCCCCATTTTATAGCCCCATTTTCAGAGCATAACAAGATCCCCTGATTGCAGAAATTGAGATTAGAACCCAGATCTCTCTAGTACCAAAGTTCATATCTTTTGCTGTCCATTATGTGCTGTCATTTATAAGGTGGTCAAACACAAAAGTAACCCACATTTCATGGCTGTTTTTATCTATTAGTTCAGTGGTTTCTAGAATGGCCCTGCTTAAGAGTGGTTAGCAGTTGAATCCACAAAATGTCATCTTTCTTTTTAGATTCATTTTGTTAGGGAAGCTTTGATCATGCCATGTTCTTTAAGCAGACCCTGAGTATTTTATCTTAGATAACTTTCACATTATACAGTGTTGACATCACTTTGGACTCTAGCCTTTTCAGATGTTAGACTCAATTTGCCAGGAATGAACAGTGAGCAACTTTGGACCTTCTGCCTAGATAATGAGGAAGGACTAGGAAAGTTTAAGATCAACAGTAAGGTTGATCAGATAGTAGGAACAAGAAAGCTAGTTGAGAAGTTACTATAGGTGTTAGAATTCAGCGTGATGTATATATCAGAGTGCCCAATGACTTGCTACAAGAGGGAATGAACACTCAAAGTAGTAATCTAATCACTGTTCATGTGATCAGTGACCATACAGTTGTGTGATCTAGGACAGTGATTTCTGAAATCAGAATCTCTGTGGCTAGGGCCCAGAAAGTTGTATATGAAAAATCTTTCCAGATGATTCTCAGGCATGTTCATGTTTGAGAACCTCTGAACTAGAGGAGCAGAACAGCAAGTAGCAGGAAGGAGCAAACCCGAGTCATTGGTAGTTTGACTGACTGCCTCAAATATTTAATAAAAAAATATTGAAAGTGCCAGACCACTGAGTTAGGTACTGGTAATACACAGATAAAGAGATAGAGTATCTCTGGTGATGGGATAAAGAAAAGAATGCATTGGATTCAGGTTGTATTGAACTTGATGAATCGAAGCGGTGGTGTTCTACAGTCAATTGAAAGTCCAACTGGACTGCAAAGAGATCTGGCCTACAGAGTTAACAGTCCATAATTGTGTGAGGAACTAAAACCCTGGGATCTGACTGTCCTGGGTGGAAGCGAGTAGGTGTGGCAATGTGGAATGAGGAAAAGGTCAAAAATCTGAGATTCCTTGATGTCCTGTTAACTACTTCCTCTCCAATCAATAGTACACTGATATCTGTTCTTCTGTTTACACCTTTAGTGAAGGCAGAACTCCTGCCCTAAATAGTATGAGATAGTTGAACACACGACACTCAAAACTGGTCTGTTTCTTCTTGGGTTAGTCTTGATAGTTTGTGCCTTTCAATGAATTTGTCTGTTTTTATTAAAGTTGTCAAATTTATTGTTGTAGCATTATTTATAATGTTCCATTTTTATATGTTTAATACTTTTAGATGGGTTGGGGATATAGCTGAGAGGTACAATGTTTGCCTAGCATGTGTGAGGTCCTGGGTTCAATCTCCATTATCACAAAAAACTCAAACAAAACAAAAACCTTTACAACTACAGATGTCAGTTCTTTTATTACTGATAATGGTAATTTTTTTCATAGTCAGTCTGGCCAAAGGTTTATAAATTTTATTGATTTTTCCAAGATCCAGTTTTTGGTTTTTCTAATTGTTTTTCTGACCCATGTAGTATTAATAAATTATTGCATAAGTTTTTGGTTATCCCATTTACCATTCACATATCATGGAATATTTGCACTTTTATCCTGTGCTCTTTTGAAGAAATATAGGTATTTTTTCATTTTTACTATTAGTAGTTTTATATTTATAATTTAATATTTGATACATATTGCTTTGGTCTCAATGTTCGGGTCTCCCCACTGCAAATTCTTATTTTGAAATTCTAACCCCCAAGGTAATGGTGTTAGAAAGTGAGACCTCTAAGAAGTGATTAGGTCATGAAGGCAGGGTCCTTATGATTGTGATTAGTCCTCTTAAGAAAGAAACCAGAGGGGTGGCTAACCTCTTTGGTCATGTGAAGACTTCTTCAGATACTAAATATGCCAGTGCAGATCTTAGACTTTCAGCTGCTAGACTGATAAAAATAAATTTCTGTTGTTTATAAGTTACTCAATTTATGGTATTTTGTTGAAGCAGGCTCAATAAAGTATGACACATATGAAAACATATGTTACATTTGTAGGTCAAGAAATATAGTCAAATACCTATGAGATTTATATGTTATAAATTGTCAGATCTCATCCATTCTGATTTATTCTCTCCACACTGAGAGGATAACAAAGTAGAGGCATGCATGTCTTTTTAAAGTTTTAATTGTACCTAAGAAAAATTTTTCTCAGTACCAATCAAGTTTGCCTAGATTCTAAGCTAACATTCACTAAGTATTTGCTATGTGCAATGTAGTTTCTATTAGTGTCCTAAGAATCAGGTGTCAAAATCATCTTTTCTATTGATGAAATTTACTTTAAGCTTCATTCCACAGAAAACCCAGCACTAGCTTGAGCAGACATGGGTTTATTTTTTTTCTTAACATAAAGTCTGCAGTTAGTATTTCAAAAATAGTATGGCAGCTCAACAATGTTACATGTGACCTGTTTTTTATGGTAAGTTTCCCAGGAACAGATTCTGTGTTAAGGGTTTTTGAACTTGTGATTTATTACTAAGGTAGTGCTTTCAAGAAAAACTAGGGAAATTAGGGCAAGAGAGGGCAATCTATGTAGCCTTTAAGCAAGGAAATAATCTTATGCTAAAGTCCAGAAGAAGTAGCTTCAGTATGAACTCAAGGAGGGAAGTTCTGAGTGAATGCTTGGTAAGGTTGGTGGGAGAAATATACACTCAGGCACTCATGTCTTTCTGTGCAAGAGGGCAAAGCATCATTTATACCATCAAGCCTGTCCTTGTGAGAAGAACTGCAAATGCTAGATATTGAAAGTACACAGAAGATGGTGGTGGTGAAGATGTGTGGTATTCACAGAAATGTCATCAAAGGATCTAGTGTAAATGAATCCAAGGAGACTTGGACAGAGCATCAATACTGTCTGCTATACCAGAGTTATATCTTTCTCTCTGCTATTTTTTAATGTATAGGTCTTTGTTCCCCCTCATCATCACCTCCTGATCAGAAGGTAGTTATTGTACATTCCGTTTCATATCTATGGCCCTGGTAGGAAGATGGGATGCTGAAAAGGGACATATCAGTCAAACATGTCCCTTAAAAAAGTTCTTCTCAAACACTTATCCTGCCTATATTTTACTATCTGGAACTATATAAAATAGTTACCGTAGATATCTGGAATGGGTTGTTTTTAGTTGGGTAAATGACTAACTGGAACAAAATGAAGTTCCACTGGTAAGCAAGTAAGGTAGAGGTGGTGGATATTAGGTAGACAACTACAAGATTTGTTACATATCCATTTTACAGAGAAACAGAAGTTTCATACCTTGTTGAAGACACACTACCTATAAGTGGTAAGCCAAGCCTATGTTTTTAATATAGTGGGCAGTGATTCATGCATTCTATTTATGATAATGTCCTCTAGGATAGGCTAAAAACTGTGATTGGGTGTGGACATGTGTTACTTCTTATTGACACCTCAACAAGAAATAGCTCATTGATTTTGTCTCTACCAGCTGGCTTTCTTTTGTCTCTTCCACCCAATATTTAGATTTAGCTTGAATCTTGACTATTAATGGAATTGGAACAACTGAATTTACCCTTTTTGCTCAAGATCTGTAGAAGAAACCTGCTTAACATGACTTTGGGAATAGATATATAAACAAATCAGGTGGATACTAGGGTGCAGGGGTAGAGAATTCAGTCCTGTTTCTTTCCTTGATGACAGACCCTCACGGATTTCTGTCACCTTGTATGATTATGTACTGCAGAGTTGGAATTTTAATATATACTATATATGTACATTATACAAGTTTCATATGGACAAGGAGGATAGCTTAAACATATTCTATACTTTCCACAATGTTCAGTGTACATGGTATGTAATTAATTAGTTACTAATAGGAGATGAGATTTCTGGTCTGTACAGGTCATAGTATGAGGGAAGAAGGGATTTGGGGACAAGTCTGACCCAATCTCCACTAGACCATCTCATTTGAAGATTTCACTGTTCACCTTGAAATTTCTTATATGAAGCACAAAGATTGAAATTGTTATTTCTGATTTGTTTTGTTCTGTGTAAGTAGAGATTATGAATCCATCATCCTAGACTTAATTCAAGGTGCTGCATTCTAATTAGATTAACAATTTCCTTTCCAAGTGCCCCCTTCAAATTCAACTCTTAATTATTTCCCCCCAATTCTAAATGACTTCACTCATTCAAATGAAATTTTCTTGACCATATTTCAAGTGTTATGGTTTAGATATGAGGAATCCCTCAAAAGGTCATGTGTGAGACAAAACAAGAAAGCTTAGAGGTGAAATGATTGGGTTATGAGGACCTTAACTTAATCAGTGCAATAATCCACTTGAATGGATTAACTGGGTGGCAACTGTGGGCAGATAGGATGTGGCTGATAAGGTAGGTCACTGGGGGTGTGCCTTAGGGATGTATGTTTTGTCCCTGCTGAGTGGACCTCTCTATCTTCTTCTTTATTGCCATGTCCTAAGAAGCCTTCTTCTGCCACACCCTTTTGCCTTGGTGTTCTGCCTCACCTTGGACTCAGAACAATGGAGTCAGCTGTCTATGAGCTGAGACCTCTGAAACCATAAGCCAAAGTAAACCTTTTTCCTCTTCTAAATTGTTCTTGTTGGGCCTTTTGGTCACAGTGACAAAAAGCTGACTAAAATATCAAGGTATCCAAAAATACATAGAAACTTACAAAATATAAATATGAGAGGAAAAGAAATTTTGACATAATTATCATTTCTGATACAGTTAAATGGACACATTCCGTCTAGTAATGTATACTATGGGCCATCAAAAAAACATGCAAGTAAGTAACAATACCTTGAATATTTTAATTAAATAACATTGATTATGATAATGGTGGAAAATATTTTTAAAAAAGAAAAAAACAAAATCAGATAGCTGACTTAAAAGATATCTAAATAAGGAGTCATAAATCTCAGATTAAGTTCTAGTGAAGGTATGTGTTAGCTGTTTGATCTTGGGTAAAAATCATCTAACATTTTTGTGAGGGCTTCTCTACCAGGCACTAAGAAGACAAAAGCAAAAGTCTTACTTGATTTTGAATTAGCAAAAATATCAGTAAATATTTGATTTACTCTAGAAACCAACATTGATAAATTAGGGTGTGCAAATTCACTTAAGAATTTCAGAATATTCACCGGGTGTAATGGCACACGCCTGTAATCCCAGTGGGTCGGAAGCTGAGGCAGGAGGATTGCGAGTTTAAAGCCAGCCTCAGCAACTTATCTGGCCCTAAGCAACTCAGTGAGACCATGTTTATAAATAAAATACGAAAAATGGCTAGGGATGTGACTCAGTGGTTAAGCACCCTTGGGTTCAATCCCCAGAACCAAAAGAAAAAAGAAAAAGAAAAAAAATTAGAATATTGAGTTGTTTTTATGATAAAATCATTATAGTCATGCATTCTTTTAAAAAGTACAGTTTTATTCAGGATTACAAACAGTATAATGGACATATTTAGTTTATAATTATTTTAAGTATATCATACAGATGCACACAATGTTTACTATTTTTGAAGGAAATGATATAGGTTCTTTTATTTTTGTCTCTATAGTAAAGTTTTAACAAATTATGAAACAATGATATATTATTCTACAGTTGCATAATTTTTATACAATGATTCTCAGCCTCTTTTATCTTATACCCATTAGGTTCCAATGAATTAGAAATTTCAAAGTCCACTTTCAGCAAAGGTTACATGTCATCAATTTTCTATTATTATATTTGCCATTAATTATAAGCCATGTCTATGGAAAATTATAATAGAAATTGCTAAAGATTGAAATAAGCAAAAACCATTCATTTACTAGTTCAAAATGTTATTATATGATCATTAATTTTAGTAGCTTAGTAACAGTAAAACACAAAGATGTTCAGTGAACAATTTTGCCATCAGTAGGCAAAAGTTCTACAGTATTAGGTACCATATGTAAAAATTCTACATTGTAAGGTACACAAAGCAGAATAAAGGTAAGCATGTAGAGTTCGGATGAAATGGAAATGAACGTGGGGGTATTGGTGCCAAAGGATACCTTGGTTAAAATAACTGAAGAAAGGACAGAGTTAAATGAATATTCCATCCGAGCAGAGTCATTGAGAAGCTAAACAACAAAAAGACCTGCTGTGTTTATGGAAAGCAAGGATTAGAAGAAATTTTACCCAAGGTGATGAGCATATCAAAAGTCATAGATCTTGGAAGGTAGGATTCGAAGGACATAGTATGCATAAATGTGAATGGCAGCCAGTTATTGAAATTTTAATGTTAATTTTGTGTCTTTTTTGGGCCTTAGTAAATTAGAGGACTTCTGGTTTCATTATAGTATTTGGATCCCATGCTACTTGAATGCCCTAACCATTCTACTATAACTTAGTATTTTAAGAAAATGTTTCAGTTTGTTAGATATTACCAATAATTTCAATTACATGTGTGAACTGAAATTTGTTTTCTAATGTAGGAAGGCCTTGTTTAAAGTTAACTCTCTCTATAAAAATTATTTCATATTAAATCAGAATTTAAGAAATGAAACAGAGGTAAAATTGTTCATTTTATCAACACTGGATTTGTTTTTCTTAAGTTTCAAATTATCCTTTCCTTTATATTACTTGCCTAAGCATGTAGGCATTTGAAGTGCCATAACTCTTCACAAAAAGAGCCAATCTGAGTGTTACCTAGGGCATTTATAAACACACTCAGTGTTTTATTCTAGTGGATAAATAGTAAGTCTATGCAGTATTTATTCTTTTTATTAACAGCTCTAGTGTTTGAATCTATTGTTTGGAATAAGAGAAAACCATGTATCTCTTTAAAATGGATCCCTATTTAAAGAGCAACTTGAGTTATGGACTCTTCTCTAAAGAGATGTAAACTCTAAATGTGGAAATTCTTTCTGGACTGAATCTAGAAAAAAGTAAAGGTTAGCCTATATCTCTTCAAAAAGCAGATCTTTTTACCAAAACCTTGTTTTATAAACTCATAATGTTGTTGAATATATAGTGATACAAAGAAAAAGAAAACAATTGAAGGATTAGAAAAAATATTTGTACACATAGTAAATAAAACATTCCACAGCATTCTAAGCCATTTCCCCTAGATATTGCCTGTCTCTTTCACTCTTGTCCTCCAGTGGTATCATTTGTGTTGCCCAAACCAGATCCTGCAGGTCTCTGTTACATTAAGGAGAGCTTAAACATGATATTATCACTAGTCTGATTCTTTCCTTCCACCAGAGCAAGCTGATTATCTTTGACTCCTATATACATTCCACGATTACTCTTACATTCGAATGAAACAAAATCAGAGGATTCCTTATGAAGGACAAAGAAGGCCTGGTCTGGCAATGGAGTTTTACACTTTTGCAGCTGAGGAAACAAGAGAAAAAGCAACCAATACGTGAGTCAAAGGTCCAGAATAAGGTCCCTTCATATGTTAATAAAGGTCCCTTCATATGTTAGAACCTGAAGGGGAATAATAATCTATAACTTGGTATTTCCAGCAAGCCTGCTTACTGAGAAAGGAGGTGGGGCAGATGAGTAGAGGGTAAAGGGTGGGTGGTATGATTTAATTTGATTCACTGATGGATAGCATACTTAGAGAGGCAATATGACTTAGAATGACTGAATCTGAATGCAATAGTTCTGGACTTGTACCCTTGGTTTGTAATATACGCTAAGACTTGGGTATGTTGCTTTTCTCTTAAACTTCAATATTTTAGTCTAGCCAGTTTTCTAGATCAGTTAATTCTCATCTAGATGTATGAATAATATAAATAATTTTTATTTTAAATCACTAAGTTTGGGGGATAGTTTGTTATTCAGTAATAGCTGAAATATAAGTCTATGATGTAATATAATAGCTCCACCATAGATGTAACTGTAAGGATTAGATGAGACAGTACTTAGCAAGTGCTTGGTATTTAATAGCTCAGATGAGTTACTTCTTATTATTGAATAGTTATATATGCTAGACACTGTGTTATATACACTTAGGGATATTTTGTTATAGAAAATGCCAGTTACTGACCACTACTTATGTTAATACCTTATATAACTGTATTAGTTAGCTTTATAAATTTGTGTAATTCATCTTCTGTATTATACTTTCATGTTCCTGTCCTTGCTTCTACCTTTGGTTTATTTGTTCTTCAAGATATTTATAGTTCCTTGTCATGACCAATATAATATTGCCTTTTACTAAGTAAACAATATGCAGTGAATCCTATGAGAATGTAGATCATTTTGCTCTCCATAAATCTTGACATGGAAATGTGTGCTGCATCTCCAGCCACCAGACTTGGAGTATAAGAATATTTTACAAAAAACATTTCCTAGAAGAACATAATTCCTAAAGTCAAATAAAAAGAAACTGAGATAAACCTGTATAGCAGTGCTTCTCAAACCTTAATGAAATTGTGCATCTCCTAGAGATTTTTTTTGTGTGTGTGTGTGTGTGCGTGCTGGGGATTGAACCAAGGGCCTTGTGCATGCAAAGCAAGCACTCTACTGACTGAATTATATCCCCAGCCATAAGAATTTGTTAAAATGCTAATTCTGATTCATTCCTTGGAGGGCTTGAACTCCTGCATTTCTAACAAGCACTCAGGTGATTCTGTGCTGCTGGGAGATTCCAGATTTTGAGCAACAAGGTCACATATACTTTTCTCCTTCCCCTACTGCAGAAGCAAGTCATTAGTAGTACCCGTTTTATTTACATCACAAACAAAACTCCTTCTTCAAAATATCCCAATACCCAAATATACACACATGGATAGAGTTAATCACCATAATTATATAATCATGTATCTATTACCTCCACAGACTGCGCCTTGTTGTTGGCATGAAGCAAGATGTCTCTGTCTTTTGTAGGACTCAGGTTTACCATCAACATCTTACCATCGACACCATCACCTTACAATTAAAATGATAATTAGTAAGGTAATGCAGTTTTCAACCAGCTAGATTTAACTACTCTACCATGTATATATACTTCAAAAATTCATGTTGTACATAACAAATACCCAGGTTCATTTGTCATTAATTATAAAATTAATAATAAGAAAGAAGATAAATTTTAAATTATAATGACTTGCAACTCATTTTTAATTTAAGTCTTTTTAACACCCAGAAAAGAGTTCAAGATATCAAATAAAATAACTACTTCATTCACTTAAAGATATTTGCACCCAAATGAAAGTAAAAGAGTCATTATTAAATAAGAAGAGGGTTCTTCTGAATTTCTCGAAGGAGAGAGGTTGGTATTTAAAAAATATGCTTTCCAACTGAAGAATTGTGACTCATGGGCACTTCTCTGGGCATCAGCTCCCCTGTCTGCCTATAAAGCTATAGGGCTTTACATGGTTGTCCTCTAATATCTACTTCCTTTTATATATAATAATAAAAGATTTCCTAGCCTGCTTCTCATGGCTTCATGCAGCAATGGACTAAGTTCTTAGGTGTAACTTCTAGTTGTACATTCATTTTCCTCTGTCTCACTGATTGGACATTGCCATCGTAGCTAGGAATATTGAACCATGTAGATGCTGATAGAGCCACAGTGTAGAAGCTGTGTGTCTGGACAAACTTTGAGCAGAACTGCCATTCCAGTCCTGGGTAAGAGATTTTTATTAAATGCAGCCAAACCTTTATCCTAAGTATTAATCTAGAAAATTAATGTGATGGAATAAATTCTCTAAGAATCTAAGATTTTATTGTGAGTGTGGGTTGGAGAGAGCTTTTTGAAACAATCTTTCTTTCCCATGGAGTATTTTGGATTTATCTTTACTACAAACTTAAGAATTTCAGCACTACAAATACCTAAGCCTCCAAATTACCTGATTCGCTTGAGGGGTATGGAGACTCATAGTAGCGCAGTAATACCTTGTCTGAAAGAGAATGCATAAGATCACTTTTGTGAGATACATTTTTATCAAAAGGTTTCAGTTCCATCATATTCATAACATCAGAGAATATCCTCGCCTTTTTATTATGCATCAACAAAAGCAAACATTTCTTGGTTCTGAGAAGGTCTTAAAATTTGAAGGTCTTAAAATTTGCTCTGACAAATTCAACACAGTTATTATTAAATATTTATGATGTTGATAGCAGTGGTATATTCCTTTTGTTAAAGATTATAATTTATTGATATTAATAAGGCTAGAAAGATCTAGTGGGTAATTTAGCAATAGCAAATACATGTAGCTCCTCCTTCCATAGTTCACAACATGTATACTCTTAATATCTATATTCTTGCATTAAGTAATCCTAATTAAACTTCTGAATCCTTCTCAACATAGCGATGTTCAGGTGTCCACTGACAATGTATTAGAATGAGCAAATATAAGTAAATCTATTTGCTGTATCTAAATTAATCCATTGTTGATGGTTTGGTAGATTTATTTTTTTAATCATCATTACATAATTTTAGATAAGGAAATATTCTACCTTTTTCTTGGTCTTTTGGCTGGTCTTCAACATTGGTCACATAATTTCCATCCTCCCAAATAAAACGAACATGTTGATTATTGTATGTACTCAGGGAAGCGCAAGATTCTGTGAAAAAAGAAACTCCTATAACAAGTGAAATTCTTGTTTCCATGGGAAATAAAACTTGTTCTTGGGAATAAAACTTGTTACCATGAATAATTCTTTTGACAAACTGTTTTTGAAGTGTGTCCTCAAAATTTTTTTTCTTTGCAATTTGAGCTACATTTTGTCATTAGTTGTGAATAGATGAAAGCCTTTGGCACAAAGCTTTATGCAGCTCAAAGGCTGAGGTGTAACACCTGGATGGGATTAAAAGTGCTTAGTCTCCTGAATAAATGCCGTAGGAGCACCTAGAATGTTTATGGGAGGGTTTGGTGGGGAGAAAGAAGCTGAAAAAGTGATGGGAATTGCCTGAAGAAACCTTCATTTTTTGGTTTCCCATGGTCTAGGGAACTGTGGGAAAGAAGGGACTTTATTTTGATAGACATAGGTAAATGAATGCCCATCTACAAAATGTGGTTACTTAGAGAATTTTATAGTCCAGGGGAATTCAGATATAATCACAGTTCTCTCCTTTAAGCTAAATAACAGAGATACTTAGAGCAATTTTCCTAACATTTTTTAATGTCACAGCACACATAGAAAATGATAATATACTTTTATATACCTTTATTTTATTTATTTTTATGTGGTGCTAAGGATTGAACCCAGGGCTTCGTATGTGCTAGGCGAGTGCTCTACCACTAAGCCATAACCCCAGCCCAAAAATGATAATATTTTTAAAGCGTGCAGGGATAAACTGGTTCAGATTTAGGGGGTACTGATATAGGGCCTGCAGAGGGAAAAAATCACTGTATCTTCTTTATGTAACAGAATTATACTAAAAAATATACAAAATATAATATAAAATATATAAAAGAGATTGCTAAAAATTGAATTTATATGTGAACTTGTAAAGCAAAGTGATTTAAAGACCCTTAGTGAGAAACTTCAGTATTACTTTTGTGAACTTAATATGTTTTTATCAGGAATAATGCTTTAAGTGGCAACATGTAATTACTTATCAAGTTTCCTGAATGATGATTCATTCACTTCTTCCCCCAACCCACTTTGGTGCTGGGTATTGGACCAGGGCCTTGCACATGCTAGACAAGTACTCGACCACTAAGCTACACCCCTAGTCCCTCTTCACTTCCTGATAGTTACCAGCAATTTGAATTTATGTGCAAGTAGGTGATAAAATTGAAAACCATTGTAACTTTAAAATATATTATGTTGAAATTATATTTCAAAAAATAATAGATCTTCCTTTCCTTTAATGGACAAAATGTTGAATTTGGGGGAATAATAGATATTTTTCTTTCAAAGGACAATGTATTTCCAGTGGGAATAACATATATAGGATTCCAAATAATGACAAGCATCTCAAAATCATGATGATGTGCTAACTATAGAATACACAAGCATTGTTAGATCAGTTACACCTGTTTGGATACCACTAAATGGGCATATCGGCATCAAACAGAGGTTCTTGATACATATGAAAACAAATTTGGAGCTGCCTACTTGTGTCTTACCTCCCTCCTCCCCCCAACACCACCCCTATGACCCATCACACCTCTGATACTTGATGTGTCAAGTGCTCTAGTATTTTCTTGGATCCTAGCTATTTCAAAGATGGAGTGCTCCTTAGCAGGTTGATAGGCAGCAAATAACTGATGTATTTCTTTGTGCTTTCCACCTGTAGGTCAGAAGTTGAACAGGAATGGACCATCAGTCCCCACTCTGCATACATGCCATTTCCTTTTGATGCTTCTAAGTCTGCTTGCTGACAGTGGTAAATGATCCCAGGACTTTGGACACCCCATGGTCTGATGGGATTAATACCTCCTGACATATTTATACCCTAGCAGAGCACACTAGGAGGGAGAAAACTGATCACCTATGGTCTCAACACTCCAAAAGCAATCACTTAGCCCTCTAGTTTGCCCCTTTAAATAAAATTACTTAGAAATATTATAAACTTATTTATATATAATCTTGTATCCTTTATTTTTACTTAATATTATAACATAACTGTATATCCCTCATGCTGTTAAAAACTCTTTATATGCCCCTTTACTCTTTTGGGTGAGGAAGAAATTTATGTATTTAAATATGGTAAGTGAAGGCAAATAGATACCCATTGCTGTTGCCATGAAACATAGTTTCCCTTACCTGTTTTTTGTGAACAATGTTTGGTGATTTCTTTCCTGAAGTAACAGGCCTTCTTTTTTATGGTAAGGCCAGAGCGTAGCTTCATACAATACACATGGCAGATTTCTTTGGTCTTCTGTTGGGATTCTAAACAATGAAAAATTGTTATGTTTTACTCTGTTCATCTTTATCTTTTTGCAAACCCTAAGTGCAGCAGATGAAAGCAAGTATAGATCCACTGTATTTTACCAGAAACTCTTGGAGCCAATTGTGTTTTAAAATTCAGAGATTTTTTTTAGATTTTAGCATTGTAATATAGAACATATATCATCCATATGTAGTACCTTTAATGGGCTGGTGTAGCACTGTTTAGTCAAAAATTAATTAATCTTACAGTGAAATATTGGAAAATTTACAAAAAGTAAAATAAAGATATTCAGATTGGGACTTAATGGACAAATGAATTCAGATCATATGTTGCTGCCAAATGAATTATGAAAAATTTTAGGTTTTTAGAAAACATTTTGGTTTTCAGAATTCCATATGAGGAATTACAAGCCAACATTTAATAAACATAAATTTTTGCCTAAGAGGAAATACATATGGCTATGTGAAATCTGAGATCTAAAATAGATCTACTTACATAAAATACACTTAATAATTTTGCAGGGATAGCTATATTCTATGAAGGTTATTGACACTAAAATAACTAACATCTTCTAAGTGTCAACAGTGGGCCAAGTACTGTGCTAATTATTTTACATATTTCACTTAATTCTTCATAATAATCTTGCAAGTTAGACATTATTATCCCAATTTTATAGGTGATAATCTGAGGCTTTTAGGAGTCATGTAAAATTGTCCAAATTTACAAGGCTGATGAGAAGTTGTGACTGAGGTGTGTCTAATATAAAAACAACTTTTCTCACCCTACCTCCATTTAAGAAAATGCTACACTATTGTTTGAGGTACTAACAAAGTGCAAATTCAAATCTAAAAAAATTGAAGTAGAAAAGTTAATCGTTATTCAGTAAGTCTTACTTAATTTGGCCAAATAAAAATTTGTGCCAAATTTTAAAAAATCAGTTGGAAATTGGAAATCATAACAACCTCTCAGAGTTACACAGAGTGAAAACTAAAACATGAATCAGGCCAGTTGCCATGGCACATGCCTGTAATCCCAGCAGCTCAGGAGACTGAGGCAGGATGATTGTGAGTTCAAAGCCAGCTGCATCAACAGCAAGGTGCTAAGGAACTCAGTGAGACCCCTCTCTCTAAATAAAATACAAAAAAGGGCTATGAATGTGGCTCAGTGGTTGAGTGCTCCTGAGAGTTCAATCCCCAGTACCCCCCCCAAAAAAAACCAAACACAAGTCAGATGATCTCAATTTTCAACATTATATAGTAAATGAACCATCAAAAAAATTATACTATATAGTTAAATTTCAATTATTCACAGTAATTCAGAAAAGAAAATAATTCTGACTTTGGGAGCCAATCAAAGATATTTTTCAATTTTCTAGAAGATTTGCCTTCCTAGTAGAATGCTTATAAAGACCTGTGAGTATTTTCACCTGTTTGAACAAGGAATTGGCCACTCCACCATGGAACTCCCTGACTTCTCTTGACAATTCAAAAATATCAGCTACAGTATCTCACATTTATAAAGTACTTTTATAGTTACAAAAATAATTTACAAAGTTAAGTAGTGCCAGAGCCAGCATTGTACTTGCTCTCCTGATAATTTAATACAATACTTTATTAACTATACTACATCATGCCTTCAGAGTTTAGAGGCTTAAGACCACACCAAAAAATCTGTTTATTCCTTATATGCTTCTATTTATGTAATAGTTGGCATCACATGGGAACATGGTAGTCATCTCTAATATTGAATGTAGACTCTAGGGAAAAAGAAATGGGTCTTGGGTAATTTGAAGTAAGGGTCATGACATGTACAAGTATTGTGGAGGTAAAAGAAGAAAAGGGGTTAGGAAGAGAGTTAAATGTATGAATGTGTGGAGCTAACATCTAGTGGGACATTCACTAGTTATAATTCATGGGGAATGTGACTACATTTGAAATATTGTAAATACTTTACCTTGGAAGAATTTGGGAGAAGTTATACTTTGGTGCTCTAGGCAGCTGAAAGTGTGAGGGTCGTGTGGGGGTTATGCAGGAGAGAGTGTTCTACTGGTGTCAGGGAACCAGCTCAAATCTACACAAGGGCTATTACCAATTCCTGTGTCTCCATCCTGCTTGCTCTCTGAGGGTAGAGTCTTAGTGTGACTTTTAAGAAAATTCTCATAGCTAATATCATCATTGTAACAGCATGAGTTCCCTAAGGCAATTCTAGTGAGTACATAGGAAGAGGCCTGGAAATCTTTCTGTAGTTTTGGCGCCATGGTTGACAGATTTGAAAAACTTCATCTTTCATTTCTTCCTCAAATACCTATTTCACTATGCTTTTTTCTCATTGCTTCCTAATCTTGATCTCTGTGGCATTTGACTCTGGAGACCACTTCCTTTCTTGAATCCCTCTGCCCTTATTGCTATGTGACTAAGTACACTGGTTCCCTGTGTTTCTTTCTGATCAGTTTACCTCTGTCTCCTTGTTAGTTCTTCCTCTGCCTAAAATGTCAGTGTACCATATGGTTTTCTCCTTTGCCTTCTCTCACTCTAAACTTTCTTTCCAGGCAATCTTGCTTGTTCCAGTGACTTCAAACATCTGCTTAGTGGCTGATGATTCCGCAAACTGTAACTTTATCTTTTGTCTTTTTCCTGAACTTTCTTCACAGGGCATTTGGAATTAGCTACCTTCAAGCATTTCTGTTTCTATCTATGTATGTCCTCAGGAATGAAATTATGGACATCTTTACCTGGATGACCTATAGCTCCCTCAAGCTAAAATATGCCAGTAATGATGATGAGGATGAGGGTGATTATAAAAATAAAACACCTTTATCTTTCTCTACCCTCAATATATTTCTCCGGAATCCCCTCTCTTGAAAAATAGTACAACTGTCTACCATTATCTGATCAATTCTTAAATCAGAAAGGTGAGAATCAGAAAGTTAGTATCTCTTTCTTTCTTTCCATCCTTCAATTTAGTCAATATGTAATTAAAGCTTATTAATTTCACCTTTCACATATATCTGGATTGTAGTTCTTCCTCTCCATTTTGTTGTCTTAGGTCAGGCCTTCATCATCAGTCCTCTAGATGATACAGTAGACCTCTAATCAGTTTCCATTTCTCTCTTGACACTCATTCTATTTTCACACATCATTCCCCAGTTAAACATTTTCAGTGGTTTCCTCTAGTCCACAGTATAAACTGAAGTTCCTTCACTAACAGAAAAATCTTATATGAATAGATTTAAACTAAAAGGGTTGATCTCTACCTAGTCCTGACTAACTGTGTCATGCAGGACTATGGGCCCAGTATTTCTAGATCTTTAGATTTTTTGAGAGAACCTATACATATAGATTCTCATGAAAAGTTCCTAATTTTGAAAAGTTGTCTCAATTAAAAACAATACTGTTCAGGCCAATAAATGCTTCTGTAGGCTGTATATGTCCATGAATAAAGGAGGCGAGCTTGTTAGGAAGAGAAAGTACTGATGAATGTTGGGGAACAGAAGCAGGAGAGGAGAAGGACCTGACCTTGGGGAATATCTTCCTGGAAACTGGAAGGGGAGAAGTTTAGAGAGGGTCTTTCCTCCAGGTCATGAAATTCTCTACCATGTTGGCATCAGAGGTGAAATTTTCCAGGGGTGAACTAATGTGTGACTGGCTGTGTGGATGGATATTGAGTTTTATGGCTTGTGAATTGTGAATTGTGTCATATCCAGGTAAACCAAGGGAGTTTGAGAAAGAAATGAAGTAGTGTGTGTGTGTGTGTGTGTGTGTGTGTGTGTGTGTGTTCTTTGTGGCTTGAGGGCTCAGAGCAGAAGATTATTTAGAAAAATAACGTGACATTTCTTGCACTTTTGAGTTTTGAGAAATGGTTCAGATCTGTCATAAATTGCATAGGTCTCTGTTGAATTTTTTACCAAGTGTTTAAATACCTATTATTGTAGTATGGTACTGAGTTGATATTATTGGAAAGGAAATTTTCTTAAGGGATGATAAAAATGTGTTGTATTGCAAAGTCATATTTTGGGATTATCTTTATCACTGTCCTCTGGTGCAGATAAGTAGTTCCTGAACTCATAAAAGAGGAGTTACATTTTAACTTTGGTATCAATACCAGAAACTCTAATAAACCCTACTCCCTCATTCCTATATCTGTAAAGAACCCTTATTTCCTGGGATACAAAAAATACTTTCTTTATTAAGAAGGAATTCGGGGACATGGAGTAACTGTTTTTGCACAAAGCATTTCAACTTAGTAAAGTGATTAATTTAATAATGATTTTTTGGCCAAAACTAGTGTCAAATTAGTGTTTTCCCTGGTTACCAAAAAATAGTGTGCATGGGCCAGACCCTCATGGAGGACAGAAGAGGACAGAAATGATATTCCTTAACACTGTTGTCTCTTCTAGCCTTAAAGGTGTTAATGGAAAGGGTGAGGAACATAAAGGATAATGATATGCCAGTTGCCATTATCATTCCTTATCCTCCGTTTTTTCTCCAGCCCACCAGGGTTCTGTTAACTCTCTTATGTTACTGTTTCCATGTGAAAAAATGAGTGTATAAATTTACATGATTCCTTTTTAGGTAGATAATTTTAAAAATATATATGTTTTAGTTGTAGGTGAACACAATACCTTTATTTTATTTATATGTGATGCTGAGGATCGAACCCAGGGCTCAACACATGTTAGGCGAGCACTCCATCCCTGAGCCACAACCCCAGCCCTTAGGTAGATAATTTTAAGGGTTAAATAGGCATAGAGCCCTTCTATCTCAGAGATGTGGCTATTATTTGACTATATTTCCTTTTTATCTTATTCCAAACTCTCTTAGTTTTTTAAAAATATTTTTTAGTTATAGATGGATGCAATATCTTTGTTTTGTTTATTCATTTTTATGTGGTGCTGAGGATTGAACTCACTGCCTTAAATGTGTGAGGCAAGTGCTCTGCCACTGAGCCACAAATCCAGCCCCTAAACTCTCTTAGTTTTAACTACATAAACATGAGTTTCATTTGGTCGATTCTGCTTCATCTGAGGACTGGATTATTCAAATATCTTCACTTGTTATTCTCTCCTTCATCAGTATTTGCAAGTCAAGACCACATGGTACACCAATTGTCTTCAGTATTTGTTGAATGAAAATAGATTAGTTTAGAATTTTGTTTTTTAATTAGGAAAAGGTTTGGGGATTTGGTAGCAAAAGGTGTGGGGACAATAAAAGGATCAACATAGAAGGCTATAATTTATATTATTCATAAGTTTAAATTATCTGGGCTATTCCTATCTCATGATGTATTAAATAAGCAAAAGTTGGCTGTCATATCTATGAGCTATCCTTTTTAAAATTTTAATTCTTTTATTCTTAGAAGCTTTTGGCAAGGTAACATGTAATCATTGGAATAATAAAGATTTGACACCAGATAAAAATAGTGTAATATAATCAAGAATGCTTAAGTCCTTACCTCTTATCTTGCAGGGTTTTACCAAGGTCCTATCTGCTGTGCTGCTCAGCTTTGCTGAGGAGATTTTGGGGGTTGAATACTTCATTTTAGGCTTCATTCTTTCAGATTTCTGTTGAATTAAGATATAATATTAGTTCAACTTTCTTAACTTGAAAACAATCAAGAACCATGACTAACTCAATATAAAATTGATAACCACATTTTTAAAATTAAGTAAAATTTGAACAAGTATTCTAATTATACTTTTATACTGGAATATAGCCATAAAACAGATAGAACTGCAAAGAAATTTAAACTTTAGTTATGTTTATTATTAGTGGTAATACCAGTATTGAAATTCTGAGATTGTTTAGTTATACTGTAGTACATAAAAAATAGAAGACATATTGATGCTATATGGTTTTCATTGTAGGGGAAAGGAGATACAAATATAAAATTAAAGAAGCCCAAGAAAAAACCCTATAAATATTAAAACTTAATCAATAAACCAACTCCCAGCAATAAATGTGTGCCCATATCTTAGTTTCTAAATATTTCTGCCAGAAGAAATCTCAAGATCTACTCCAGATCTGAGACTGGGAAAATAGTAGTAAACATGGAACATTCTTTGTGCCAGAAAGCATTATTGTTTCAAAAGCATACATGAGCTGCCTTGAAGTGTTTCCCACTGGCCAAATTTGGCATTATTTGAATATCAAAAAGAATAATGATGGTAATTGACTATAAGCATTTAACTCATTAGGTTCCACGTTTTCAGCTCTGTGAATATTTCAACAAAATCAACATAGATGCATTAAAATAGGTTGGAAGTCACAATCTAGATCTCACACACACACACACACACACACATATATATATTCCTTATATATACTTCTGTATATATGAAATATATGTTTTCAAACACTTTAATCATTCACCTATTACTTTTACCAAAATAATAGAACTCTAAAAACATAATTGTTTCAAAAGTTACCAAAAGTTGTATATTCATTGCTTAATTTGTTTTCATAAGTGTCCCACATCTGGAATGATGGGACTTGATGGGTTAATAAGAAACCCACAAATATATGGCATTTCTTGACAATGAATGAATAGAAAGGGATCTATTCATTACAGAAGGAATGATAAAACTAGAAAAATCACCATCTTGCAGCTTCCAACTTAATACTTAGTTCAGGAAAGGATTACCAATGGATGTTATACCTTGAACAAGCTGGATTGCATTGTCATATTGAAAGAATATGGAATTCTCCATCATAAATTGTGGAAAGCTTTTTATTCTTTCAATATGATACTACAAGCTGGCTTCATAATCAAGGTATGGCAGTATTGTGGTTTCTGGAAGAGTAGGACTTCTCCAGTTGACTTTGCCTGAAATTCTGCCAATGATTATTGATTTTTTTTAAAGCATTGAACTCCTATTTTGTTACATTTAAAAAAAAACCCCACAAATTAGCTAAGAAGTGGGTATAATTTAAACCTTTTCTAAACTTCAGGTGTATCAGCTCTTCTAGCTGAGTAAGAGAGGAGTCTCTGGGTTAGAGGATTCTTTAGAAGATAAACATCATACACCTTTGTTTTTGTCTGTAGATAACTCTACACAGGTTGAAATTCCAAATTATCTTCTCTAGGTGGAGCTAGAATCTTATATGCAAGTTGCTTATTTATAGTCAGTCCCCTTGAGCAAAATCCTCAAAGGAAGACTCCCTGTTATGCCCCTCAATTTTGTCTTGGAGTGGATATTATCCTTACACTGCTTGAGGACATCAGATAAATCCTACTTCTTTCTCTGATTCTCCCACCTTTATTGATCGAGAATGCTGAGAAGCAGAGAACCTTATAGTTGTAGTCCCTCACCCTACAAATGAGTAGATTGAGATTCTGGAAGATGCCTTGCCTAGGCTCACAAAAACAGCTGTGAGCATAATCTAGTCTATTGACTACCATCTTAATGTGAGCACTTCTCCATTCTGTCTCCTTCCATCCCCATTCTATGGCCCCTCCCTCTTCAAAATGTAGTGGGGGTAGTCAGGGGAAAGAACTGGGAATTTCACTTAAAACACCCAGCTTTTCTTCTACACAAGCAGTTGTCCAACTTCTTTGAAATAATAAATTTCTGAATATGGGATGTGAAACTGAAGAAGCTGTATCTATACTCAAAATCCTGCAGACTGTTTGACCTTGGCTGAATAGAACATCCTGATTGTAGAAATATGGGAATTTTGTAGTTTGAAAGCCCAAATTATCTTGGGCTATCTTAGATTATTTAGATAAGTAGTCATTCACTTTAACCTCTGTATCTGACATAATATGCTCACCACTATTATGTAAACTTCTCAGACTATGTTGTTAAGCTTAGAAGACCTCTAGCCTCTACCAACCCCAAAGCTAAGAATGCTATAACATAATGATATCCATAGGAAAGATATCCCTGCTTTGCTATGGCCTGCCTACCTAACACCGACACTGATTCATTTGTTGAATGTATTAGTTTGTAAAACTCTTTGTTCTTTGGCTGTAAAGTTTATGTAACCCCTTTCACTTTGGAACATGTAATTTCAGGTAATCTGGGCCATGTTCACTTATATTTGGCTCAGAATAAATGTCTTTCTTATTTCCTTTTAAATAGGGTTGAATTTTACATTAACAGTAGCTAGTTTATGACATAATACATGGAATAGTACAGGTTAGGTAATCCTATTATAGTTAAATTTTAAATTACACAGAAAATAGTTGAAATAGTATCCTGCACACAGTAGGTATTGAGGTCACACTTTATTAACATGAAGACTGCATCGCTATGATAATTTTTGTTTGTTTTCTCTTTTATCCAAAGCTACACATGCCCTAGGGAAAAATTATCCTGGTCATTAAAAAAAGTATCCTGGTCATTAAAAAAAATTTGCATTTTCAAATAAAACTTTGTGTTCCAATCTGTATCCTATCTCTTAGAGAACCAGAGCTCAAATTAGTATCATGAAGATGTTGGTAGTCCTTCATTGAAGAAAATCAATAGCTATCTTTATTGACCTAATTGTTTTCAGTAATTAGTTGATATCATAACATTTTTTCCCACCACTATTATTCCTCTGGACTAGCGAGAGAACACCTTTGGAAGAATTCTATTCTAAATCATCATTAGCTTGCATAGTTTAACAAGAAGCTGGAAAACACTGCATTTATGATGAACACAGAGAAAGTCAACACCTTTTTAGAGTTACATAAACCAAAGTATAATCCAGAAATATTTTCAAATGCTGTTCTGAAAAATAACCTACAAACCTTTTACTTTGCTAAGTATGATAACTATTTTTATACTATTTTCACTTTCTTCAGACTCAAATTTGCTCTTTCTTTATTCTCTTTTTAATGTTAGTATTTCAGAACATATTGCAATATAAACACCATAGGTTCTTTTTTGCTGCTTTTTCCAGTAACAGACAACAAATATTCTTGCACACTGGTTATAATACTCACCTAAATCGTAAATGTGAAGGGCTACTCTCAGCTGATGTGGTTTCCTGTAGTCAGCACTTGGTAATAGTTAACGAAGTTACATTCCAATTCTACTTAAATATACACACAGACATGGATTATGCAATATTAGGTGACAGCACTTGATGAATGAGGCAAAGCAAATAGAAGTGGTTGAATAAATTACAATGTGTGGGAATAAATCTTTTTCCTACAGCCAAATCCTATAGAGAGCTTTCAGATTATTGTAGCTATAGTATTTCCAAAGAGTTATGCTTAATTAATTATTAATTTTTATAACCTCCAAGACGTGAACTCTAGGTAGTGTCTCTTCTGGAATACAGAATATACAAGGGCACAGACAGTTTAATTGACTTTCTATTTTCTATAGAAAGTTGAAAACAAGTAATTTTTTTCTAACTACAAAAATGATGTATTTGTACTTGGAAAATGTATAAATAACAGGAAATCATATATGCTGTGAATCTTGACATTTATTTTTCAATGTTAACATATATACAGATATCAGATAAAAATAGTGCCATACTGCAAATATTTTATAAGCTGTTTTTTTTTCTGTTTTTCTACTAACACTATATCATGAGCATTTCCACATGTCACAAATGTTCTTTTAAAAGTAACATTCTAAATAACCTTCAATCATATAAATATTTTAACTAGTCCTTTCTTGATTAACATGTTGGCAAGTTCAGGCTTTTCTTTTCTTTCCTTCCTTCTGTCTATCCATCCATTCCTTTGTTTCTTTTTTCTCCTAACATCAGTGTTGCAACCACTAGTGTGTGTGTGTGTGTGTGTGTGTGTGTGAGAGAGAGAGAGAGAGAGAGAGAGAGAGAGAGACAGAGAGAGAGACAGAGAGAGAGAGAGAGATTCTTGGAAAATATTTTTTAAAAAATTTTTTAATTTGTAGGTGGAAACAATACCTTTATTTTATTCATTTACTTTTATGTGGTGCTGAGGAATGAACCTAGTGCCTCAGACATGCCAGGAAAGTGTTCTATCACTGAGCTACAACCATAGTCCCTTGGAAAATATTTTTAAGTTCATTGGTAGAATAAATTCCTAATCAGAGAATTGCTAGATTAAAGGGTACATAGTTTGATAGATGTTACCTATTGACTTACAAAATTAGTATTGGTTTATATTTTGTTAACAGTTCAGGAGAGTGTTCTTTTCCCCATCCCTGAAGAAGCAATGGCTGCCATCACCTTTAACATGTTTACCTTTCTAAAGAGTAGAAAATATCTTATAGTTTTGAATTTTATTTTTTATTTAGTGAAGTTGAACATTTATAAAAAACATATGTGTTGTCTATTTCTGAAAATTATTCATAGGACTCTTTTTAAATCAAGAAATTAAATTCTTGTCCATGGTATATGTTAGAATATTTTCCCCAGTGCCATTTATCTTCAGACTTTGTTAGTGACATGTTTTGTCCATAAATATGTTTTCAGATATTATATGAAAATATTTAATCAATTTAACCAAGTGAGAAACATCATTTAGAGTATGTTTTATGAATATATATATATTTTTTTACTGTGGGAAACACCATCCAAAGAAAGGAAATAAGGAGAAGAAAGGAAAGAAGACCAGACAGGTGGCCAATTAAAATAGTCCAGGCAAAATGCAGTGAGGACAGTTAGGACAATGTTAGTTGGACTAATAAGAAGGCATTAAAGGTGAATGAGTGCTGCAAGCACTTCATAGAGTCTTTGGTGTGAGAAAGGGCTTCACATTTCCCAGTTCCAGCTCCACTGAGTCAGGTAGCTGCTTAACAATTAAGCCAGGATTAGAACTAGATTCTCCTCGTGGCTCAGGGATATGTCCATCACAGTGTCTCCATAGCTTTTTTTGTATGAGGATGTGCCAGCTATGTACTGAGTAAAAGGGAAATCAGGGTAGTGAAGGGATGTGAAGATGGGGCCAGTGGTTAATGATAGGTGACTGACTCAGGTGAGGAATTCATGGGTAGAAACAGGAAGGAAGTGAGTTAGATATGGGGCACATAGAGTTTTGAGGTACTTTGAAAGAACTATTAGGAAATTTCAGCAGGGGGCTGGAATTGGGTTGGAGGAGACTAGAATTAACTATGTGGATTTGCTCTTCAATTGTGAAAGCATGATAGTTGCTGGTGTGGGAATAAATGAGATTGGCTTGGCTAAGTGTGGAACAGGAAGAGAAAGCTGTGGAGAGATGGAACTCTGGAGATCTTACATTTGAAGGATAAAGATAGGAAAAAGAGTCAGAAAAGAAAACCAGAAAGAGAAGCAGAGAAATGAAGAGATGAAGGGAGAACACTGTCTCAAAACAACATAAATATCTGGCATCGAGTGGTAGAGCTATGATGGGAATCACAAAACAACTACAGTAGACTGTCTAGACAGGAGGAGGAGGAAGTGAAACTTTTTCAAGAAGTATGCAAATAAAGAAAAAAAAAATGAGAGAGAGAGAGAGAAAAAAAGGAGGGTATCGCGAGAGAATAGTATGGAGCATGGGAGATTCTGCTTACTACCTAGATATCTTGAGAGAGTTATTTGATGTTTCTAAAGCCACAGTTTCATAAAGATTTAATGCAATTCCTATTAAAATTCCAATGATGTTCTTCATAGAAATAGAAAAATTCATTTGAAAAAATAAAAGGCCCAGAATAGCCAAAGCAATCCTTAGCAAAAAAAGTGATGCAGGAGGCATCACAATACCAAACCTTAAATTATACTACAGAGCTACAGTAAAACAAAACAAAACAACAACAACAATAACAAGAAAAAACCCAGCATGGTATTGGCAAAAAAAAAAAAAAAAACCAACACAAAGACCAATGGAACAGAATAGAAGGCACATAAATGCAGTTATTTCATACTAGACACAGGTGTCATTAATATACATTGGAGGAAAGGTAGCCTCTTTAACAAATGGTGCTGAGAAAACTAGAAATTCATATGTAGTTGAATGAATTTGAAGCTGTATCTCTCACCCTGCACAAAACTACTCTCAAAGTGGATCAAGGACCACAGACTCTGCACCTACTAGAAGAAAAAGTAGGATCAACTTTCCACCATATTGGCTTAAGAACCGACTTCCTTAATAAGGAAGATATGCCTGATTCATTCTATTGTCTTTATATTTCCATTCCTCCCTTCCCTTCATTTTTCTCCTAAAGCATGAGAAATAAAACCAATAATCAATAAGGGGGACAGTGTCAAACTAAAAGACTTCTTTATAGCAAAGAAAACCATCAAGAATGTGAACAGAAAGCCTACAGAAAAGGAGAAAATCTTTACCACCAGCATCTCAGACAGAGTATTAATCTCTAGCATATACATAGTACTCAAAAAACTTAACACCAAAAATAAACTGAATAGCCCAATCAATAAATGGCCTAGGGATTGGGGCTGGGGCTCAGTGGTAGCGTACTTGCCTGGCATGTGTTAGGCCTTGGGTTTGATTCTCAGCACCGCATATAAATACATAAATAAAATAAAAGTCTATCAACAACTAAAGTAAATAAATGGCCTAAAGAACTTAACAAGCCACAGAAGAAGAAACACAAATGGTCAAAATATATATGAAAAAATGTTCAATATCTCTAGCAATTAAAGAAATGCAAATCAAAACTACACAGATATTCCCAGCCAGAATGGCAATATTCAAGAGTAGAAGTAACAATAAATGTTGGCAAGGATGTGGGGGAAAATGTTCACTTATACATTGCTGGTGGAACTGAGCCACTCTGAAAAGCAATATGGAGATTCCTTAGAAAACTTGGAATGGAATCACCGTTTGACCCCACAGAACTATATAGGACTTAAAGTCAGTATACTACAGTGATGCAGCCACTTCAACATTTATAGCAGCTCAATTCACAATAGCTAAGCAATGGAACCAACCTAGGTGCCCTACAACAGATGAATGGATAAAAAACAATGAGGTATATATACACAATGGAATATTATTACTCAGCCATAAAGAAGAATGAAATTATGGCATTCACCGGTAAATGAATGGAAATGGAGAATATAATGTTAAATGATATAAGCCAATCACAAACAACCAGAGGTGTAGAGAGAGGTGACTTGGACCATGGTCTTTGACTGCCTCATAGATGTGGCTGTGCTTTGCCCTGGGAATGTTCTGTGCAAAGGTGCAGGACAAGATGAGATTGCCCAGTCGTTATGGTAATGCTCTGCCTGAGAAAGTTCTGTGCAAAGGTATAGAACAATAACAGTCTTGACCTTGAGCTCAGACACCAGCTGCCAGGGATAGAGAATTCTGAGCATAACAAGATAACCACAATATCTTGCAATTGCTGCAACCTTCAAGCCTGCATAATTTGCAAAAACTTTCCCACAAATAATCTCTTGATGATAAATCCTATATAAGAAATATGCTGTGCTAGCTCTGGATCACTGTTCTTCCATCAGAGGTCAGTGTCCCATCTGGTTCCACCTTTCTGTTTGTAAATGTTTGTGTGTCTTTCTTAATTCCCCATTGCCCCTTGCTGGTTTTTAGGGTTGGCACAATGGCAGAATGTTCTCTCTGATTTTATGTGGATGTTAATCACAGGGGATGATTAGAAGTTCATTGGACTAGACAAAGGGAAATGAAGGGAAGGGAGGAATGGAAATATAAAAGGCAGTAGAATGAATAGGCATATTTTTCCTATCCATATATATGAATACATGACCAATGTAACTCCCCATCAGATACAACCACAATAATGGGATTTTTTTTTTTTTTTTTTTGGTACCAGGGATTGAACTCAGGAGCACTTGATCACTGAGCCTCATCCCCAGCCCTTTTTTGTATTTTATTTAGAGACAGAGTCTCACTGAGTTGCTTAGCTCCTCCCTTTTGCTGAGGCTGGCTTTGAACTCACTATCCTCCTGCCTCAGTCTCCTGAGCTGCTGGGGTTACAGGTATGTACCACTATGTCTGGCAATAATGGGGATCTTAACTGGAACAAGTTTTACTCATTCTATGTATGTATAATGTCAAAATACACTCTACTTTCATGTGTATCTAGAAAGAACAAATGAAAAATAAAACCACAGTTTCTTCATAAGAATGAATTTCTTCATAATAATTTAAGCTCATAAGGTTGTTGTGAGAATCAGATAAGATGTATTTTAAGCAGTTGGCATGGATGATGGCACATAGCAGAAACTCAATACATCTTTTAAAATATTGTTATCATTGATATTTTTTGTGATGTGGGACTCTTGGGAATGTTTCAATAAGAAAAGAGTCAATGAAAAGAGATAAAAAGAATCTATATGATAATCATGGAGGAGATAGATAAGAGAGAAGAATAGTAGAGGAAGGGACAAATTTTTAAAGGAGGAGTCATCCTACTTGTAGGCAAGAAGGAAAAGTGAGAGAAGGGAGAAGTTATGAAGTTTTAAGGTCTGGGATGCGAACCCGAGGATTTTATAAAATGACATCAATCTTTTTAGTAATGTAAATTGTGAAAGAGTCAGAGACGAACAGGAAAATAATTTATTTGAACTTTTGAGAATACTTGGGAAAAAAATCTAAAACAGCTCCTTGGAGAATATAAGAAATTCAATCACCTAATGAATAGGGAGTTATTGTTCGGTGGTACAGAGTTTCAGTTTTATTAAGAGGGAAAAAAAAGTTTTGGAAGTAGATGGTAGAGCACTTGCAAAACAATCTGAATGTACTAAATGCCATAGAACTATTTGAAATGTTCTGGTGAAAATAGTGGTCAGAATGAGATTTCTGAGTGAGCTGTTGAAGAGTGCTAGAGTCATGAAAACAGTCATTGAAATCTCCAAAGGTGACAACAACACAGGCAATGATGAAAGGAGGCATTCCCCTCTGATTAACAATGACAAAATGTGTGTGATACATTCCTTTCCAAAATTGCAGATGTATATGGTTGCCTCTTAGACTGGAGAAGGCTTCAAGAAACTTATATTCAGTAAGTACTGAATGCCCATTTTATGCCAGGGACTAGGTATTTCATTAGCATTAATATTATCTCCTACATTTTGTTGTTGTTCAGAGATAAATGGCCAAGTAGTAAATTTCTATTTAAGATATAGTTTCTTGATAGATTAAAATCTGTTAGGTTTTCTCCCTAATTTAAATGTATGTCATTTCTTCTGAAACATTCTCCTCCCATGCCCATGAATACTCCTTATGCTCTTCTTCCTGTGGGACACTACATGAAAATTTCATTTGACTTTATCGTGTTATCTACCTCTGAGCAACTTGAAAATAATTTTGAATCACTCACCTTCTTTTATATTTTAGGTAGTGCTCTTTGACTAGTAATTGCCCTCTTTTAAAATACTGATCTGCTTAAAAGTGTTAGGTTGGCTGTTGAATTTTCTTTCCTTATTGTGAATTATACTTCAAAAAATTTAAAAAATAAGATTGATTTCCTCTGATGAGTCTTGTCATTAAAATGCAGTTAATAAAAACTTTTATTAAAAATACATAGTTATTATGGAAAATTTGGATAATACATAAAAGAGGAAGTTTACCCTATAATGCCCAAGAAAGTAGTTAAATGATTTGAAAAGAAACACAACTGGCAATCATTGTACGAAAATCCTAACCTCCCTGATGTCCTGAGGCCTTTAATAGTGTTAGATTTGAATCTCTTTGTGGTAATGCACAGAGTGCTGCATCACAATAATAAATCAAATACTTTGTCTAGTATTGGTCTAGGTACTAGAGACATAGCAGTGAACAAAGCAAAATATTTCTTGGTCATATAAATATTGTTATATAAATATTAGTGAGCAGTGATAAATTGGGGCAGAAGATAAAGGAGTAGAATAATATTATGATAGTGTAGTCAGATAAGTTGACACTGAAGACGCATCCCAAACATCCAAAGAACATGTGGAAGGGATAGGAAGCAGGTGCTTTCTGAGCAGAGAAAATCCAGAGGAAAGGCCCTGAGATGGTCAGAACCTGAAGTATTTAGGGAACCAAGGGGGCCAGCGTGGCTGGATCAGTGGGTTTTGGGGAAAGCTTAATGCCATGGGATTGACAGTGGAAGGGGACAGAAGCTAGGTTGAGCTGACCCTAGAGGCCAGATGAAGAAGCTTGGATTTTATTTAAAGTGCATGGGAAGCCAAAGAAACGTTTCAAGTAATATGGATGTGATTTGTTTTTTGGTTTTAAATTAGGCTGCCATGTGAGGAACAGCTGGAGGGCAATAAGAGAGAAGAAATGAAACCAGCCAGGAGTTTGCATTAGTTCAGACTCTTAATAATGGTGTTGTTGGTGGTAATGATAGAGGCTACTGTGTTTTTGGTATGTTACATGGGCCAGATGCTTTATCTCTAATTGTCATCTTAATCCTGAAGTTTTAATATGATTGTCTCCCTTTTAGAAGTGAGGAACTGATATGGTGGGTCCTGCCTGCGATCCCACCTACTTGGGAGACTGAGGCAGGAGGGTTGCAAAATTGAGGCCAGCTTGGACAAATTAGCAAGAAAGACCTTGTCTCAAAAAAAAAAAAAAAAAAAAAAAAAAAGGAAATAGTGGCTCAGAGAGATTGTCTTGCAAAAGACTATATATATAATAAGAAGCAAAGCTAGAATCTAATATCAAGTTCATCTGGCTCTTTCTTTTAGCTTATGGGGAGGATTGGTAGAATGGGTTGAATTCCTAGGTCTTAAATTTCATTCATCATTTTGTTGAGTTTTCATGCCCTTGCATGTCTTTAAGTTGAATAGCACTTGACACTTATAAACCAGTTCTGTACTTTTCCATGTTTTTTCTGGATGCAATATTACCCAGTCATTTTTATACATTGACACTATGTGCTCCATCAACTTTTATCACCTTATCTCTCCCTTCATAGCCTCTACCTTTCAGATGACTAGATTAATTTACCATTCTTCAGTTCCTCATGTGCTTTCATACCTCCATACCTTTGTTCAGACTGTTCTTGCTAGTGGTGCTTCTTGTTATTTGTCTGGGAAGCTTCAACCTAACTCTTGGAGCCTAGTTCAAATCTTTATTTCCCTAAAAACCCAAAATGAAATAGACTTTATTGCTTACGTCTTACTTGCTTACCATAGCCAACTCTGTGTATGTATGTCTGCTCCACTGGACTGCTACCTTCTTGGGAACCAGGGTTGTGCCTCAGTAATATTTATTTTTCCAGAAACTTTCCATAGAAGGCACTTGGTAAGTCATTCTGTAATTTGGATCAGTCCTTAAAAAACCTCTATAAGTAAGGCAGGTATCACCTACTAAAAATATGTGGGGACCCTGTTCAAATTCCCAAGATCTACAGAGGAATCTACAGAGGAGTGGAGCTGGAACTTTGTGTTGAGCTGAAAGAAATTGACACTACTGTTATTTTTTAAATATTTATTTTTTAGTTGTAGTTAGATACAATACTTTTATTTTATTTATTTATTTTGATTTGCTGCTGAGGATCGAACCCAGGGCCTCGCATGTGCTAGGCGAGTGCTCTACCGCTGAGCCACAACCTCATCCCTGACACTACTATTTTTGAAGTACAGAAATGATGGTTTTATAGGGATCAGTCTACCAGAACCCAGGTCTTCTTGTTCTTGGATCAATACTCTTTCAGAAGCTTTAAAAGAAGCTGACTTTCTGGCTGGCTTGTGGCTTGTTCAATACACATTGTTTTATTTTCCACTCCATTCCCATCCTCCTCTCCATGTCTCACACACTTTGGAAGCCCAGCTTGTGTAGCAGATCAAGTCCTTAGTGATTTTTGAAAAAACAGAAGTAGGATGGCCTCCTTTCCTAAGCTTAGTAAACCTGGGTCTTTTCCCTCCCCTCAGATCCCTTCAGTTTTTGAACTCCGAGTTTCCCCATCTTAAAAAATAACTCAGCTAGAATTGCAAGCCACCAGATATTCTCATAGGAAAATTTCCAGGGAAAATGAGTAGTTTATAGTCAAAATTTATAAAGCAAAGAAGAATTCTAGGCACTATGATAAAAGCCCATAGCAGAAACCAACTGTAAAGTCTTCATGTATTAGAATAATCAGAAATGACATAAAAATGACTGATTTTAATATGTATAGATAGTGTTGTAAAAAAGATTGACAAGACAAACAGGGACCTAGAAATTAAAAAAAAAATGATATCAAAACTCAACAGAGAATCAGAGCCTCTGGGACAGGAGCCCCCTGTGTTTCCTCCTTTGCTAGCAAAGCAATAAAACTTCTTTTTCCTTTTTCTCAAAACCGTGTCCTCATTGGTTTTGCATTGGGGACAAGGACCAAGCTTTTGGTAACAAATTGGTGACAACAAAGGGACCCAAGAGCAGCTCCTGTTCTGGTTTTTTAGGGGTAGGTCTGGTACTCTGAGAAAACTGCCTCCCATGCTGAGGATGCAAGTGGCTGGTGAGCTTGTTGAGTCAACTGCTGAAGAATTAGGAGATGGGGTGAGTTTACCTTGGGCTAAACCAGAGGAGCTGTTTATGTGAGTAAAGGGAAGGACCTAGCGAACCATCCCAGCAACTGCCAAAGCTCCTTTTGCTTCAGGGAACTCCCACCCTCTCTTCCTTAACTGTACAGGATGGTCCATCAATCACTCTATTTTAAGAAAAAGGAAACTGAACACAGTCAAGTTGTGACACAGTTGTCCATGTGCATGATCTCTGCCCTATGTATGTGTTATAGTCACCTGCCAACTGCAACCATGGACTTCTGTACTGCTTTGATGCTAAAAATCCTTAACTGTCCATGATCCACCTGATAGAGGACAAGGACTTAAGGTTACTTCCCCCAACTTTGCCTGTGTCCACAAGGAAGCATTTTGGAGATGTTACTGCCCATTTCCTTGGAAATGAAATATAAAAATTTACAGTGGTGAAGTGTAACAGTGGTAATGCACAGAGTGCTGCTTAACAATAACAACAACAATAAAATAAAAATAAAAATATTTTGTCTGTGTTGGGCTAGGTACTGGAGATACAGCAGTGAACAAAGCAAAATATTTATGCCTTGAATATAGCCCTTGCTGCTCTTTACTGTGACTTATTTTTCAAATGGACATGTTTCTTTCTCTTCCTCTCTCCCTTCCCTTTCCTAATCTCCCTCTCTAATCTGGGGGGGGGGGGGGCAGGAATACCTTTTTTCCCCACCCTATGCAGAGTTATTTGCACACACATACCACAGGAATGAAGGAATTCATACTTTCCAGATGACACCAGGAGATCTAAAAAAAAAAAAAATACCATCTCTCAAATTAACAAGTGAATTATAACTCCAGACAGAGAACACCTGGACTGTAATCTTTGAATCACTTCTTTAAGAGGTCCCTGTTCCCCCTGATGAGCAGAATCACAGATTTTAGGACAGGAGCTCCCTGTGTCTCTCCTTTGCTAGCAAAGAAATAAGTCACTTCTTTTTCCTTTTAAAAACCAAAACCAAACCAAAAAAAAAAAAGCCCCAAACCTCAATGAAGCAGCAGATTTGACATGGGTGAAGAGAGTTGGTGAATGGAAAATACATTTGAAGACTTTTTTAAAAATACAATCCAGATACACGTAGAGATGGAAAATATGAAAAATGAGATAGGAGAATTTGGAGGATAAGAATGAGACAGTCTAATGTCTATCTACTTTGCAATCATAGAAGGAAATGATAGAATAGAGAAGGAACTATATTTGAAGATATAATGACTGAGAGCTTTCCAGAATTTTAGAAAGATCCCACTCTTCAGACATAAGAATACCAGTGAATCCTAAGCAGGAAAAAGAGAGAAGGGAAAAGGAAAAGGAAAGGATAGGACTACATTTTGATACATTAACTAGGAAACTGAAGAACATTAAAGAAAAAAGAGAAGGTTGTAATTTCAGTCACTAAGAATAATGAATTAAGCAGAGGCAGGAGTATCGCAAGTTCAAAGTCAGCCTCAGCAATGGGGAGGCACTAAACAACTCAGTGAGACCCTGTCTCTAAATAAAATATAAAATAGGGCTGGGGGCCCATGCAGGACTACTGGGTACCTAAGTGGGCACCATCAACACCCACACAGAGCTTTCAGCCACCCACTTGAGCAGAAATGACTGACACCACTCCCATGTGGAACCCCATCTACCAACGTGGGGATTCCCTGGTCACTGCATTCTTGGGAATCTGCAGAAGTGGAAATACTATGCCCAGTAGCCTGCCTGCACCCGAGAACTTCACACAGGCTCTGAAGTCAGCCAACAGCCACACACTGCACGAGCTCATCTCCAATGCCACTGCTCAGTTCCCCACAAACGATGAGACAGCCCACTGCTGAAAGCACACACCTCCATCTTGGGTCATCTTCATCACCATCTTCAGTGGGGGACAACTTCCAGTTTTGGAACTTCAGCTAGCCAGGTACCTAGTTTCTAACCCTACCCCACCCCAGCAGCTGCTACCCTTGCATAGTGACACCCTGGTTAACTTTACCACCCTGAGGGCAGAGACACCAGCTAACAACAGACAACCTCACCTATTGGATGAGAGGGAAGCAGGAAAGACAGGAATTGCCAACCAAAACAATCCTGTTTCTTCCTTCAAGATTTTTTTTTTCTTTTTTTCCCCCTCTCCCTCTCTATTCTCCCACCCTCGCATCCCCAACATATGTGAAACCAAGTACTTTGCATGAATTAGTATTTTGGGGACTGGGATGTCTGAATAGTATATTAAAGTTGTGTTGTATATTCTTTTTTTTCTTTTATCCCACCAATTTCTACAATTTTAATATATTTTATCTTTCTTAATATATATGTGTGTTTGTTTTATGTACTCTACTGTCTTCTCACTTGTCTACCCAAAATTAATTCCTCTCCCTTCTCCTGCTACTAATTTTCCTCTTTATATTTCTCCTTCACACTTCCTAAGATATAGCAACTCAATATCCTCACTCCCTACCTCCTCAGTATATCATCCTACTTCTCACCCCTGGTCTTTGTCCACCATCAGAAACTGTAAACCCTTTTACTACTAAGTATATTGTAGATAATAATTGAATTTACCATTTCTGTACATTGTGAACAAACTGTAAACATCTTAATAGCAAATGTTTGTTTTTAGGATGTATACTATTTATATTAGGATCTGATAACATTGTCTGTAACCTCAAAGGAGAGGTATTGGATCCCTATAAGGGCACTATAAGCCTATTGGGTAAAAATATTAATGCACTAATGCCTTGGATCCACAGAGCTAGAAGGGAAGACACACAAGCAATATGAAAATACAAGGGAAGAAAGTGCCTCAAACAAATCAAGATACCACATTATTAGAATCTATGGCCAGCACAGCAGAAGAAATTACAGAGAAGGAGTTCTAGATGTACATGATTAAGATGTTCTCTAAATTAGAGGGTGATATAAGATAGAAAATACAGACAGCAGATGATCATTTCAACAAAGAACTACATAAACAAATACTGGAAGCAAAAGATTACTTCAATAGTGAGATAGAAGTTCTAAAAAAAAAAACAAACAGAAATCCTTAAAATGAAAGAAACGATAAATCAAATTAAAAGTTCAATTGAAAGCCTCACCAATAGATTAGACCACTTAGAAGTCAGGACCTCAGATAATGAAGACAATATATGTAGTCTTGAAAAGAATGTAGACAACACAGTGAAAATGATAAGAAACCACGAGTAGAGCATTCAAGAAATATGGGATGGCAAAAAAAAGGACCAAATTTAAGAGTTATTGGGATAGAGGAGGGAACAGAGTCCCAAATCAAAGGAATGAGCAATATATTCAATGAAATAATATCAGAAAAATTTCCAAACATGAAAAATCAATTGGAAAAACCAAATTCAAAAGGCTTATAGGATGCCAAATGTACAGAATCACAACAGATCCACACAGGCAAATCATAATGAACATGACTAACATAGAGAATAGGGAGAGAATTTTAAAAGCCACAAGAGAAAACAATCAGATTACATATAGTAGGAAACCAATTAGATTCTGTGCAGACTTTTCAACCCAGACTCTGAAAGCTAGAAGATCCTGGAACAATATATATGAAGCTCTGAAAGAAAATGGATGCCAATCAAGAATCTTATATCCAGCAAAATTAAGCTTTAGATTTGATGATGAAATAAAAAACCTTCCATGATAAACAAAAGTTAAAAGAATTTACAACTAGAAAACCTGCACTACAGAACATCCTTGGCAAAATATTCCATAAAGAGGAATTGAAAACTAACAATGAAAATCAGCAAAGGGAGGTATTACACTAAAGGAAAAACTAATCAAAGGAGAAACCTAGTCAAGTACCAAAACTAAACAAAGTGGCTGGAAATACAAATCTTGTCTCAATAATAACCCTGAATGTTAATAGCCTAAACACACCAATCAAAAGACATAGTCTAGAAGGTTGTATTAAAAAAAAAAAAAAAAGACCCAACAATATACTGTCTCCAAAAGACTCATCTAATAGAAAAAAAAAATCCACAGACTGAAGGTGAAAGGTTGGAAAAAATCATACCACTCAAAGCAAGCAGTGGATTCCATCCTCATATCAAATAAAGTAGACTTCAAGCCAAAGTTAATCAAAAGCGATTAAGAAGGATATTTCATACTGTTTAAAGGAACCATTCATCAACAAGGCATAACAATAGTAAATTTATATGTCCCATATAAATTTACATCTACATTCATCAAACAAACTCTTCTCAGTTTCAAGAGGCAAATAGACCACAATACAATAATTCTGGGTGACTTTAACACACCTCTTTCACCACTGGATAGATTGTATGAAAAAAAAACTGAACAAAGAAACTATGCAACTCAATAATACAATCAATAACTTAGATTAACTAACATAAATAAAATATTTCATCCTTCAATGAGAGAAAACACTTTCTTCTCAGCAGCACATGATCCTTCTCTAAGACAGACCATATATTATGCCACAAAGCAAATCTTAGCAAATGTAAAAAAAACAATAGAGGTACTATCCTGCATTCATAATGACATGAAATTAGAAATTAATGATAAAATAAAAATAAAAGCCACTCCAACATCTGAAGACTAAATAATGTGCTACTGAATTGAACAATTGGTTGTAAAAGACATCAAGGAGGAAATTAAAAAATTCTTAGAGGTGAATGAGAACAAGGATACAATGTATCAAAATCTCTGGGACCCTATGGGCAATACTAAGAGCAAAGTTCATTGCACAGAATTTATTCCTAAAAGAAGAAAAAGTCAACAAAATAAATGACCTATCATTACATATGAAAGCCCTAGAAAAAGAAGAACAAATCAACACCAAAAGCAGTAGAAGATAGGAAATAATTAAAATCAGAGCTGAAATCAATGAAATTAAAACAAAAGAAACAGTTGAAAAATTGACAAAACAAAAAGTTGATTCTTTGAAAAAAATTTAAAAAAGTAGAAAACCCTTCGCTGTGCTAATGAAGAGAAGGAGAGAGAAAACTTAAATTGCTAACATATATGATGTAAAAGGAAATATCCAGTAGACACTATAGAAATACAGAAGATGATTAGAAATTATTTTGAAAACTTGTACTCCAATAAATTGGAAAATATCAAAGGCATTAACAAATTTGTAGAGTCATATGATTTCCCCAAATCGAATCAGGATGATATACACAATTTAAACAGATCAATTTCAAGTGATGAAATAGCAGATACCATCAGAAGCCTACCAATCAAGAAAAGACCAGGACTGAATGTATACACAGCTAAGTTCTACAAGACCTTCAAAGAAAAACTAATACCAATACTCTGCAACTCATTTCAGGAAATCGAAAAAGAGAGAGCACTTCCAAACTCATTCTGTGAGGCAAATATCACCCTGATTCCAAAACCAGACAAAGACATATCAAAGAAAGAACACTTCAGACCACTATCTCTAATGAACATAGATGCAAAAATTCTCCATTCAATTCTGGCAAATCAAGTACAAAAACATCAAAAAGAGAGTGCACCATGATCAAGTGAGGTTCATCCCAAGGAAGCAAGATTGGTCCAACTTACAGAAATCAATAGATGTAATTCATCACATCAATAGATTTAAAGATAAGAATGATATGATCATCTCAATAGATGCAGGAAAAGCATTCCATAAAATACAGCACCCCTTCATGTTCAAAACACTAGAAAAACTAGGGATAACCTGGACATATCTCAACATTATAAAAGCTATCTATGCTAAGCCCCAGGCCAACATCATTCTAAATGGAGAAAATTGAAAGCATTCCCTCTAAAAACTGGAACAAGACAGGGATGCCCTCTTTCACCACTTCTATTTAACACAGTTCTTGAAACAATGGCCACAGCAATTAGACATACGAAAGAAATTAAAAGGATACAGAAGAAAAAGAAGAACTCAAATTAGCACTGTTTGCCAACGATGTGATTCTATACCTAGAAGACCCAAAAAATTCCACCAGAAAACTTCTAGAACTAATAAATGAATTCAGTGAAAGAGCAGGATACAAAATCAACACCCATAAATCAAAGGTATTTCTGTATATCAGTGACAAATCCTCTGAAGGAGAAACTAGGAAAACCACCTCTTTTACAATAGCCTTAACAAAAACCCAAAATACTTGGGAATCAACCCAATGAAATAGGTGAAACACCTTTACAATGAAAACTACAGAATGCTAACAAAAGAAATTAAAGAAGAACTTAGAAGATGGGAAGATCTACCTTGTTCTTGGGTAGGCAGAATTAATATTGTCAAAATGACCATACTACCCGAAGCATATACGGTCTGTTTTAGAGAAGGATCCATGTGCTGCTAAGAAAGTGTTTTCTCTCATCGTAGGATGAAATATTTTATATATGTATATATTTAATGCAATTCCAATCAAAATCCCAATGACATTCCTTATAGAAATAGAAAAAGCAGTTGTGTAATTCATCTGGAAAAATTAGAGACCCTGAATAGCTAAAGCAATCCTTGGTAAGAAGAGTGAAGCAGGTGGCATCACTATACCAGAACTTAAACTATACCACAGAGCAATAGTAACAAAAATGTCTTGGTAGTGTCACCAAAATAGACTGGTAGACCAATGGTACAGAACAGAGGACTCAGAGACTAATCCACATAATTACAGTTATCTTATATTAGCCAAATGCACCAAAAACACACACTGGGGAAGAGATAGCTTCTTCAACAAATGGTGCTAGGAAAACTGGAAATCCATGTGCAACAAAATGAAATTAAACCCCTATCTCTCACCATGCATAAAACTCAACTCAAAGCGGATCATGGACCTAGGAATTAAACCAGAGACCTTGCATCTAATATAAAAAAAAGTAGGCCCAAATCTCTATTATATTAGATTAGGCCCCTATGTCCTGAATAAGACTCTCATAGTGCAAGCATTAAAGAATTAATAAATGGGATGGATTCAAACTAAAAAGCTGCTTCTCAGCAAAAGAAACAATCAATGAGGTGAATAGAGAGCCTGCAGCTTGGGAGCAAATATTTATCACTTGCACATCAGATACAGACTAATCGCTAGGGTATATAAAGAACTCAAAAAGCTAAAAACCAATAAATAAATAAATAAATAAATAAATAAATAAATAACCCAATCAATAAATGGGCCAAGGAACTGAACAGACGCTTCTCAGAAGGTGATATATAATCAATCAACAAATATATGAAAAAATGTTCAATATCTCTAGCAATTAGAGAAATGCAAATCAAAACTACTCTAAGATTTCATCTTATTCCAGTCAGAATGACAGTATTAAGAATACAGACTACAATAAATGTTGGTGAGGATGTGGGAAAAAAGGCACAGTCATACACTGCTGGTGGGACTGCAAATTGGTGCAGCCACTATGGAAAGCAGTATGGAGATTTCTTGGAAAACTGGGAATGGAACCACCATTTGACCCAGCTATCCCACTCTTCAGTCTCTACCCAAAATACTTAAGAACAGTATACTACAGGGACATAGCTACATCAATGTTTATTGCAGCACAATTCACAATGGCTAAACTGTGGAACCAATCTAGATGTCCTTCAGTTGATTCCATACCTAGAAGACCCAAAAATTGGATAAAGAAAATGAGGTACATATACACAATGGAATATTACTCAGCAATGAAAGAGAATAAAATTATGGCATTTGCAGGTAAATGGATGGAGTTGGAGAATATATGCTAAGTGAAATTAGCCAATTTCCAAAAAATAAATGCCGAATGTTTTCTCTGATATAAGGACTCTGATTCATAGTGGAGTTGGGAGAGGGAGCATGGGAAGATTAAATGAAATCTAGATAGAAACAAGGGGAGGGAGGGGAAGGGAAGGGAAGGGAGGGGCCCTAAGTATATGAATGAAGACACGAATGGTGTGAATATACTTTGTATACACCCAGAGATATGAAAAATTGTGCTCTCTATGTGTAATATGAATTATAATGCATTCTGCTGTCACATATAACAAATTAGAATAAAAAATTTAAAAAATGATAAATATTTGAGGATGTAGATGTGTTAGACCTCATTCAATGATTATACAATGTATACATGATAACAAAAAGAATAATGAATTAGTCTATTGAGATGAGTAAAAACAATTTTGATAGTGCTATGAATGCATGTGTACAGTCTTACAGTAATCCCAGAACCTGTGAAATTAACTACAGATATTTGCAGAACCAATGAAGCATCTCTGTGGTCCATTGAGCACTATTAAAAACTGCAGCGACCTGATGTGGTGGCACACACCTGTAATCCCAGCGTCTCAGGAGACTGAGCCAGGAGGATCTCAAGTTCAAAGCCAGCCTCAGCAATGGTGAGGCCCTAGGCAACTCAGTGAGATCCTGTCTCTAAATAAAATACAAAATAGGGCTGGGGATGTGACTCAGTGGTTGAGTGTCCATAAGTTCAATCTGTGATACCCCCCTCAAACAAATACACATACACACACACACACACACACACACAAATGAAAAACTGCAGAGATGGCCTCAAACTCCTTATTTTACAGATGAGGAAAGTGATGCTCAGAGCTAGTAAATGGGTACTTGGGGGAGCCAGGACCAGATCTTGGGTCTTCCAACTCACAGAGCACTAGTGTGACTGCTAGTTTTCTCTACCCTGCTGTTGTTTCTTTAAAACATTAAACAGCAACATAGAAAAAGTGTGAGGAAAAGTAGTTTCAGTTTATCAGAGAACTTTTTGGTGCTGTCCTTATGTTTCATGTGTAAAACTTAATAACTCTTTTAATACATTGTTAGTGCAATGTCTCCTCTCTAGAAGAAAAACTGCACACTTTTTTTGGATGGAGATAATGGGAGACAGCCTTGATTTGTTTCCTTTTAGTTAGTGAGAAAGCATGAGGCTTGAGTAAGAAAGAGTTTTTGAAAATGTGACTCAAACTGAGTCACAGAAAATATTTGACACAGCATTCTGTAGAAGGTGGCAGAGGAAGAAAAGGTAGGGGAAATCTTACCACAAAAAAGGCTTTGCTAAGAAATTCACGGGGAAAAGCAAGTGCCAAGTCACACTGTGTGGGTACACCTGAGTCATTAGGTTATAAATCAGTTCATAAAACTACGGATAAATCTGATTTGTTTTGCTTTATTTCAGTGCTTTAGACTTTTATATGATTTTCTTTCTAAAAAAGTTCATACCCTAGACCTGCAATGGAAGGGTACAGAATGCTAATATATCAAATTCGATCACTTCTTTTTTTTCATGAAAAGATAGTATTGTGTTTATTTGCATGTATGTATGAAAAATTATTTCTGGATCTTGCCTAATTACCCACAGATATATATGTCTGTCTGTCTGTCTGTCTGTCTATTTGCAGTACCGGGGATTGAACCCACTCTACCATTAAGCTACATCTCCAGACCTTTTTATTTTTTATTTTGAGACAAGATCTCCTTAAGTTGCCAGGCTGGCCTCAAACTTCTGATCATCCTATGCCTTAGCCTCCAGAGTCTCTGAGATTATGGGCAAGAGCTACTACACTTGATTCTGTAATATGTCCATTTAAATTTATTTACTTGTAGAGCAGCAGGCTGATTTGAGTATGCATATTTTTCAAACATAAAACATTAAGAAAAAGAAATTTGTGTCGTATATCACGGATATATATATATTTAGAGTCAGTGAAAGTTGTTCCTTACTTCCATTCCTGGTACACAGAGATTCCAATAAATACTTGAAATATATCCTGTGAGCCAGTGAATTCATTTGAAGCCAACAATAGAAAATAACAAGGAATAACAAGAAGAGTTTCTGAAAGAACAAGGCAGGTATTTATGGAAATGAGGAAAGAAGGATTCTAATCTCTACAGTTTAGGTCCAGAAGAAGGAAGCTTAAAGTACCAGTTGCAATGGCACAACTTTGCATTGGTAGAAGATAAATGTACAACTCCATTTAAAAATATATATATTTTTTAAAAATTGTAAGTTTTCTCTTCAATAATGGAGAACAACTGCTGTTTAGCAAAGCATTTGCTAGTTACGTTGTAAAGACTAAAGACAGGTTTCAAAAGTGCACTGAACATTTTATTCTCAGACTCCTGGCCCCCAACCAGAAGATAAAAATTGAACAAACACACAAAAAACTAACCAGCTAAACTAACCAGTCAGTCAACCAATCAGCCTTTAGCATTTGGGTATCAAATGTACAACCCCTTTATGGTCTGGTTTATGAAATGCTTGTGATAAATTAAACAAAGCAAGTAATTGTCTAATTATATGCTTTTTAAACAATGTTATAATGTAAAAAATTCATTAAGGTAAATTATTATTAGTTCATAATGATTCAACAGTAACCTAGTTCAATTTTTTTTAAGTACATCCTATTCAAAAGTCTATAAAAACTTTGTTTTTGATAGGAAGTTGAAAGGTGAATCCTTTTTTTTTTTTTTGAACTGTAGTAGAATATTTTAAAAAGTATCCCAGTATTCCAGACCATTTTCTTCTGAAACAGAAAAATAATATAATGGTTTCTTTTATTAATGTTTTCTTTTTTATTAATGTTTTCTTCCCTAATTAATTTCGCCCTGCAATTGGAACACAACAAAGGAGTCCCTCAGCTTCAAAATTACAATCCTATAGAAGATCTTTTTTTCTAGCTAGTTAAGTCTGGAAAAACACACAGGTTGTCCCAGACTAACAGATGTATTTCTGGGTTAGGTAAAGAAAATACAATGGCCAGGGATGTGGCTCAGTGATAGATTGCTTGCCTAGCATGTTCGAGACCCTGTGTTCCATCTCAGCACCACAAAGCAAACAACTTCAATAACAACAACAACAAAATCCAGAAAATGCATGCATCCTATCAAAATCCTATGAGAATGAAAAAGCTATCAAGTATTGGCAAGGATTGGTATATATGAAATTCTTATACAACAGAAAGGCATAAAAATGTTCACCAAAAGAAATGCAGTGGGGGCTGGGGTTGTGGCTCAGTGGTAGAGCGCTTGCCTCACACGTGAGAGACCCTGGGTTCCATCCTAAACACCACATAAATAAATAAAATAGAGATATTGTGTTCAATTACAACTAAAAAATAAATATTAAAAAATGCAATGGAATGTTTCTAGCAGTTGTAGTCCTCTATCTTTACTTAGGAAATAACCCAAATTGTGATATATACATTTACAGGTATAAGATTTAAAAGCTACGGTTATGTGCAACCACACATATGTATCTCAGAAATATAATGTTGAGTGAAAGAGGCAGGATACCAAAGGGTGTATAATGTATGAACTCATTTATGTGTAGTTCAAAACCTATGGGCAAATGTAATGCCATGCATTGCCTAAGAATGGAAATATATTCTGAGAAATGAATCATTAGGTGATTTCCTCAATGTGGGAACATCCTAGAGTGTACTTACACAAACCAAGGAGGCTACAACATCACTGGGGATATTATCTTATGAGACCACTCTTTATATGTGATCCATCATTGATTGAAATGTGGTTATGCAGTGTGTGATTATGTAATATAGGAAAGCATAATAATGGTAATCCTTAAGATAGAGAGTAGTTATTAGAAGGGGGCATGAGGAGGCTTCTGGGGTTCTGTACTCTTCTAATTTCTTCATATGATGGCATTGGTATGTCCAATTTGTGATAATTCATTAAGCTACACAATTTGTGCAATTTTGTTTAATTTTCTATGTCTATATTCTATGTCAGTAAACTTTGCAGTTTTTTTAAGTTAAGAGAAAGAGAGACTATCAGTGAATTCTAAAATATATTGATTCAAGTGTGGTGGTCAATGAGATTCATTGACAGAATTAAATAAGAAGAATTACATTGAATCTTAAAAGAGTTAAATAATTTAAAACTACTTTTAAAAATAATTAAAGGAGTTTCAACATCTGTGTCCGGAAATGATCAGACATGAAATAAACACATTCCTTTTTCCTTAGCACTAAATACATACTTCTGATATGTTTGATTAAAGGCTGTTTTCTGCTTTAGTCTTAAAAACACCTCAAATATCCCCTTTAATCTCATTAATTTTCAGTTTTTCTGGACAGAAAACAGCCTTTAGTTCACTCCCCCAGTACTGGTAATTGAATCCAGGAGAGTGATTTATCACTGAGTTACATCCCCAGCTCTTTTTATTTTTTATTTTGAGACAGGGTCTCACTAAGTTGCCAAAGATGGCCTCGAACTTGTGACAATCCAGCTGACTCAGGCTCCCACATAGCATGGATCTAAGAGTAACTTTAAAAAGAGTTCAACTGTGCTCTTCAAGGGTGGGCAAAAAGTCTTTGAAAAATAAAAAAAGTTGGAATTTTGCACGAGTTAGATGGTGCTGAGAGTATTAATTAATGTTGTTTTTGAGTATTAATGTTGTTTTTGAGCTATAAATTACTCTTTTCTTTCCCCAAAGAAGAAATATAGATATGTGAAACACATGCAATTCATAGAAATTTTATTTCTACTTACCAACAAAGGGTGTAAGAGTAGACATGTGACCTAGATCTGGTCAATGAGACAGAAGGGGAGGTCAGCCTGGGACTTTTGGGAAATGTTTTCTTCTTGAAATAAGAGGCATGTGAGGAGTAAGTGCTTTTTGGCCCTTGGGAGAACATAATGCTCATGAGCCCTGAGGATGGCAGAGCAAAAAGGATGGGAAGAGCCTGGGTCCTTAATGATGTTCTTGATTCTTTATGTCAACTCTGGGACAGCCCCCCTCTGAACTTTTTGTTAAGTAAGCAACAAGTGACATTATGTTTGTGTGTGTGTGTGTGTGTATTGAACCCAGGGGTGATCTACCACTGAGTTACACCCCCAGTCCTTTTTATATTTTATTTTATTTACTTTATTTTTAAATTGACAAACTTGGTAGTTTTAGTGTTTGTGAAAAACAAGTTGTTCTTTATTTTATTCTCCTCAAAATTTAATTCTTTCCAACAGCCATCACACATTCTGACAATAAACAAAGAGGGTGAATCTTCAGTTCTGGCTTCTGAGGTACACAAGATAGGAATTGACCTTCTAATTCTCTAAAAATGAGCCTAAATAAGATTTTAGTCTGTTGAGAGTTATGAGCTTGTATAAAAACATTACTTGTGTCTCCCATGAACACAAGTAATGTTTCCATGAACACAAGCAATACACACCCAATAAAAATCTACTCCAAGAGAAATGATAATTCCCAGAATATCAAGTGAAAGCCAAAGCCATTATCACATAGCCTAAGTTTTTCTACTGAAGTCTTTTCTCTTTTGCGGTGTTATTAAAAGAGAAACAAAACAGCAGTTTTCTTTGACTTACTTAGGACTCCTAGACTTTGTTCTTTCTTTAACAACAGTGTCCTTAACTAATAGGGAGCTGCCTTTTTATATTTTATTTTGAGACAAGGTCTCCCTAAGTTGCTGAGGTTGGCTTTAAACTTGCCATCCTCCTACCTCAGACTCCCAAATTGCTGGGATTAGAGGGATGTGCCACTATGCCTGGGAAATAAATAAAAATTATCATTATGTTTTTAAATTATGTTCAATTTAGTGTTTCACTACTGCAGCTAAAAGCTTATCAAGTGATACAAATTCTTTTCATTTTTTTTTGTTTAAGTGTAATCTACACTGACATTTTCTAAATCTTAAAATGAAATGGCAAAAAACTAATATACTCTGGAGGTTGACTTAATAATATACTTAAATAAATATGAAGTTCTGCACATTGTAATATTTAAATAATGTTATATTTTAAAGAAAAATTTATAAAAATGAATATCCAAATTGATGTATTAAAATCAATAAAAGAATATTATATATGAGCATGATATATCAAAAAATAGAAAAGATTAACTGAAAATCTTTTTTGTCAGAACAAGATTTTGAAAACTATTTAAGGTGCTCTTAAATAGTTAAAAAAATGCAGATTGCCAATAAGAATGCTGTTGTTACTATTTTTACTATTAGTTTACAGACTGCTAATGTAACAGTGTTATTGCTATTTTATTATAAAACAGTAAAACACCTGTTGGATTTGTTTATCAAAAATATTTGTATATAAATTTAGTTATATAATGATTATGAATATCATATACTTATAAATCATGCATTAAGTAATTTGAATGAACAAATAGTGACAAAATGAAATGACTTGTAAAGGCTGAAAATCAAACTTCATAAAATCATAAAGGAAGAGAGGGAATGATAAATATTATTGACTCTAGGAGAAAAGAAAGGATGCCACTAGGTAATGGCACAGAGGGGACTTCAAATGTGTTAGTAATATTCTATTTATTATGCCAAATGTTAAAGTGTTAGTAATATTCTATTTATTATGCTAGATGTTAGATACACAGGTATTTGTTTTATTGTTTTTCTTCAGAACTTTCATTTATAATTACATTATGCATATTATCTTTAGTTTATGAAAATATTTCATAATTTAAAAGCTTTTAAAAAAGAAAATTAAACTGCAGCTAACATTATATTCATAAAGTAAACTGTTAAGCAGGCTTCTCTCTCCTCCACTAACTAAGATAGCTACCAATTAAGAAAACCAATATCAACACTTTCAGAACTAAAGAGAACAATTTGTTGCCTGAAAGCAATGTTTAATTAAAAAAAACAAAACTATGAGGTGGGTTTTGCTTTGTTTTGTTTTGTTGCAGTACTAAAAATTGAACTCAGAGGCACACTACTGCTGAGCTACATTATTTTCTTTAAATTTTAAGACAGGGTCTCAAGAAATTGCCCAGGCTGGCTTCAAACTTGCCATTCTCCTACCTCATGCCCCCAAATAGCTGGGATTATAGGCATGTGCTGCCATAACTGACTACGAAGTGGTTCTAAAAGAACAAATGAACCAGCATAAAGAGGCTTCCATGTGTCAAACTGTCACAGTTTGACTCAAAAGAATAAAAAGAGTTATATCTAATTAAATGATTTAGCTACGACAGTAACAAAGCTCATAAGTCCATACTGTTGTTCAAAGTAGAACAGAATTTAAAATTGTTTTATGATCAAAGTATTGTTTTGAGTTACCTTTAGCAGTTAATTTTAAGTATATTTTTATGACATGGAAGCCTTTTCTTTTGCAAATGCTATAGTTACTGCTATCATCTTCTACAAGATTTTTCTTAGAAGAAAAATATGCTTATTGAATGGTGACAGAAACACTGATGTATTAGAACAGTTTGTTAAAAATTCTGTAAAGCTTTATATATTTCACAACACCTCACTGCCACACCTTTACAAGTTAGCTGGTATTCAGCTGGTAGGCTCCATGGGCTAGGTTAGATGTATAAGACTGTTCCTTTCTTGTTTTTGTTAATGCAATACCAGCTGTTAAATGTTTTAAACATCACACATGGATAGACCATGGAATTTTCTTTCATAACTAAATGGGTATACACTAATACACAGCTTTGTGTATTAGATAACTTTTATTTGGTTATTATAAGACATTAATAATTAAGAGTATATAGGCTTTAGTGAAAAGCCTCTATATTGTTTCAGTGCACAGAGAGTTCCTGGCCATTAACTTGAATAAACTAAGACTCAATCCATATCTTGTATATTTCATCCCCATATAATTTAATCAGAGCTGCATTGTGCAATGGTCATAAAAATACAACTTGAAGATCTAAAAACTTGACCATCACGCTAAGGATAATGAGCTGCTCTAGCTTTTCGCCAATTTGGTATCTTCATCATCTGTTTGTAGAATTGTTCGTAGGCTTAGTCTTGGTTATCTAGCAGCTGAGCTTGAAGTGAAAACTACTAAAATGAAAAGACTCTGTTGAACACCTCTCTTAAAGAGAAAACTAAAAAAATTTTTCTAATTATTACTTCAGAATGCAAATGACTTTAATACTACTAAATTTCCGTCTCTCATGGACTAGACAGTACTGAGAAGTCCTGCTTGATATAATGAAGGTAATAACAATTAGGTAGCCAGGGGCTGGGGTTGTGGCTCAGTGGCAGAGCGCTTGCCTAGCATGTGTAAGGCAATGAGATCTATTCTCAGCACTGCATATATAAAGGTCCATTGACAACTAAAAAAAAATTTAAAAAATTAGCCAGATATAAGCATTACCTATCATTAACTAGGCATAGTACCCTCTAAACTGTAGAACAGTGTATACTCCTGTATGTATTATTAGCATCAAATTTTTTTATTTTTATTTATTTTTAAATATTTATTTTTTAGTTGTATACAATACCTTTATTTTGTTTATTTATTTTTATGTGGTGCTGAGGATTGAACCCAGGGCCTCGCACATGCTAGGCGAGCGCTCTACCACTGAGCCACAACCCCAGCCCCCAATTTATTTTATTAAGGGACACCACATAATAGCAATTATGATTAGGTTTTCACAAAACACACTCTTGAATAAGTAAAGAAAAAATTGCATTCTCTTTAATAAGACATTATTCTACATATCCATTCAGATATGAATTATTTTTCTTTTTTTTTAAACTTTGTTTATTCATTTTTATGTGGTGCTGAGGATCAAACCCAGTGCCTCACATGTGCGAGGCAAGCACTCTGCCACTAAGCCACAACCCCAGCCCCTGAATCATTTGTCTTATGGAAGAAAAATTAGGAAGCTGAAGATTGTCATGAAATTACATCAGAAGGAATGTAACTTTTCCTATGGTTGAGACTTTATAATTTATATAATAGCATGACTTATTGCTCAAGAAAACCTAATTCTAGTATTAATAATTTATCAATATGAAACAGTTATATTGACTATTGATTATGTGTTATTGAACAGGATTGCTAAAGAATGTAGATAAGCAGTACATAATGTATGTGTAGCCAGGCCTGGGGGTACACACCTGTAATCCCAGTGACTCAGGAGGCTGAGGCAGGTTCAGGGACAGCCTTGTCTACTTAATGATACCCTGTCTCAAAATTTTAAAAAATATAAAAGGCTGGGGATATAACTCAGTAGTAGAGCACCCTTAGGGTTCACTCCTCAGTACTGCAAACACATGCGCGAGCACACACACACACAAATACAACATCAGGAAGGAGAAATTTTGGAAATAATAAATTCAGGTTTAAGAAAGTTCATGTTTGGGTATAATAAACTCCTAAATAACAACAAGTGGAGAAAAGCTTGTAATTTCATCTTTAAGAAAACAATTTGCTTAAGTAGTATTTCTTAAACAACTGACACTGTTAAGCCAGAAAGCTAAGAAGTTAGAATGCTTGAGAGTTGAACATAGCAGACACAAAACTATGAATTTCTGTTGAACTTTTAAAGAAAATATTGAGACTTTGTTAATAATTCTGTGGGAAATAATGAGAAAAACATTCCTATGATTACTTTTTAGTGCATTCTCATATGTACCACATTGGTGGGGAAATTTTTCACAATTCTTCTTTACTTGTGAGATATTGCAAATGGAGGCCAAATTAGATATATTTAAAATTCAAATTAGCTTATTTAAAAGTAAAGCTCCAGGAACAAAAAAAGAAGGAGGAGGAGGAGGAGGAGGAGGAGGAGGAGGAGGAGGAGGAGGAGGAGGAGGAGGAAGAGAAAAAGAAAAAAGTAAAGCACCAAGCTAAGTTTGTGGGTGGACCCTTCCTGATTCATAGCAACGGGAATGGCAGAGGAAGTTACATAAGAGAATGGTGGCTTACAGTGACCCTTTTCCTCAGATAACAGTGAACACATCCCTGAAAAAAATAAGTGGAAGGTTTTAACATTTTCTCACTATTATTTTTTGCTTTTGAAAATGGTAGAAATTCTGAGTCAAGAAATGGCTTTCCAATATGTATTAGAGACACACTAAATGAAGTAGTATAAAATTGTTCTTATTTCTTAGTTCTTCTTCCTATAATGAGACTTGGCCCTGAATTTTAATCTTTGACTTAGAATTGACTAATTTTATCATCTTGTACAATCTTTTCAAATCCCACTTTCTTAATTTCATAAATGGATAGGATAATATTTATTTCACAGAGGTGCTATGAAGATTAAAAGGGATAATGTGGGATAATTGGTCAGTGATTGATATTACCTTTCACCACCCCTTCTAACTTGCAGTACTCATGACAACACTTCTCTTGAGTAGGGTTTTGTTTTTGTTGCTTTTTTTTTTAAACATTTCATCCCAAAATGGAAAAACAAAAATAAATCAAACAGATAAAAAACTTGGGCTCAGGAAAGTTAAATCATACAACTAGTCAATGACAGATAATGGATCTGAGGCCTGTCGGACCCTAAAAATCTGCTTGTACTATTATGTTGTATCCCACTCTTCATTTAAAACATAAACAAAACAAAACAAAATCTTCATATGCATAGCATAATTTAGCAATAATACCAAAAGCAACGTATGCCAGGAGTCTGCTGCTAGAGGGAACTGACTCAAATTTCTGGCTTCCACTTTATCCTCTCTTAATGAACTTCTCTTCTCCTCTAAGGTTATGGCCTCTTTGCACTCAATGGTAGTGTTTTCCCAGCATGCTAGAGGCATAGGTTCTGTTCCCGAGCACTGAAAAACAAATTTCTTTTGTATTCAGATGTCAGCCCCAGAGAATCTGGAGGGAAAACAGAGGTTAGAGGTTCTATCGTAATTTCCTGGTGGCTTTGAACCAAGAATCTTTTTGTATTGCTGTTGACAACATTAAGCTTTCCTTTCATTATTTAAGTGTAACTGATGTGATTCTGCAATCTGTATATGGGGTAAAAATGGGAGTTCATAACCCGCTTGAATCAAAGTGTGAAATATGATTTATCAAGAACTATGTAATGTTTTGAACAACCAACAATAAAAAATTAAAAAAAAAGAAGTTAAGTTTTTGGTTTTAATATTTCTAAATATCCCTTCTACAAATTGGAATATAAAGAAGGGAAATTTTGGCACTCTTAATTTCCACATGTTTGCCAAAATCTCAAGTTGTTGAATAAACGAAACATTATTTTTGATTTTGGCAGTCACACTCACATAAAAAAAAGCCTCTTGATATCAGATTTACTGGCATAAATATTCCCAGATATATACTTTTTTTCCTTTTGTAATGCCATATTTCCCTATAATAATTTAATTCTTTGACAAAGCTGAACTTTTCACAATTGAAAATCATGCATCTTCCAAGAAGTTAGTTGCAAGCTGTTTCTATAACCGTTGATCAGAAGTGGCAGCTCCCATTTCTCATCTCTTTCCTGACTTTCAGCCTGGACTATTTCATCCCCTAAGTGAAAGTTTGCCTCAAAATTCTTTCCTCTATAAATGCAAAGGGGGAAAAAGTTACATTCTGGCTATGGATATTATAAGCCAAACAGTGATGACAAAGAGATAAACATTTAGGTTGCTGAGAAATTCTATAAAGACTAATCTTTTTAGGTAATTTATTAATAATTTTACAGATAATCCAGAAGAAAGCAAAATGGAATTATAAGTTAATAGCAATTGTTATCAACTTTTACTTCTATTAGCAATAATAATAACAACAAATCAACCTAATAATTACTTTTCCAAAATAAACAACAGTTCTTCCATGGCTTCTAAGATCTTTCTTTGCAAAACTTGGATAAAATTCTCCCACAATTTGGGTTTCAGTCTTACCTTGTGATTTTGTTTTGATTTCTCCCCTGAACTGCTACAGTCTTTTCTCTACTGTTCAGAGAGCCTGCAAACTCTTTTTATTACCCAATGTTTGGCAGAGAACCAAATGGCCTTAGAAGGAACATCTGGGGGATGAGATTTTAGCCAGTCTTTAATCACATTTAGAGAGTCAATAAAGTTACAATACTGTCAGCATCTTAGATTCACTTCCCGGCTCCATCTGACTCAACACCCCATTTCTGAAAGCAGCCATCTTTATCTTGGGACATCTTTGTAGTCATCTTTAGTTGGGGCAAACTAAACTAGCTTGGAACACTGTAAGGATGGCCTTAGGCCTTAGCCTAAGCAACTCCAGTTTAAGACTCCATCTTAAAATAAACCTGTAGTTTCACCAGGCAAGCCATAGAGCCCTCTGATATATCAATCAGGCATAGCCTGATAAAAGCAAGTCACTTTCCACAACCATGACAAGAATCTGGGTGAAGTGACATGTCATTTTTCATAACCCTGATAAGAGCCAGAAGGGTATCAGGGCAGAAACCACCAGACCATATGTTCTCTTTCACATGTAAGATGTCACTAAGAAAACTGGTAACAGCTGATAGGGACCCAAAGGGCGAACAGAAGCTTCCAAATTTTGTATGAATAATTGAACAAGTGAACATTCAGCCAGCTGAAACTGATGTACACAAGCCTGGGAGCCTGATGAGGACCTGGACTGACATCCCAAACTCTTTTCATCTGCCTGATCCTCTGCGTCATCCTTACCACTCTCAAACTCTACAGCAGCCTCTTGACTCTGGTGAGAAAAGGACTTCTCCTTATGACCGTCTCCTCAGCCAGCCGTCAACTCACCACAGGAGAATCCTCTATTGGTTTCTGACCTGGTCGCTGTGGTCTGAGTGAGTGTGTATCTGCTGGACTTAAGATCTAGGACTTAAGACTTTAAATCTAGCACTTAAGCTTAGCATGCAGATGGAATGTCTGTAATTGGTCTGTCATGATTAAGTGTGTTTGCAGTGCTTAGAATTAACTTAGAATTGTTTGCTTTGAGTTTATTGTTTATTGCAATGCCCAGCATTAAGGATTGTCATTCCTTGATTAAGAACCTGTAGAATGAAATTGTATTAAGTGATTTGAGTAAATAAAACATTGAAAAGGGCAGAAGCACGTGGACATTCTTTATCTCGCCCCTCAACTGCAGATGTTGCACTTTTGCCCATCACGAGAAACACCAGCTGGGGCTTAGAAGCAATATCAAGGTACAGAAAGTCCCCAACTCTCCCCTTCCCTGGCAGCCGTTAACCTGGCACAGTGTCTGCTGCTACTCAACCAGAACATAGCTTGCAAAACCAGGTCACAAAACCCAGTTCTGAACTGCCCAAAATAAAATAGCTGTCTGTGACAGGAGTGCAGCCCCCAGAGCACAGCCCACAAGACCTCTGGAGAGAAGGTCTTGATTGGGAAGTAGAAAGGGAGGGCATGAGTGAGATACAGTTTAAAGACTAAATTAGAGACCAGGAATTGCAAGGTGTACAGACAATATAAGGAGATAAGACCAGCTGTCCACATCACAGGAGTGGGCCCTAAAGGAGATCCTTAGACCAACCCTCCCACCCTAATAAACTTCATCATCCTGAGGATGGAGATGCCAGCAAACAACAGACAACCCCAACTATTGGATGAGAAGGGAAGCTAGAAAGATACAAAAACAATCCTTGTATCTTTCGAGATTTTTTTTTCCTCTCTCTTCTCTTGCCCTCACATTCCCAACATTTGTAAAATCAAGTACTTTACATGGATTAAGGTACAGAGCACTGAAATGTCTGAATAGTATAGTATAGTGGTGTTGTATATTCTTTTACCTCCTATTTTTACATATTTTGCTTTTCTTAATATTTATATTTGCTTGTTTTGTACTCTAGTATCTTCCCACTTATTTGCCTCCCCCAGATCATTTTTTCTCTCCTGCTACTAACCAACTTCTTTAGATTCTTCTTTCATAATTTCTAAGATCTAATAACTCTATATCCTCACCTCCTAGCCCCTCAACATCTCATCCTACATCTCACCCCACATTCTTTGTCCACCATCAGAAACTGTAGTCCCTTTTGCAAACCTACTATTTATATTGTAGATAACAATTGAACTTACCATTTCTGTATTTTGTGACAAAACCATAAGCATCTTAATAACAGCTATTTGGTTTAAGGTTGTGTATTGTTTGTATTGGGATCTGTTCACACTGTTCTCCCTCTTTTTTCTTAAATTTTTTATTGTTGGTTGTTCAAAACATTACATAGTTCTTGACATATCATATTTCACACTTTGATTCAAGTGGGTTATGAACTCCCATTTTTACCCCATATACAGATTGCAGAATCACATCAGTTACACATCCATTGATTTACATATTGCCATACAAGTGTCTGTTGTGTTCTGCTGCCTTTCCTATCCTCTACTATCCCCCCTCCCCTCCCCCCCCTCTTCTCTCTCTACCCCCTCTACTGTCATTCATTTCTCCCCCTTGTATTATTTTCCCATTTCCCCTCACTTCCTCTTGTATGTACTTTTGTATAACTCTGAGGGTCTCCTTCCATTTCCATGCAATTGCCGTTCTCTCTCCCTTTCCCTCCCACCTCTCATCCCTGTTTAATGTTAATCTTCTTCTCCTGCTCTTCATCCCTACTCTGTTCTTAGTTACTCTCCTTATATCAAAGAAGACATTTGGCATTTGTTTTTTAGGGATTGGCTAGCTTCACTTAGCATAATCTGCTCTAATGCCATCCATTTCCCTGCAAATTCTATGATTTTGTCATTTTTTAATGCAGAGTAATACTCCATTGTGTATAAATGCCACATTTTTTTTATCCATTCATCTATTGAAGGGCATCTAGGTTGGTTCCACAGTCTTGCTATTGTGAATTGAGCTGCTATGAACATCGATGTAGCAGTGTCCCTGTAGCATGCTCTTTTTAGGTCTTTAGGGAATAGACCGAGAAGGGGAATAGCTGGGTCAAATGGTGGCTCCATTCCCAGCTTTCCAAGAAATCTCCATACTGCTTTCCAAATTGGCTGCACCAAAACAAATCTTTACTCCTCACACTTCAGATAGAGCCCTAATATCCAGAGTATACAAAGAACTCAAAAAATTAGACAATAAGATAACAAACAACCCAATCAACAAATGGGCCAAGGACCTGAACAGACACTTCTGAGAGGAGGACATACAGTCAATCAACAAGTACATGAAAAAATGCTCTCACCATCTCTAGCAGTCAGAGAAATGCAAATCAAAACCACCCTAAGATACCATCTCACTCCAGTAAGATTGGCAGCCATTATGAAGTCAAACAACAACAAGTGCTGGCGAGGATGTGGGGAAAAGGGTACACCTGTTCTCCCTCTTAAAGGAGAGATATTGGAAACCTGCAGGAACACTATAAGCCTATAGGGTAAAACTTTAATGCCTTGGATCCACAGTGCCAGAAGGGAAGATACACAAACAACATGAAAAAACAAGAGAAGAAAGTGCTCCCAACAAAGCAAGATATTACATTATTAGAATCCATGGCCAGCACAACAGAAGAAATGACAGAGAAGGAGTTGAGGATATATATAATTAAAATGTTCTATGAATTACAGGATGATATAAGAGAGCAAATCAGGCAGCAAAAGATCATTTTGATAAAGAGCTACATAAGCAAATATAGGAAACAATATATTTCTTCAATAATAAGAGTTTCTGAGGAAAAAAAAACAGAAATCCTTGAAATGAAAGAAATAATAAACCAAATTAAAAGCTCAATAGAAAGCATCACCAACAGATTAGATCACTTGGAAGACAGGACCTCAGACAATGAATACAAAATATACCATCTTGAAAAGAATGTTGACCACACGATGAAGGTGGTAAGAAACCATGAGCAGAACATTCAAGAATTATGGGATGATATAAAAAAAAAACCAAATTTAAGAGTTATTGGGATAGAGGAAGGCATAGAGTTCCAAACCAAGAAATGAACAATCCATTCAATTAAATATCAGAAAATTTTTCCAAATATGAAGAATTAATTGGAAAATCAAATACAAGAGGCTTAAAGGACACCAAATGCACAAAATCACAACAGATCCACACCAAGGCACATTATAATGAAAATGCCTAGCATACAGAATAAGGAGAGAATTTTAAAAGCTACAAGAGAAAGGAATCAGATTAATATAGGGGAAAACCAATAAGGATATCTGCAGATTTTTCAACCTATATCCTGAATGCTAGAAGATCCTGGAACAACATATACCAAACTCTGAAAGAAAATGGATGCCAACCAAGAATCTTATAGCCAGCAAAATTAAGGTTTAGATTTGATGATGAAATTAAAAACTTCAATGATAAACAAAAGTTAAAAAGATTTTACAACTAGAAAGCCTGCACTACAGAATATCATTGGCAAAATATTCCATGAGAAGGAAATGAAAAACAACAATGAAAATCAGCAAAGGGAGGTATTACACTAAAGGAAATACTAATCAAGTTAAATACCAAAAATAAACAAATATGGCTGGGAATACAAATCATGTCTCAATAATGATCCTGAATGTTAATGGCTTAAACTCACCAATCAAAAGACATAGACTGGAAGACTGGATCTAAAAAAAAAAAAAAAAAAGCCCCAACAATATTCTGCCTTCAAGAGACTCATCTCATAGGAAAAGACATCTACAGACTAAAGTTGAAAAGTTGGGGAAAAAACATACCATTTACATGGACTGCAGAAAGAAACAGGCATTTCCATCCTCATGTCAAATAAAGTAGACTTCAATCCAAAGTTAATAAAAAGGAATAAAGAAAGATACTTCATACTACTTAAGGGAACCACACATCAACAAGACATAACAATTATAAATATATATGCCCCAAACAATAGAGCATCTACATTCATCAAACAAACTCAAGTTTAAGAATCAAATAGACCACAACACAATAATTCTGGATGAGTTTAACACAACTATTTCACCACTGGATAGATCTTTCAAACAAAAGCTGAACAAAGAAACTATAGAACTCAATAATACCATCAATAACTTAGACTTAACTGACATATATAGAATATTTCATCCATCAATGTGTGCATACACATTCTTCTCAGCAACACATGGATCCTTCTCTAAAACAGACCATATATTATGCCACAAAATAATTCTTAGCAAATACAAGAAAGTAGAGATACTACCCTGCATTCTATCAGATCATAATGGAATGAAATTAGAAATCAATGATAAAATAAAAAATAAAAGCTCCTCCAATACCCAGAGAACAAATAATATGCTATTGAATGAACAATGGGTTGCAAAAGACATCGAAGAGGAGATTTAAAAATTCTTAGAGGTAAATGAGAGCACTGATACAACATATCAAAATTTCTGGAACACTATGACGACAATACTAAGAGGAAAGTTCATTGCATGGAATTCATTCCTTAAAAGAAGAAAAAGTCAACAAATGACCTATCATTACATATAAAACCCCTAGAAAAAGAAGAACAAATCAACACCAAAAGATGATTTCAGAGCTGAAATCGACGAAATTGAAACAAAAGAAACAATTGAAAAAAATTGACAAAACAAAAAGTTGATTCTTTGAAAAAATAAATAAAATTGATAAATCCTTAGCCATGCTAATGAAGAGAAGGAGAGAGAAAACTCAAATTACTAACATCTGTGATTAAAAGAAAATATCATGATGGACACTACAGAAATACAGAAGATAATTAGAAATTATTTTGAAAATTTGTACTCCAATAAAATAGAAAATATCAAAGGCATCGAGAAATTTCTAGAGTCACATGATTTCCCCAAATTGAATCAGGAAGATATACACAATTTAAACAGATCAATTTCAAGCAATGAAATAGCAGACGCCATCAGAAGCCTACCAACCAAGAAAAGCCAGGGACCAGATGGATACAAGACCTTCAAAGAAGAACTAATTCCAATATTCCTCAAATTATTTCAAATTATTATGAAATAAAAAAGAGGGAACACTTCCAAACTCCTTCTATGAGGCCTATATCACCCTGATTCCAAAACCAGACAAAGACACATCAAAGAAAGAACACTTCAGACCAATACTTCTAATGAACATAGATGCAAAAATTCTCAACAAAATTCTGGCAAATTGAATACAAAAACATATCAAAAGGATGGTGTGCCACAGTCAAGTGGGGTTCCTCCCAGGGATGCAAGGTTGATTCAACATACGGAAATCAATAAATGTAATTCATCACAACAATAGATTTAAAGATAAGAGTCACATGATCATCACAACAGTTGCAAAAAAAGGATTTGATAAAGTACAGTACCCCTTCGTGTGTAAAACACTAGAAAAACTAGGGATAACAGGAACATATCAACATTATAAAAGCTATCTATGCTAAGCCCTAGGCCAACATCATTTTAAAAAGAATTGAAAGCATTCCCTCTAAAAACTGGAACAAGACAGGGATACCTCTTTTACCACTTCTATTTAACATAGTTCTTGAAATTATAGACAGAGTAATTAGATGAAAGAAATTAAAGGGATATGGGTAGGAAAAGAAGAACTCAAATTATCAGTACTTGCCGACAATATGACTCTATACCTAGAAGATCCAAAAAATTCCACCAGAAAACTTCTAGAACTAATAAATGAATTCAGCAAAGTAGCAGGATACAAAATCAACACCCATAAATCAAAGGCATTTTTGTACATCAGTGACAAATTCTCTGAAGGAGAAACTAGGAAAACTACCCCATTTACAATAGCCTCAAAAAAAAAAAATACTCGGGAATCACCTTAATGAAATATGTGAAAGACCTCTACATTGAAAACTACAGAACGCTAAAGAAAGAACTTAAAGAAGTCCTTAGAAGATGGAAAGATCTCCTTTGTTCTTGGATAGGCAGAATTAATCTTGTCAAAATGCCCATGCTACCAGAAGCACTATATTGATGTAATGCAATTCCAATCAAAATCCCAATGACTTCCTCATAGAAATAGAAAAAAAGCAGTCATGAAGTTTATCTGGAAAAAATAAGAGACCCAGAATAGCTAAAACAATCCTTAGCAAGAAGAGTGAAGTAGATGGCATCACTGTATGAGACCTTATACTATACTACAGAGCAATAGTAACAAAAACAGCATAGTATTGGCACCAAAATAGACTTGTAGACCAGTAGTACAGAATACAAACCCACCTAAATACAAAAGTGAAAAAAAAAATTGGAGGATAGCTTCTTCAACAAATGGTGCTGGGAAAACTGGAAATCTTTATGCAACAAAATGAAATTAAACCCTTATCTCTCGCCATGCACAAAACTCAACTCAAAATGAATTAAGGACCTAGGAATTAAACCAGAGACCCCTGCGCTTCATAGAAGAAAAAGTAGGCCCAAATCTTCATCATGTCAGATAGGCCCTGATTTCCTTAATAAGACTCCTATCGCACAAGAAATAAAATCAAGAATTAATAAATGGGATGGAATCAAACTAAAAAGCTTCTTCTTAGCAAAATAAATAATCAGCGAGGTGAATAGAGAGCTTAACAAATGGGAGCAAATTTTTACCACATGCATATCAGCTAGATCACTAATCTTTAGAATATATAAGAACTCAAAAATCTTAATACCAAAAAAACAAATAACCCAATCAATAAATGGGCCAAGGAACTGAACAGACACTTCTCAGACGGTGATATACAATCAACAAATATGAAAAAATGTTCAACATCTCTAGTAATTAGAGAAATACAAATCAAAACTACTCTTAAGATTTCATCTCACTTCAGTCAGAATGGTAGTTATTAAGAATACAAACAACAATAAGTGTTGGCGAGGATGTGAGGAGAAAGGCACACTCATGCACTGCTGGTGGCTGCAAATTGGTGCAACCAATATGGAAAGCAGTATGGAGATTCCTTGGAAAACTGGGAATGGAACCCCCATTTGACTCAGCTATCCCTCTCCTCGGTCTATACTCAAAGGACTTAAAAACAGCATACTATAGGGACATAGCCACAACAATGTTTATGGCAGCACAATTCACAATAGCTAAATTGTGGAACGAACATAGATGCCCTTCAATAGATAAATGGATAAAGAAACTGGTATATATATATATATATATATATATATATATATATATATATATATATATATATCAGTGTGTATACACACACACACACACACACAATGGAATATTACTCAGCATTAAAAGAGAATAAAATCATGACGTTTGCCGGTAAATGGGTGGAGTTGGAGAATATTATGCTAAGTGAAGTTAGCCAATCCCAAAAAAACAAATGCTGAATGTTTTCTCTGATATATGGATACTGATTCTTAATGGGGATCAGGGGATAGAGAAAAGGGGAAGGAGGGGAAGGAAGGTGGCAGGGGGGTAGGAAGGATGATGGAATGAGATGGACATCATTGCCCCAAGTACATGTATGAAAACACAAATCATGTCACATGAAAATTTGTGTTCTATATGTGTGCTATGAATTGAAATGCATTCTGCTATCATATATAATGAATTAGAATAAATAAATAACTTTTTAAAAAATTATGTGGCTGTCTGTGGATTCTTGATCCACTGTGATGTGCTTTCTCAATGCCTTCATAAATTTCTCCAGGAAGGTTGCAGGGTTTCCCCTGAGGGCCTTAATGGATTTCAGTTATCTTAGAGTAACTAATAGGCTCCTGAGACCTTCAAGAACCAGAGCCTGAAAATGTTTCTTTTTCCAATCATCTGGTTCATCATTTGGATTCCATTTAGGATCATTCCTAAGAACTGCCTATGCCCCAGATGGATCATTAGATTTACTCCTAGTCTGTATTGTGGGGGCATGGCTGAGATGCAGATCATCTCCAAAATACTCAAATGACTTCTTTTCAGTAGAGGTCAAAGTTTGGTTAAGCAGTAACATAATATTCTTCCAGGTAAGATTGAACACCTGACATAAGTTTTGGAATACCTCAATGTATTTATCTGGATACTCTGAGAACATTCCTAAGTCCATCTTTATTTGCCTCAGGTCTTGAAGGGAAAAAGGGACATGGACCTTGGTTGGCCTCAATTCCCCTTCTGGCATTTCTGGAAGTGGCAGTATGTTTTGTTCTCCTCTGGAGTGGATGATGAGGGTCCTGAATAGGGAGGACATGAGGGATATTAGCAGGGCTTAGTAGGGGCTGGGAATATTTGGGATTTCTCTGATTTTTCTACCCTGGCAGGTGTATTCTTAGACTTCTCTTCCATCAAGGCAGCAACCATATCTGGGTCTAGCTTACACTGCTGACATAATTTGGAGTTCTCCTTCAGAGCAAAAAGAGCCTGAATTAGGGGACCTCAGACCATTTTCTTTCTTCTTACAAAGCAAACTAAGCAGCAAGATAGTATTAAAGTTTATACTTCCCTCTGGTGGCCATGATTCTCCATTGGAGAGTTTGTATTGAGGCCGTACCTGACAGTAAAAGAAAATCAGGTGCTTAATAAAATAAAAAAAAATTTTAAAAAAAGAAAATCAGGTGCTTTTTCGTGCATCTATGGATCAAACTTGACCCAGTGTTTTAGTAGGCAAGCTAGTGGTGAACTGCCGCAGTCTGGCTGGGCACAAAATCACGAGCCACTCACAGCCTTGTAAGGAAGCTCCAATCTAGATGAGAGAAATCAGAACTCAGGTGTCTGCACCAGAAGAATTGCCCACTCTCAGAGAGATGAACGAGCATCTTGGCGGTTGGCAATCCTGCCTGTTTCACTCTACATGACTTGCTGGATTTATTGTTGCCTTACCAGCTAAATTCCTCAGGTCTTTGGTTTTTGCATGACAAAGACCCTGGTGGAGCCAGACTTGGTGGAACTTACTGATCTCCCTTGGCCAGATATGATGGCTGATAATTAAATGTCAGTGTATGAATTCCTCTGCTTTCTATGCCCATAAAATTGGTGGGCCTAGTACGTATGAACTCTCTTTCTTTCAAGCAAGGTCTGAGGAGACTATGTAAAACCAGAGTCATCAAGGACAAAGGATCATTTTAAAGGAGTTTTTCATCTACAATCTGTATCCCAGGAGTCCTGGAAGGACAAAGAGGACAAGTTGTCTCAGAGGACCTTCTGTCTTCTTCTTGAAGAAATTTGAGGAAGAATTTAACAGACTCTGAGCCCAGTGGGATTGGAGATATTTGGACAGATTGAGTTTAGCTTCCTTTGAGGCAGGGATGTGTGAGAATGTGCCTCCCTAGATCCCTAAAGAACAAAAAGGGTTGGGTGCCTCTCCTTCCCTTATAGGCAAAAGAATTGGGGACGCACAGCGGGGCACAGAAACAACAGGGATGTCTTTGGCAAATCTGTAGCCCTTCAATATGTGAGAGAGGGAGCCCAAACCTGCCCCTAAAACCACTCTGCAGAGTATGTACCTCTTTTTGTGGATAGACTTTCAGCTATGAGGGAAGTACTCAGGAGGATTGAGTATGAGGGAGGAGGTGCAGGTGGCTCATTCGGAGGTGCCAGCCTAGCAGAATTTTTGCTCAGTACCATGGTTACCCACCACCATAGGATATCCCAAGGGACTGTGGGGAAGTGGTGACAGAGGAGGGGCCTTTGAGAGTCACCAAAAAGTAGCCTCAGTCAGAATCTCGCAGTTGCTTTTCAACTTCACCCAAATTCTCTCATCCAAAGGCAGGCCAGAATCAGGGGCTACTGTCTGCTTGCTTCAGGCATACCCCGAGCCAGGTTAGAAAAGTTGGAAATGACTTTGTAGTGCTCAATGTGCCTTACCCACATGACAGGTGATTGGGAACTATAGAAACTAAAGAAACCTATCACCTAAGACATGAGACTGGTAGGTGTGCAAATCACTTTTAAGTGACTGAGAGATGTCTAGTTTTTCTTCAAAGGATAGTGAAGGCAAAGAATGTAAGATGCAAATGACTTTCCTTGGTGGATGTTGGGGATCCTGGATGAGCCCTCAAGGTGTCACCAGCAGGAGTCAGGATCAGGTTACTGTTCCACAGAGTTAAAGAATGAATACTGTGAATGCCACCAAGGTATGCAAGTGAGCAGGAATTTTATTAAAAGGAAAACAAGAAAAAAGACTCAGAACTCCCAGCACAGTGTGCCTGGGAAGGGCAAGAAAGCTGTTTAAATCTTATACCATTCCCTCTTTTAAAAACATGTAAGGAGATATTGTAAGCTCCTCTTGATTGGTTTTTGATATTTCAAGTGTCCCATGGAGGGTGCAGGCTGGATTATGGATTGTGTAGTCACTTTCTGGGAGATGGAAACTTACACCCTTTGAGAAGCAGAAACTGTTTTATTTTCTATAAAAATGAAAACTTATTATTTTTACATATGTATATTTTATTTGTTCTTTTTAGATATGCATGACAGTAGAATATTTTTTGACATATTATACACACATGGAATATAACTTCTGTGGTTGTAGATGATGAGGCATTATATTGGTTGTATATAAAAATAGGAAAGTGATATCCAATTAATTCTACTGTTTTTCCTATTCCTATTCCCCCTCCCTTTTCTTCACTCCCCTTTGTCTAATCCAATGAGCTTCTATTAAGTTCCTTATTGTGTGTCAGCATCCGCATAACAGAGAGATCATTTGGCCTTTGTTTTTTGGGGGGTTGGCTTATTTAATTTAGCATGATAGTCTCAAATTCCATCCATTACCCGCAAATGCCATGATTTCATTCTTCTTTATGGCTGAGTAATATTCCACAGGAATTGTTTTATAACATGTCATCAGGACATGTTAAAATGGCTGTCTTGTGATTGTCCTTTTGTCAACCTTTATTGTCTCTTCCCTATTCTCCATGGCCTATCCTTTTCTATCTCATTAAGGTTGTTAAATCCAGGGGAAATAGAAAATGAGATAACGATAGGTGGCTGGCCAGGGGTTGGGAAAGAAAGGACTGTCATGGGTCTCCTTTGGAAAAAACAACTGGGAAAGTGAGGAACATTGAAATCTGTTACCAGTTTAAAGTTGTTTTCTTTTCTGTGTATTAATTCCCTTTTATCATTCCCCAACTGAGCAATCATTTGCGTATAAGCCATGGTGTTGTTTCTGTAAGGAATGAAGGAAGAAGGCTATGTCTACCTTTTGAATAGAGAGTTTAATCCCCAGCACCAGATTTTTTTTTTTTACAGAGTTAAAACAGTTAAAACTTTCAGAAGAGAATATAAAGGGTAAATCCTCCTGACCTTTCATTTGGTAATAGATTTTTAGATATGAGCAACAATAAACATAAGTTGAAAAATAGATAAGTTGGACTTTATTAAAATTAGAATAGTTGTCATTCAAGGACACTATCAAGAAAGTGAAAAAACAGCCCACAGAAGGTGACAAAATATTTGTAAATCATATATATATGATAAAGGTCTAGTATACACAATAAATAAGGATCTCTTAAAACTCAAAAACAAAAAGATATATAATTCAATTTAAAATGGATGATGGGGTTGAATAGAAGTTTCTCTAAAGGTATACAAGTGGCCAAGAAACACATGAAAAGATGTTTAATGTCATTAGTCACTGGGACAAAGCAAATCAAAACACAAGGATATACTACTTTGCAGCCACTAGGATGACCATAATTTTTTTAAAAAAAGAAAGAAAAGATTAAGTATTGTTAAGAATGTAGAGACTATGGAACCTTACATGTTCTGATGAAAATGTAAAATGATGGATGCACTGATGTTTCTCAAAAAAATCATACATAGAATTATTGTATGACTCAACAATTCAACCCCTAAATATATATCCAAAAAAATTGAAAATAGGTATTAAAATTTGGACCTGGGTCACAGTAGCACCATTTGTAATGGCCAAATGGTGAAATTTACCAAAAAGTCCATTAACTGATGAATGAATGAACAGAATTTGGTATGGCCATGTAATGGAATTTTATTTATCGAGTCATAAAAAAAAAACACAAAGTACTGATATTTGCTACAACATGGATAATATGAAAACATGCTGAGTGAAAGGAGCCAGAACCCCCCACCCCCAAAACAAAGTCATTTGTAAAATTTAATTTATATGCAGTATCTCGAATAGGTCAGTTTATAGGAACAGAAAGCAATTTAATGATTGCCAAGGGCTGGAGTGGAAAGAGAATGACTTGTTTATACATATGGAACTTCCTTTTGGGAGGATAAATATTATTTGGTATTTGAGAGGAAAAGGAACAGAGGGATAAAGGGAAGACATTCTTTGAATGTCTACCTTCCCCACAGAATATCATTAGTGCATTACAAAGCATCATGGCCCAATTCTAAAAATTTTTACTTTGCTCTTTTTAAAACTCTGCTTGCTTTAACTCTTCAGAAAAATAATTAGTAAAACCTTTGTTAGAGGTTTACACACTAGCATATAGTATGTAAAGGTAAAGGAGACAGCTTTGGAGAGGGTAACCTGCTGGTGCCCCTCATTCCCCTTATTCATGATCACTGGGCAGACTTCATCCTACTGAATTGTGGATTTGGGTTGAGAGAAGCACTGACCAGCAGACTACTTATCCAGGGAGGTTGTTAAGCTAATGTTTAATTTTCTTCCCAACCTCTTTGCTAGTTCCGCCTTTCTTCTGGCAAGAGATGTAGCCAGGAAGGAAAGCACTGCTTGTGTAATGAATGGTGTCAAGGTTTAGAACTGTGAAGTCTCTTGATAAGCCTGGAATTTGTTTTTGTGGAAATAACTGACAAAGGTCAAGTTCCCTCTCAGTTCTGCCTGGAGAGATAATCCTCTGTGTCTTACTGATTCAGAAATAGGATGCATTTGGTGCAAGATGCCTTATTTCTCCTACAGTTAGATCTCAGACAGCTTGGAACAGAATTTTCTCCATCTGATAAATTTGATTTGGCTTTTTGGTCCTCAAACTTTTCCTAGTACCAGAAACCTTTTCTCAGAAAAAAATCTTGACACTGTATTCATAGATGTCAATATTTAGATGGAGAGCTCCTGCAGCTGAAGAAGAGGTTGAAGGAATATCAGTGTTGCTTAAATTCACCTAGTCATGGGAGGCCTCAAGACTATAGGGTTCTTCAGAAGAGATTTGAAAAGCACCAATCTGCAGAAATGTCCTGCCATGTTTCATATCTGAGAAATGTGCATGTTCTAAGAGAGATGATAGCCTTCAATATTTTATCCCCAGAAAGTTATGACAGGTGTCTAACACAGACCAAGAGAGAATATGCAGGCTGGATGATACCAAATGGATTCCTCCTTGGAATGCGGCTGAACTGAGTATAATGAGATGTGAAAGTTCGTAGTCTGGCTTTGGGCACAGTTTTTGTACCAGCCTGCGGTTGTTCCTTTCATCCTGATCTGTTGCTGGGGAAGTTATGTTGAGCACCTTCATCTTCACAACAGGACACACCCTATACTTTCCCTACTTGATTTGTTTGCCCATTCCACCCTGCTCTTGATTGTTTGCTCATTCCATCCCCCATGCAGAGTAATTTCCAATTGCCCAAGCTCATGATCATATTCCATTTTGCCTTGTACACAAGGCTCTATTGTTTGACAGATTGACCTGTGAGTACCATTTTAATGTAAGTGATGTTTTATAGAGTCTGCAAATATTCTTATTTTCAATAACGACGTAAGTAGTCTTATCTTTGTGGTTTACAATGTCAGGGAGAGTGGTTTAGGCAGAAGCTATTTTTAAGCAGGTGCTAAGCTACTTCACAATCAGTAGTTTTAGTTCCAGTAATCCCAGGAGTGTGCCTCCCAAGGCTCATTATTTCCTCAATCTACTAAAAACAAAATAGGAGGCATTACTTTTTCTATAGCTGTTATAGTAAATTACTACAAACCTAGTGGGTAAAAAGAACATATATTTGTAATCCGAACATTCTAAAGGCCATAAGTCCCACACCAGGTTCATCAGACTCAGATCAAGCTATTGGCAGGGCTGCATTTCTTTCAAGGGTGTGCTGCTTCCTGTGGCCAAGAGTCTTAAAGAAGGAGCAGAGGGTGAGCCCAGGGGGCATAAGCTATAGGAAGGGACTATCTGGCAGCAGCTACAGGTACAATACAGGGAACATGCTAACCCACAGTGACCTGGTAAAAAGGAAGACCAGGGGAAAAAATGCTCTAACCTCACTCTTATCTGATATGCCCCAAGACTGACTGACCCTTCAACCTTCAGGATCCCTGGATGAGAAGACAGACATGTGAAGCAGACCTGCATTGTCCCCAGACATGCAGCCAAACCACAGAGCCACAGGTGTGTCATCTACCCTGACCCTTTGCATAACACAAGAAAGAAACAGATATTTATTCTAACAATCTGAGGTTATTGTTTATGCAGCACCACTCAGTACAAGTTCACTAAATCCCACCATTTTGCCCAAGAGCAGATTTTCCTGTTGGACAACCTAGAAAGTTTCTGTGGATATAGAACCGAGTTGAGGATGGTGGAGAGTAGGCCTGTAGGAACACACAGAACACAGTGCAAAGGCCAAGGATTTGTTGTTTAAGGATGCTGCTCTCAGCAGTCATGTTTCTCTGAGGGCTAGAAATCTAGATAGAATACAAGCTGGTGGCATAATCCCTGAGTCACTGGTGTCCTCCAAGGGTGACACTGCCTCCTGGAATAAATATCTGATATCTGATGGTGGCTTCTTCTTCTTCTTTTTTTTTTTTTTTTTGGTACTGGGGATTGAACTCAGGGTCACTCAACCACTGGGCCACATCCCCAGCCCTATTTTGTATTTTATTTAGAGACAGGGTCTTACTGAGTTGCTTAGTGCCTCACCATTGCTGAGGCTGGCTTAGAACTCATGATCCTCCTATATTAGCCTCCCGAGCTGCTGGGATTACAGGTGTGCACCACCACACCTGGCTCCTTTTTTTTCAATGTCCTCTGTGCCTAGCATCTGCTCATAGGAGATGTAATAAAGATGGAGGTGTTACAGACCAATGGAACAGAATAGAAAACACAGAGACAAACCCACACAGATATAGTCATCTGATCCTTGACAAAGGTGCCAAAAACATACATTGGATAAAAGACAATCTTTTTAACAAAAGGTGCTGGTAAAACTGGTTATCTATATGTAGAAGAATGACACTAAATCCTTATTTCTTATGTACAAAGTCATCTCAAAATAGATTGAAGACAGAAATTTGACCAGAAAATATGCAACTCCTAGGAGAAAAATAAAAGGGTCAACACTCAATATATAGGCACAGGCAACAACTTTCTCAACAGGACCCCTAAAGCTCAGGAAATAATGCTAAAAGTTAATAAAAGGGACAGCTTCAAGTTAAAAAGCTTCTGCACAGCAAAGAAAAAAATTAAGAATGTAAAGAGAGATCTATAGAATGGGAGAAAATCTTCTGACAGAGGATTAATATCCAGAATATAAAGAACTCAAAAAACTTAATACAACCCCACCCCCAATAACTCAATTAATAAATGGGCAAATGAACTAAACAGATACTTCTCAAAAGAAGAAATACAAATGGCCAACAAATATTTGAAAAGTGTTCAGCATCATTAGCAATTAGGAAAATGCAAATAAAAAATACACTAAGATTTCATCTCACTCCAGTCAGAATGGCAACCATCTAGAATACAAACAATAACAAATGCTGGAGTGGATGTAGAGAAAAAGGAACAGTCTTATACCTTTAATAGGATTGTAAATTAGTACAATCACTTTGGAAATGTATGTTCCTCAAAAGACTAGGCATGGAAACACCATATAACCCAGCTATACCACTCCTTGGTATTTATCCTAAAGAATTAAAGTCATCATACTACAGCAAAACAAGCACACCCATGTTTGTTGCAGTATAATTCACAATACCAAACTATGGAACCAGCCTAGGTGTCCATCAGTGAATGAATGCGTAAAGAAAATGTGGTATATGTACACAATAGAGTTTTATTCAGTCATAAAGAAAAATGAAATTATGTCATTTGCAGGAAAATGGATGGAACTTGAGAACATTATGTTAAGTAAAATAAGGCCAGATCAGGGGCCAAATGTTTTCACTCATATATGGAAGCTAGGGAGGAAGAAGGAAAAGAAAGGTGGGGGGAAATCTCATGAAAATTGAAAGGAGATCAGTAGAAGAAAGGGGCGGGGAAGGGAGAAGGGGAAATACTGGGGAATGATACTGACCAAATTATAGTGTTATATTGTGTGCATGTACAGATAGACAACAAATCCTACAATGATGTACAACTAAAATACACCAATAAAAAATGAAGAATAAACTGTAGGTGTTGACCCAGTGCACATGGAAACATGTATTTCTGACTTACTAGTTTTACAGAATTATATTACACAATTTCTCTCTTCTGTTACCACACCATATAAGATCCTCTGAGATTAATCTCTTTAAAAATTAATTTGAAAGGTTCTTTTCCAATTGTCAAAATACTTGTTGAACTGAGTATGGTCTAACTTGAACAATTTGTCTACTCAGATATCTACTATAAATGTTCTATATAGAGTCCCTAGCTCCTGGAATCTTTATTCTCTTCTATTTCTATAGAACCCAAGACTATTTCAAGGCCTCTTTAGTGGCAAACAATAGAAGCCAAAAACCCAGAGTTTAATCAAGTTAAAGGATCTGAAATTTAACCCTGAAACCCTGCATTAGGCATCACTTATTTGTTCTTCCAATTTTCTCTTTTTTTAAAAAAAATAAGTTTTATTGTGTATTTTAAGGTAATACAACATGTTGTTATTGAATACACATAGAGAGTAAAAAGGTTACTATAATGAAGCAAATTAACATATACATTACCTCACAGAGTTACCCTTTTTATTTTGTTTTTATGATAAGAGCAGCTAAAATCAACTTATTTAGCAGGAGTGCCCTACACAGTACAGTTTTAATACCTGTAGCCTTCATGTTGCATGTAAGATATCTAGACCTATTCATCCCACATGTCTTCTACTTGGTATCCTCTGAACTATATCTACCTATTTCCTCCCCAGTCCTCTCCTGGTAATCACTGTTTTGTTCTTTACCTCTGTATACTTGATTCTTTAAAAAAGATTCAACATATAAATGAAATTATATAGTATATTTCTTTCTCTGTGTCTGGCCTATTTCACTTAGCATAATGTTCTCCAGGCATCTCTGTTGTAGCAAATGACAAAATCTTGTTCTTTTAAAGCTGAATAATATTCCATTGTACATGTGTATCTTTATCCATTTATCTACAAATATATACTCAGGTTGTTCCCATATCTTGGCTATTATGGATAATGCTGCAATGAACATGGGCGTACAGATCTCTTTATGAGGTGGTTTATACCCAGAAGAGGGATACTGGGTAATATACTAGTTCTATTTTTAAGTACTTTGGGAACCTTCATATTGTTTTACATAATGACTATACCAATCTACAGTCCCACCAACAGTGTACAAGAGGTCCCTTTTCTCCATATCCTTGCCAACATTTATTATCTTTTGACTTTTTGAAAATAGTAATCCTAACAGATATGTGGTAATACCTTCCAGTGGTTTTAATTTGAATTTACTTGATGATTAATGATGTTGAGCACCTTAGAGCTCATATAATTCAATGGTAGAAAGCCACTAATTTTAAAAATAGGTAAAAGACTCAAGTAGACATATCTCACTTCTAATTTTCTCTTGACTTAAAGCCGCTTTCGGATAATTTGACCTTGTGTAAGGGCTCAATGATGAAATTATGGAAAATGCAGACTCACAGTTATGTTCTCTTGCAAGATATTTTAGCAAATTAATGTACTGGCTTTTAATCATTATATTATAGGGAATGGGAATTTCTGCTCCCATTAGTGCTTCAGTAAAGTCCAGTGTTTGGTTTCCTTTTCATATATAATCTATAAGCTCCTTGGTGAACTGGATAGTATTCATATTTGTATTCTCCAAGTTATGCACTATTTTTTAGGCCTCTTCTCCCTCTTGCCTAGGCATTCTGTGCTTAATCGATTTTGGACACATGCTGGACATTCCTGAGCACTAATTGCCTTTGGGCACCTAACATTTAAAGTGACAGCTGTCACCATAATTGTATGTTTTTCTTGGGATATGTTCAGTTGCTCTAGTGCAAGTGCCAAGCATACAGAGAATTGGATTTAACCAGAGTTGGAATTGTTGGGTGAGAATGATAAAACAAAAAGGAATTGAGTGATATTTGTAAAGAAATAAGAATGATCAAGGAATGTAAACTTGGTAAGAGGGAAAGTGAGAACATAGTTGAAATGATGAACAGTGCTAAGATGGTAAGATCAGTGAACTGAAGGTCCTGGTGAGGTTAAAGACTTGTTGGAATAAGATAAGCTAGAGAGAGGTTGTGATGATCAGAGAGTGATAAGCTTGAACTAGAGATTTTGTTAATGGTTCAATAATTGTTCTCAGATGTGAATTTGGGAGTGAATAACAACAGTGGGTTGGAAGACAAGTGCATTGGAAGTGAAGAGGTTGAGAAGCTAAGACCTGGATATTGCTTGGATTAGCTTCATGAATATTGAAATAATCAATAATGATGACAGAATTAGTGGTGAAGAGAAAGTTGTTTTTAAGCCAGTTAATCAAATCTTTAAAGAAGAAGAAGGATCAACCAGAATGATGAGATATGGCTAATTTATTTTAAAAAAAGTGGTGTGATAGATTTAATAGTCTGATGTCATATGCTTCACAGTGCTTTATAAGCATCAGTTGTTTTTATTCTCAAGCTTTTCATTTGGAAATGAAATATAGAAATTACTATCTCTTCATAATCATTTGAGTTGACATTGTCTGGATTTCCTTTAGTTCTAATATAGCATTAAAAATTTAATGTTAGCACTTTGGAATGGTAGAGTAAAGAGCTTGACAGTAACTGTAATTGGTGAGCTTTTCATAAAATTAAAATTTCTGGATATTTTCCTAGAGACATAGAATAAATGGAGAAATGTTTATTAGGGAAAATCTAAATGTTTTAAAAATTAAATTAAAAATTTTAACTGGTAGGGTTGGGGCTGTAGCTCAGTGGCAGAGTGCTTACCTAGCATGAGTGAGGCATTGGATTTGATCCTCAGTATCACATAATAAATAAATAAATAAAGGCATCTGTCCATCTACAACTAAATTTTTTTAAAATTTTCACTGTTATATGAAAATTGTACCTATTGGTGGTATCATGTGGTATTTTGATACATGTATAAATAGTATGTTTAAATCAGGTTAGACTTATCTATTGTTTGAAATATTTAATTATGGTGAAAACTTTCAAAATCTCTTCTTTTAACTTTTTGAAATGTAAAGTAAGTTATTGTTATCCGTTATCTCCCTACTGTCTAATAGTTCACTAGAAATACTTGCCCCTAAACTGTAAGTTACTATCCATAGGTCAACCATTCCTTGTTCCCTATTCCCTCTACTCTCCTCATCCACTAGTAACTAATGTGTTACTCTCAACTCTGAGGTCAGTGTTTTTAGATTCCACATGTGAATGAGATCCCGCAGTTCTTTCGTGACTAACTGATCTTGGTTATCCTAATGATCTCTGTCATAAATGATAGATTTTATCTTCTGAATAGTATGGCTCAATAGTATCCCATTTTGTATGTGTATGTGTGTGTGTGTGCGTGTGTGTATCTCACATTTTCATTTGATAGACACTTTGGCTGCTTCCATTTCTTAGCTATTGTAAATAGAGCTGATTCATGCTGTTTTTCATAATGTCTGTGCTAATATATATTCCCACCAACAACATGCAAGTGTTCCCTTTTCTCTACATCCTTGCCAGCATTGTTACCATTGTTCTTTGATAATAGCCATTCTTACTAGGGTAAGTTGATATCTCACTGTGTTTTTTATTTGCATTTCCTTGATGATTAGTGATGTTGAGCATTTTTTTCACATACTTATTGGCCTTTTGTGTGTCTTTTTTTGAGAAATGTTTATTTAGGTCTACTGCCTGTTTTTTTGCTATTGGGGTTTTGGAGTTCTTTTTTTTATTCTGGATATCAACCCCTTATCAGATGTATAGTTTGCAAATATTTTCTCCTATCCTATGGGTTGTCTCTTCCCTATTTACTAAATTTTGATAAGAACATTAAGAGTCTGAGAACATGTGCCATGATCCACTCCCTCATCTCTTCCCCACCCCCAAATCAGCATAATGGAAGCTCACTTCCAGCAGATGTGGCAAAGAATATGGTGTTCCCTCTTCCTCTGTTTCCCAAGGCATTTCCCTAGGAAGAACAGATTACTGGCATTCCTCATCCTTTTCAGTTTTCTGCTGCAAAATCTAATAGTAGAGTATAGCCAAGAGTTTGGCTTCTCTTAGCACCCAGCCCTACTCTGAGGCACAGGCTTGATTCCTTGCATGACTAAGAAAGCAGGGGGCCCATATATCCTTACCACACCTTACTTATAGAGTATAGCTTCCAAATTGGAGAAGGCACGCTGAGAAGACTAGGCTACCCTGCCCAGCACTCTGCTCATAAAGCTGAGAAGTAGACACTGTGCCTGCCTTGAGCCCTAGAACAGAGGTACAGAGATTTAGGCATTGAAGATTACCACTGCTAAGAGATATGAATTTAATCATATGAGAGTGTGGAACAATTTATACCTCAGGGATGTAAAAGAAAAAATTGACAATCAGCTTCCTATTAATAGAGCCTAACAGATGAGTGTGGTATCAAATGAGGCAAACAACTTAACAGGATAGGAAAAGAGTTGAAGAGAGCCTTGCTAAAACTACTGTCATCCTAGGGAGACCATGCACATGCCCAAGGCTGAGCCTTCTCAGGAGCAACATCAAAGACTTCCATGAAATAGTAAAAGCAAGTAAATAAACAAGCAAACAACAGTTAACAACAAACTCAGAGGAGGGGACCAATATACAGAGTTACTACAAGTGACCAGTTTTCAACAAAAAAATGTGACATGTAAAAACAAAAGGAAGTATGATCATGTACCAGAAAAAGAACAGGGACAAGAAATTGCCTATGAGAGGGTTTAAATGGACTTAGTAGAAAAAGATTTCTAAAAGCTATTAAAAATGTGTTCCATTTGTTTTTTGGGGGATTGGCTTACTTCACTTAGCATTATATTCTCTAGCTCCATCCATTTACCTGCAAGTGCATGATTTTATTCTCTTTTAATCTGAGTAATATTCCATTGTGTATATAAACCACATTTTCTTTATCCATTCATCTACTGAAGGGTATCTAGGTTGGTTCCACAATTTAGCTATTGTGAATTGTGCTGCTATAAACATTGATGTGGCTGTATTACTGTACTATGTTGTTTTTAAGTCCTCTGGATATAAAAATCCAAATGCCAATGTTTTCTCTGATATAAGGATGCTGATCCATAATAGGGGTGGGGAGGACCATGGGAGGAATGGAGGAACTTTAGACAGAGCAAAGTTTAGGGAGGGGAAGGGAGGGGAAGGAAGGGGGACATGGGGGTAGGAAAGATGGTAGAACGAGACAGACATCATTACCCTAAGTACATGTTTGAAAACATTAATGGTGTGACTCTACTTTGTGTACAACTAGAGACATAAAAAATTGTGCTCTATTTGTGTAATATGAACTGAATTGCATTCTGCTGTCATATATAACAAATTAGAATAAATAAAATAAAAATAAATAAATAAAAATAAGGAATGAAGGAGGAGACATGGCATTGCCATTTAATGTAAGGTATAAGGCTGTGGGTGGTTGTTATGGTTGCTTTAATCACCAGTTTTTTAAAATAATGGCTTTATTGAGATATAATTTATGTACATATAATTTGCCAATGTAAAGGTACTTAAATCAATGGTATTTTAGTGCATTCAGAGTCATGCAATCATCTCTACAATCAATTTTAGGACATGTTCATGATCCAGGTACCCATTAGCAGTCACTTGCTGTTCCTTCCTATATCCTACTCCAGACCTCGTTAACCACTAATCTACTTTTTTCTCCAAATGAATTTGCCTGTTTTGGAACTTTCATGTAAATGGAATCAGAAAATGTAACCTTCATTATGTGGTCTTTTATGTCTTGCTGGACATAAATTTCTTTACTGACAATTTTTTTCTTTCAGTACTTTCAAAATGTTTCTGATGAGAATTAAGCTGTAAATTCTATTGGCATTTCATTGCATATGGGCAGTGGTTTTCTATTATGCTTTCAAATTTTTGCTTTGGATTTTTAAATTTTTACTAATTTGTTCCATACATCTCTTTGCATTTATCCCACTTAGAGTTCATTGAGCTTCTTGGATATGTAGACTGACATTTTTGATGAAATTAAGGAAGGCTGACCATTAATTCTTTGAATTTTTTTCCTGCTCCATTGTCTTCTATCCTGTGGAATCCTATTATGCATATATTTGTATACTTAATGGTATGCATACTTAATAGAACACATTTTTTTCAATATATAAAACTTATTTATTTTTATATTGTCACCATTAAAAACATACAAAATCATCTACTCCTGTCCTTTTTCCTAACATTTTATTTTTTATATTTTTTACAACTTTGCTGCAGTATTGATAACTAACAAACATTATTTTGTATTTTATTTAGAGACAGGGTCTCATTGAACTGCTTCACACCTCATATTTGCTGAGGCTGATTTTGAACTCACGATGATGCCTCAGCCTCCCAAGCCACTGGGATTACAGGCGTGTACCACCATACCCAGCTAAGAAGTAGTCTTTCTTAAAACTTTCACTTACCACTTCCTGCCAGGAAGTGCTTATTTTCCCCTTTATATCTCAGTTCCTCATAGAATCCATTTCTAGTTCTTACGATAAACTTTATTGAAACAGAAACCTCTAGTATTTGTGTATGTTCATGTACTCAAGCCATGCACTGGTGTCAGGAGAGGGAGATATAGGAAACTAAAATTTGTTGAGTGCCTATTAAGTGCCAGGCACTTTTCATACATCATATCTATATCTATACACACACATATATATATGTATATATGTTATATCATTTTATACATATATACATGTTATACATACATGTGTGTGTGTGTGTGTGTGTGTGTATATATATATATATATTTACATAAATATATGTAAACATAGGACTTCCTACCTGCACTGCATCTGGCTGTTTCTACTGTTACTATCAAAAGTTTAATATTAAATTGCTCTCAGTTTTCAGTCAGTGTCCAAATAGAAAAGCAATTTTTCTAGACATTTCAAATGGAAGAAAGGAAATCCAAGAAGGTCAAAAGGAACCAGCATTCACAAGGGCCATGCTAGTTGACTACTAGGGCACTTCTGTCTTTGCTGCTGCTGCTATTAAGCAGCTGCTGCTATTAAGCAACTATTGCTGTCATCTTCCAGGAAACCAAGAATCTGCAATCTTACTGAAGGTGCAAGAACTTGGGAGCCCACAGTCCCACTGATTCTACTCACTGATAAGACTTCTGAACATATGGTTGCCTGCTGCTACTGCCAGATCCGGAGGCAGAAAATGGGGGTGGGTGTGGGGGTGGAGGGATGGCTTCTCTCTTCTTCCCACCTTCTAGTCTTTTCCCAAGATCTGCCTTTGGCAGAATCTAACTGGCGACTGCCGAGCAAGGAAACCTAGGAAATATAGTTTGCAGATTTTTCAACACCCTGCAATTTAGAAGAGAATGTTGAAGGGCAGGGATAAAGCTAAAATTTCGTTTTCCCACAGATTAATATCATTGTATTAATTTGTATTATTTCCTGAGTTTTAAAAGCCTCTTTTTGTATAAACTGTGTTGTGATCCAGTCTCCCTTGGCTAAGCGACTGGGTCTCTATTTCTTAAACAAGAAAGGAATTTACTGGAAGGATATTGGATGACTCAGAGAAATGCAAGAAACCTGAAGAAACCGGTTGAAGGAACAACAGAATTTGGAAAGTAGGAAATGATGAGGTAGAGTCTTTGCAGATCACTCTTGCTTTAACGAATTTATTTAAACCAATGTTCATCTTAAAATCTGTACTGAAAATTCAAAGTCCAAAGGAAGAGAATTGAATTGATAAACCTTGGGAAAGATAGCACCTTCACTGAGAAAGGCAATTTCTCCAAAGTAATAAAGAGAACTTTCACCCAAAAGATATGGAAATGGTTCCTGGGCATTGAACAAACATACAAACAAGACTGGCTGTCCCTGCCGTTCCCCTTTGGCCATATTTGGTTCTCTCTTTCCCTTCTTTCCACCCTGAGTCCATTCTATAGTCTTCTGACCATTTGTATCCATTCTTCCTTCCTGGGAATTGCAGCTCTTTTTTTCCTAGCCTGTGGCCTGGAGTTTGGTGACCTACTCTGGACTTACTGCTTAGAAACCACTTTTCTCCTGAACAGGTCTTCTGAGCACCAGAGCAGGTACCTGCATATTTGTTGAAGCAAATATTTGCTTTAGCTTGAAAATTTTTGAGAGGATTCCTTAAGAGGAGTTCAGTTTTTGCTTAAATTTGAATATAAGATTTTTGTTGTTGTTGGGTTCTTTTTCAAAGAATATTTTTAGTTATAGACGGACACAGTTCCTTTATTTAATTTGTTTATTTTTATGTGGTGGTGAGGATTGAACCCAGTACCGCACACATGCTAGGCAAGCGCTCTACCACTAAGCTACAACCCCAGCCCCATTGTTTTTGGGTTCTCTGTGTGTGTGTGTGTGTGTGTGTGTGTAAGAGAGAGACAGAGACAGAGAGACAGAGAGACAGAGAGAAAGAGAGAGAAATTACCAATTTATTGTAATTTCATAATTTTTTAAAAACTTTATGCAGAGAAAGTTGCATTGTATAGCAGGGAAGTTTTACATAATTATATGTAGTGAAACATTTACAAGAAATAAAATACCCTTGTTACAATATAAAACATTTTTGGTGTTTTTTTGTTTGTTTGTTTGTTTTAATTTTTTATTGTTGGTTGTTCAAAACATTACAAATTTCTTGACATATCATATTCCACACTTTGATTCAAGTGGGTTATGAACTCCCACCTTCACCCCATACACAGATTGCAGAATCACATCAGTTACACATCCATTGATTTACATATTGCCATACTAGTGTCTGTTGTGCTCCACTGCCTTTCCCATCCTCCACCCTCCCCCCTCCCCACCTCTCCCCTCCCCTCCCCTCCTCTCTCTCTACCCCCTCCACTGTATAACCCTGAGGGTCTCCTTCCGTTTCCATGCAATTTCCCTTCTCTCTCCCTTTCCCTCCCCCCTCTCATCCCTGTTAAATGTTAATCTTCTTCTCCTGCTCTTCGTCCCTACTCTGATCTTAGTTACTCTCCTTATATCAAAGAAGACATTTGGCATTTGTTTTTTAGGGATTGGCTAGCTTCACTTAGCATAATCTGCTCTAATGCCATCCATTTCCCTGTAAATTCTATGATTTTGTCATTTTTTAATGCAGAGTAATACTCCATTGTGTATAAATGCCACATTTTTTTTATCCATTCGTCTATTGAAGGGCATCTAGGTTGGTTCCACAGTCTTGCTATTGTGAATTGTGCTGCTATGAACATCGATGTAGCAGTGTCCCTGTAGCATGCTCTTTTTAGGTCTTTAGGGAATAGACCGAGAAGGGGAATAGCTGGGTCAAATGGTGGCTCCATTCCCAGCTTTCCAAGAAATCTCCATACTGCTTTCCAAATTGGCTGCACCAATTTGCAGTCCCACCAGCAATGTACAAGTGTACCTTTTTCCCCACATCCTCGCCAGCACTTGTTGTTGTTTGACTTCATAATGGCTGCTAATCTTACTGGAGTGAGATGGTATCTTAGGGTGGTTTTGATTTGCATTTCTCTGACTGCTAGAGATGGTGAGCATTTTTTCATGTACTTGTTGATTGATTGTATGTCCTCCTCTGAGAAGTGTCTGTTCAGGTCCTTGGCCCATTTGTTGATTGGGTTATTTGTTATCTTATTGTCTAATTTTTTGAGTTCTTTGTATACTCTGGATATTAGGGCTCTATCTGAAGTGTGAGGAGTAAAGATTTGTTCCCAGGGTGTAGGCTCCCTATTTACCTCTCTTATTGTTTCTTTTGCTGAGAAAAAACTTTTTAGTTTGAGTAAGTCCCATTTGTTGATTCTAGTTATTAAATTTGTGCTATGGGTGTCCTATTGAGGAATTTGGAGCCCGACCCCACCGAATGTAGATCGTAGCCAACTTTTTCTTCTATCAGACGGTGCGTCTCTGATTTGATATCAAGCTCCTTGATCCATTTTGAATTCACTTTTGTGCATGGCGAGAGAAAGGGATTCAGTTTCATTTTGTTGCATATGGATTTCCAGTTTTCCCAGCACCATTTGTTGAAGATGCTATCCTTCCTCCATTGCATGCTTTTATCCCCTTTATCAAATATAAGATAGTTGTAGTTTTGTGGATTGGTTTCTGTGTCCTCTATTCTGTACCATTGGTCCACCTGCCTGTTTTGGTACCAGTACCGTGCTGTTTTTGTTACTATTGCTCTGTAGTATAGTTTGAAGTCTGGTATCGCTATACCGCCTGATTCACACTTCCTGCTTAGCGTTGTTTTTGCTATTCTGGGTCTTTTATTTTTCCATATGAATTTCATGATTGCTTTCTCTATTTCTACAAGAAATGCCGTTGGGATTTTGATTAGCATTGCATTAAACCTATAGAGAACTTTTGGTAATATCGCCATTTTGATGATGTTAGTTCTGCCTATCCATGAACAGGGTATATTTTTCCATCTTCTAAGATCTTCTTCTATTTCTCTCTTTAGGGTTCCGTAGTTTTCATTGTATAAGTCTTTCACCTCTTTTGTTAGGTTGATTCCCAAGTATTTTATTTTTTTTGAAGATATTGTGAATGGAGTGGTTGTCCTCATTTCCATTTCAGAGGATTTGTCGCTGATATACAGGAATGCCTTTGATTTATGCGTGTTGATTTTATATCCTGCCACTTTGCTGAATTCATTTATTAGCTCTAATAGTTTCTTTGTAGAGCCTTTTGGGTCTGCTAGGTATAGAATCATATCATCTGCAAATAGTGATAATTTAAGTTCTTCTTTTCCTATTTTGATGCCTTTAATTTCTTTCGTCTGTCTAATTGCTCTGGCCAGTGTTTCGAGAACTATGTTGAACAGAAGTGGTGAGAGAGGGCATCCCTGTCTTGTTCCAGATTTTAGAGGGAATGCCTTCGATTTTTCTCCATTCAGAATGATGCTAGCCTGAGGCTTAGCATAGATTGCTTTTACAATATTGAGGTATGTTCCTGTTATCCCTAGTTTTTCTAGAGTTTTGAACATAAAGGGATGCTGTACTTTGTCGAATGCTTTTTCCGCATCTATCGAGATGATCATATGGTTCTTATTTTTAAGTCTATTGATGTGGTGAATAACATTTATTGATTTCCGTATATTGAACCAGCCTTGCATCCCAGGGATGAATCCTACTTGATCATGGTGCACAATTTTTTTGATATGTTTTTGTATCTGATTTGCCAGAATTTTATTGAGGATTTTTGCATCTAGGTTCATTAGAGATATTGGTCTGTAGTTTTCTTTCTTTGAAGTGTCTTTGTCTGGTTTAGGTATCAGGGTGATGTTGGCTTCGTAGAATGAATTTGGCAGTTCTCCCTCTTTTTCTATTTCCTGAAGTAGCTTGAAAAGTATTGGTATTAGGTCTTCTTTAAAGGTTTTGTAAAATTCTGCTGTATACCCATCCGGTCCTGGGCTTTTCTTAGTTGGTAGTCTTTTTATGGTTTCTTCTATTTCCTCAATTGATATTGGTCTGTTTAGGTTGTCTATATCCTCCTGACTCAATATGGGCAGATCATATGACTTAAGAAATTTATCTATGCCTTCACTATCTTCTAATTTATTAGAGTATAAGGATTCAAAATAGTTTTTGATTATCTTCTGTATTTCTGAAGTGTCTGTTGTGATATTGCCTTTTTCATCCCGTATGCTAGTAATTTGAGTTCTCTCTCTTCTTCTCTTCGCTAGCATGGCTAAGGGTCTGTCGATTTTGTTTATTTTTTCAAAGAACCAACTTTTAGTTTTGCCAATTTTTTCAATTGTTTCTTTTGTTTCGATTTCATTAATTTCAGCTCTGATTTTAATTATTTCTTGCCTTCTACTTCTTTTGCTGTTGTTTTGCTCTTCTTTTTCTAGGATTTTGAGATGAAGTATGAGATCATTTATTTGTTGGTTTTTTCTTTTTTTAAGGAATGAACTCCAAGCAATGAATTTTCCTCTTAGAACTGCTTTCAATGTGTCCCATAGATTCCGATATGTTGTGTCTGTGTTTTCATTTATCTCTAAGAATTTTTTAATTTCCTCCTTGATGTCTTCTATAACCCATTGATCATTCAGTAACCTATTGTTCATTCTCCAAGTGATGTATGCTTTTTCCTTCCTTCTTTTATCGTTGATTTTCAGTTTCATTCCATTATGATCAGATAAGATGCATGGTATTATCTCTACTCCTTTATATTGTCTAAGAGTTGCCCTGTGACATAATATATGATCTATTTTTGAGAAGGATCCATGTGCTGCTGAGAAAAAAGTGTAACTGCTTGATGTTGGGTGGTATACTCTATATATGTCAATTAAGTATAGGTTATTAATTGTGTTATTGAGTTCTATAGTTTCCTTATTCAACTTTTGTTTGGAAGATCTGTCCAGTGGCGAGAGAGGTGTGTTGAAGTCTCCCATGATTATTGTATGGTGGTCTATTAGACTCTTGAACTTGAGAAGAGTTTGTTTGACGAACATAGCTGCACCATTGTTTGGGGCATAAATATTTATGATTGTTATGTCTTGTTGGTGTATGGTTCCCTTAAGCAGTATGTAGTGTCCCTCTTTATCCCTTTTGATTAACTTTGGCTTGAAATCTATTTTATTTGATATGAGTATGGACACTCCTGCTTGTTTCCGAAGTCCATATGAGTGATATGATTTTTCCCAACCTTTCACCTTCAGCCTATGTATGTCTTTTCCTATCAAATGCGTCTCCTGTAGGCAGCATATTGTTGGGTCTTGTTTTGTGATCCATTCTACTAGCCTGTGTCTCTTAATTGGTGAGTTTAAGCCATTAACATTTAGGGTTATTATTGAGATATGGGTTGTTCTTCCAGCCATATTTGTTTATTTATGTTACTAAACATGGTTTGTTTTCCTCTTTGATTATTTGCCCCCCTTTACTGTCCTACCTCCCACTGTTGGTTTTCCTTGTTATTTTCCATTTCCTCCTCCTGTAATGTTTTGCCGAGGATGTTTTGAAGAGATGGTTTTCTAGCTGCAAATTCTTTTAACTTTTGTTTATTGTGGAAGGTTTGTTTTTTTTTTTTTTTGACAGAAATATAGTAAACATTTTATTCCAAAGTTTTCCAAGTTCTCTTACCAAATACATACATGCCAACTTAGTTGATATAGAGAAAAGTGAAAATTTACAATGCATTAAAATAATTTCTCTGAAAGGGGTCATGCTTTGCAAGTTTGGACAGTCTAATTTCCACTTTTTGAACACATTTTTGATGCCAGTCTTTTTCTTTGAATTGAAGGATACATACTCTATATTTGGTACAACAGTATGTTAGTCTCAGGCTCCTATTCAGAAAACTATAATTGATAATAAAGTCAGAAAAAAAAAAAACATGGAAACATTTGCTTGTGAAAATTGCTACCAGATAATCTTCCCTGATTTGTCTTCTCAGATATGAGTTGTTTCCTTAAAATGATGAGAGATATTGGAGTCATTGTGGAATAATTTACACCTTCAGCATTTTAGATGTGATATTGTCCCCTTGAGAATAGTCAGTTTTACAATTTCGGCCACCCTTGCTCCCTGAGTGTTTGCGTTTTTCACAGTTGGAGTTAGCTAACATGGGTTTTGAAGTTTATTTCTTTCTATGCTGCTGTACATGAGTCTTTCCTTTTTTTTT